>NC_092756.1:89163536-89463536 GCF_047496795.1 Chiloscyllium punctatum
AATGAGCCTGACTTTATAAAAGATCTTAAAGTAAGTGAATACTTAGGAAGCAATGATCATAATATGGTAGAGTTTACTCTGCAGTTTGAAACAGAGAAGGCAAAATCAGATGTAATGGTGTTACAGTTAAATAAAGGTAATTACAGGGGCATGAGAGAGGAACTGACGAAAATCGACTGGGGAAGACAGTAGAGCAACAATGGTGGGAGTTTCTGAGTGTAATTGAGAACAGAGTACAGAGGTTCATCCCAAAGAAAAGAAAGACTATCCCGGGGGGGTGGGGGGGGTGGAATTAGATAAAAGAAAGTCAGGAAATGTATCAAAGAGAAAGAGAGAGCCTATAAAGTGGCTAAGAGCGCTTGGAAATCAGAGGATTGGGAAGGCTACAAAAACAAATAGAGGATAACAAAGAGAGAAATAAGGAAGGAGAGGATCGAATACAAAGGTAGGCTTGCCAGTAATATTAGAAATGATAGTAAAAGTTTCTCTCAATGCATAACAAACAAACGCAAGGTAAAAGTAGACGTTGGGCCACACCAAATTGATGCAGGAAGGCTAGTGATGGGAGGTAAGGAAATAGCTGAAAAACTTAATAAGTACTTTGTGTCAGTCTTCACAGGGGAAGACATGAGTAATATCCCAATAATTAAGGAGAGTCGGGGGCAGAGTTGAGTATGGCAGCCATTACAAAAGAGAAAGTGCTAGAAAAGTTAAAAGGTCTAAAAATTGATAAATCTCCTGGCCCCGATGGGCTAGAGTTCTGAGGGAGGTGGCTGAGGAAATAGGGGTGGCATTGGTTGTGATCTTTCAAAAGTCACTGGAGTCAGGGAAAGTCCCGGATGATTGGAAAGTCGCTGTTGTAACCCCCTTGTTCAAGAAAGGATCACAACAAAAGATGGAAAATTATAGGCCGATTAGCCTAACCTCGGTTGTTGGTAAAATTCTAGAATCATCGTTAAGGATGAGATTTCTAAATTCTTGAAAGTGCAGGGTCAGATTAGAACAAGACAGCAAGGATTTAGTAAAGGGAGGTCATGTCTGACAAACCTGTTAGAATTTTTTGAAGAGGTAACAATTAGGTTAGACCAGGGAAACCCAGTGGATGTTATCTATCTAGACTTCCAAAAGACGTTTGATAAGGTGCCTCACAGGAGGCTGCCGAGTAAGGTGAAGGCTCATGGTATTTGAGGTGAGCTACTGGCATGGATTGGGGATTGGCTGTCTGACAGAAGGCAGAGAGTTGAGATAAAAGGTTCTTTTTCAGAATGGCAGCGGGTGACAAGTGGTGTCCTGCAGGATTCAATGTTGGGGCTGCATCTGTTCACTTTATATATTAATGATCTGGATGAAGGGACTGAGGGCATTCTGGCAAAGTTCGCCGATGATACGAAGTTAGGTGGACAGGCAGGCTGTACGGAGGAGGTGGAGAAGCTACAGAAAGATTTAAAACAGTTTAGGAGAGTGATCCAGGAAATGGTTGATGAAATTTAACGTGAGCAAATGCACTTTGGAAAAAAGATTACAGGCATGGACTATTTTCTAAACAGTAAGAAAATTCATAAAGCCAAAGTACAAAGGGATCTGGGAGTGCTGGTCCAGGATTCTCTAAAGGTTGACTTGCAGGTTGGGTCCGTGATTAAGAAAGCGAATGTAATGTTGTCATTTATCTCAAGTGGGTTAGAATATAAAAGCAGTGATGTGCTACTGAGACTTTATAAAGCTCTGGTGAGGCCCCATTTGGAATATTGCGTCCAGTTGTGGGCCCCACACCTCAAGAAGGACATACTGGCACTGTAGCGTGTTCTGTAGAGATTCACACGGATGATCCCTGGAATGGTAGGCCTAACATACGATGAACGGCTGAGGATCCTGGGATTGTATTCATTAGAGTTTAGAAGATTAAGGGGAGATCTAATAGAAATTTACAAGATAATGCATGGCTTAGAAAGGGTGGATGCTGGGAAGTAGTTTCTGTTAGAGGGGGAGACTAGGACCCATGGGCACAGCCTTAAGATTAAAGGGAGTCAATTTAGATCGAAAATGAGAGGACATTTCTTCAGCCAGAGAGTGGTGGGCCTGTGGAATTCATTGCCACAGAGTGCAGTGGAGGCCGGGACGTTAAATGACTTCAAGGCAAAGATTGATAAATTCTTAATCTCGCAAAGAACTAAGGGCTACAGGGAGAGTGCAGGTAGGTGGCATTGAAATTCCCATCAGCCATGATTAAATGGCGGAGTGGACTCGATGGGCCAAATGGCCTTACTTCCACTCCTATGTCTTCTGGTCTTATGGAAATGGCCTCCTTCTTCAAAGACCACAACTTTCCCTCCCACATGGTCAATGATACCCTCCAGTGCATCTCATCCACTTCCTGCATGTCCAACCTCAAAACCCACCCTTCCAATCGCAACGAGGACAGAACCTCCTGGTCCTCACCTTCCATCTCCACCAACCTCCGGATATATTACATCATCTTCCGTCATTTCCGCCACCTACAAACTGACCCCATCACCAGTGATATATTTCCCTCCCCAACCCTATCTGCATTCCGGAGAGACCATTCCATCCACCCACCACCCAACTCACCCTTCCCTCCTGGCACCTTCCCCTGCCACCACAAGAATTGCAAAACCTGCGCCCATACCACCCCTCTCACCTCCCTCCAAGGCCCCAAAGGAACCTTCCACATTCAACAGAGATTTACCTGTACTTCCACACACATCATTTCCTGTCTCCCTTGCTCCCAATGTGGCCTCGTGTTCAGTGGAGAGACAGGAAGCCTACTTGCAGAACGTTTCAGAGAACATCTCCAGGGCATGCACTAAACAACCCCACCGCCCTGTGGCCGAACACTTTAACTCCCCCTCCCACTCCCCCAAGGACATGCAAGTGCTGGGCCTCCTCCATCACCAAACCCTAATCACCCGACACTTGGAGGAAGAAGGCCTCATCTTCCGCCTTGGGACCGTCCAACCACACAGAATCAATGTGGATTTCATCACTTTCCTCATTCCCCCTCCCCCCATCTTATCCCAGATCCAACCTGGCACTATCCTACCTGTCCATCTTCCTTCCCACCTATCAGCTCCAATGCCTTCTCCCCCACCTTCATTTACCTATCGCATTCCCAGTTATCTTCACCCCAGCCCCACCCACCTCCCATTTATCTCTCAGCCCCCTTGGCCCACAAGCCTCATTCCTGATGAAGGGCTTATACCCGAAACGTCGATTCTCCTGCTCCTTGGATGCTGCCTGACCTGCTGTGCTTTTCCAGCACCACACTCTCAACTCTGATCTCCAGCATCTGCAGGCCTCACTTTCTCCTCTTTTATTTCGCTCACCCTTGTTTTGGGAATACTGTGTGACTACTATACAACAAGATGTTCAATCGTGATCTGTTGTGACCAGTAATCCTCACTGGCTGCACCAAAGGTTTTGTGAGCAACCATCACTTCCTCACAACCCTCCCACTGTCCTGTGTTCCCAATCAAGAAAGGCCTCGGTTTTAATCTCTACTCAGCGCTGAGTCCGTTAAACTCAATTGAAGGGATAACACTTGGGTAGCCTAACCGCTGGGAAAGTACTGTATTTGATTTAAGGCAAGGAATTTAATGGGTGCAAAGTCTCACATAGACCACATACCCCTGTGGCATAATCTAAAACGTGAAGTCACAGATTTAGGCCAAAAGAGAAATGGGGAGAAACTAATTCTCTTGTCAATCTGTGGAATTCACTGCTCCAGCATGTGGTGGGTTCTGGGACATGGAATAAGTCTAAAAAGGAGATAGACATATTTTTAACTGGTTGAAGCATTATGAGGAGGAGGGAGTTGAGACCAAGATGAGATCAGCCATGATCGTATTAAATAGCGGAGCAGGCTCATGGGACAGAATAACCTCCTAGTTATGAGGTTATTAGCTGATGTTCTTAGACAATAAGACGTAGGAACAGAAGTAGCAAAGGAGCACCGAGGGTTATGGACAGAAAGTGCAGTGACAATTATCAGATCAACCATGATCTCATTGAATGGCCAAGTGGACCCATGGGTTGAATAGGCCTTCTTCTGCTCCTATGCCTTGTGGTTTAAGTAGGCCATTCAGCCCATCGAGTTGGCTCCATCATTGTGAGTTGTGCCTGATCTGACAATCCTCAACTCCACTTTCCTGTCTTTTCCCTCTAACACTTGATCCCATTACTGATTAAAAACCTATCCATCTCTGCCTTGGATATTCTTAGTGACCCAGCCTCGATGGCCCTCTGCGCTAACGAATTCCCAAGCTTCACAACCCTCTGAGAGAAGAAATTTCTCCTCATCACCGTCTTGAATGGGTGACTCCTTATTCTGAGAGAGCGTCCCTCTAGTCCCAGGCTCTCGCACCAATGGAAGCAACCTCTCCACATCTACCCTGTCAAGCCCTGACGTAGTTGAATAATCTGACATTAACATGGGCTGCACAGAATCTACACTGTTTGGAAAGGAGGTGGGAGGGGAAAAAGTGGCAATTCAAAAGGCCTTCTTAATTCCACAGTCTCGCTTTCTTTCACCAAATGATTCCAGAGAAAAAAACTCATTACGTATAAATTCCTTGGTCACTAAACCTCCACACATCACAAGCTGTATTTCCTTTAAGCGTTTACATTTGTCCAAATAAATCATGACTTTTATATATTTTTATTCCTCGCCCTATCCCACTAAATCCCACATTGCTTATTTGTCTTCTGTACTATATCAGGAACTAGCCCAGAGGATGTCCATGCCAACGTCAATCCTCACATAGTTCCTTTGGAGTTCACACTCCAGGTATTAACTATTTATAATCATTAAATATTGACTTAACCAAAGATTCTATATTTATGGACTGGCATAGCTCAGTTAATGTGGGAATTTCTATCCATGGGACACAGAAGCTTTTCAGGACAAGTTTCTTTGTGCTCACAGCTAGCTTGTAGTCTCTACAAGCAGAGATGCCTACAAACCAAATATATGAAAAAGAATCCTGAATCTTAGAATCCCTACTGTGTAAAAGCAGACCATTCGGCCCAGCAAGTCCACACTGACCCTCCGAGAAGTATCCCATCCAGATCCAACCCCACATTTCCTATGAATAATCTATCTAGCCTCCACACTATGAGGCAATTGAGCATGGCCAATTCAACTAACCTGCACATCTTTGGACTGTAGGAGGAAACCCATGCAGACGCGGGGAGAATGTTCAACTCCGCACAGTCACACGAGGTGGAATCGAACCCGGGTCCCTGGCACTGTGAGGCACCATACTGCCCCTTTCTGTCCTTTATTAGAATTGGATTAGATTAGATTATTTACAGTGTGGAAACAGGCCCTTCAGCCCAACAAGTCCACACCAACCGGTCGAAGAGTAACCCACCCAGACCCATTTCCCTCTGACGAATGTACCTAACACTACGGGCAATTTAGCATGGCCAATCCACCCTAACCTGCACATCTTTGGACTGTGGGAGGAAACCGGAGCACCCGGAGGGCACCCACACAGACACAGAGAGAATGTTCAACTCACACGAGGTGGAATCGAACCTGGGTCCCTGTCACTGTGAGGCACCATACTGCCCCTTCCTGTCCTTTATTAGAATTAGGATCTCCAGTTTTGACATTTATTGTTCCATATTCCTCAACAGGAAATACAGAGGTTATCTACACAATGGGTCCAAAAGCAGAAAGGACCAGATCAGGCTAAGACTACTTTGTCAGATTTATTGACTGGTGTAATAGGAACATAGACACGTGGAAAACAGGTGCAGGAGTAGGCCATTCGGCCCTTTGAGACTGCACCACCATTCAGTATGATCATGGCTGATCATGCAATCTCAGTATCCCACTCCCACTTTGCCTCCAGACCCCTTGATCCCTTTGACTACAAGGACCACACCCAGCTCCATCTTGAATATATCTAACAAACTGGCCCTAACAGCTTCCTGTGGGAGAGAATTCCACAGGTTCACAGCTTCCAGAGTGAAGAAATCCTTCCTCATCTCAGTCCTGAATGACGTACCCCTTATTCTTAGGCTGTGACCCCTAGTTCTGGACTTCCCTAACATCGGGAACATTCTTCCTGCATCTAGCCTGTCCAGCCCCATGAGGATTTTATATGTTTCTATAAGATCCCCCCGCACCCCGCACCCCCCCCCCGCCAATCTTCTAAATCCCAGCAAGTACAAGCCCAGTCAATCCAGACTTTCTATATAGAAGCAAAAATACACCCAAGGGATACTGAAACAGCAAATTTGCACAACATCTAAACAAGTCTGTTTATTTAGGTAAAATAAGAAAACAAGGAAATAAAGTTTAAAATGTTTGCCGTTACTTTCACTAAGTTCTGGGTGAACCTTTTGATTGGTAATAACAGCAGAATATTCTGCTGCACTTCCCTTTCACTCCATATGGAAGGTCAGGTGGCTGCAAAGTTTTAAAGACTCCAAGTAATTCTCTTAGTTATAAGGTTCTGCCATATTTTCACTCATCCACCAAGGGGTTCTGGAGAAGTCAGTTTATATTTTGATGGTGTTTGGTTCATGAGTCCCCAGAAAAAAGTTACAGTTGAGACACAGAATTGCCTGCACACAAGAATATCTTCACCTGACGAAGGTGCAGCGCTCTGAAAGCTTGGGATTTCAAATAAACCTGTTGGACTATAACCTGGTGTCGTGTAACCTCTGACTTTGTCCACCCCAGACCAACACCGGCACCTCCACAACACTCAAAGTATTACAAGAGTTGGAGATAAGATCAACAAATACAATCTGATTTTACAAAAAAAAGTGCTTCTTTAATTCGATTTTTTTTTTACTTACCAATTCTCAGCCCGCTTTCCTGATGGTGTTGAGTCCTTAGTAGGGTGAGTATTCCAATCCTTTACTCAAGAGATTAAAGATTCAGAGATAGGTTGGCATGTTCAACTGTGTGGGGCTTCACTGACCAGGAATCCAATCTTTTCTAGCTTCTTTAATATTCTTTCCGTCTCCCTAATCTGGAGAAGCTGAGAAAATTGCAGCAATCTTTCATCCACTCCAGCTGAGGCCAGTTCACAAGGCATGGACCAGGAACAGAATCCAATTCTATATTTCTTGGTTCAGCATTGCCAAATAGCAAATTTCCAGAATTGGGCCCATGGAATTTATTTTTAACATCAAATTTCCTGTTGAATGTATTGTTTATTATATATATTAACGTATATTTAAAGTATAGATCACTCACCTCTTTCCAAATGAATAACGTGAAAGCAATGGAACTAATCCCGTGGGTGTAATTTAACTCTACACATAAGCAGAGAGAGTTTCCACTGAGAAAATCTTCAACTTCATTCAGAGCTTGTTACCGTATATACTCATGTATACGCCTACTCAATATATAAGTTTGCCCTAGTGAAGAAAAATCAAATTCACCAGGATTAGGTTAGGGTTACAAATTAAAATGCATCAGTTTCCTTTTTGGACTGAAGTGCTACTACTCTCCATGGTCTGAAAATCACCATAATCCTGGACGGCCCCCATGGACTACTCTCATTCAAATCACTGATTCGCTAAAGTGTGGAAGCAGGCCATCCGGCCCATCAACTCTACTCTCAATAGCATCCCACCCATACTCACTCCCATGCCCCCTATATCCTTGCATGCCCCATGCCTAATTCCCCTAACCTGCACATCTTTGGACTGTGGGAGGAAACTGGAGCACTCAGAGGAAACCCACGCAGACGGTCAGCCAAAGGCTGGAATATAACCATGGTCCCTGGCACTGTGAGACAGTGTTGACCACTGAGCCACCATGCCGCCCCAGAGTGAGGCAGCAAAGGATTTGATTGAAACGTCATGGTGCCCTCCACTGATTCAGGAACTGACCCCTCACTTTTGGCACCAGACAATGTGGCAATCAGCTGTACAAGCTAACCAACCCTTTCCATTAGTTATACTCCCAGTACATTCCTTGATTGACAATGATAATGCTCTCCTACACAATAGATTTTGAGCCTGAAATTAGACATGCCCTTTACATGGGTTGTCTTTGAGAATAGTGGGTTACATGGATATGAGGTCAGGAGGACACCAGGGAGTGGGAAATGATTCATATTCTTGAGCAAGTGTGACAGAAATTGGGGGTTTAAATTCAGGGTGGGGGAGGGGTTTAATCTAACCTTCTTGAGTGACCTCATGAAAAGGAGTTGGCAATGAGATAACACGGAGGTTAGCTGCCAGTATGAAAACTAAAATGACTCTTAGCGCAATAAATGGGAACTATTGCTCTGGACTTGCGACCTTATTACTTCTCAGCATTATTGCTGTCAATCAAGGCAGTTCTATCAGGGAATGGAACTTTGCGCTGGGGAGGGTGATATCGAAGTGTAATTTTCCATAGATTACTAAGCACAATTGATACAGAGATAATGGGTGATATCAGAGGGAATGCAAAGGAATGAAATCAATCAAGGAGATTTATATAAACAGTTCATTGTAATCCAGTTGAGCAAGGGATCTGAGATCTGTATCAGCAAGACAGTGATCTCCTTTACAGAGGAGATTCACCAGGGTGGTGTCTGGGCCGGAGGACTTTAGCTCTGAGGAGAGATTAGATAGGCCGAGGCTGTTATCCTTCGAGCAGAGAAGGCTGATGGAGGGGAATCTAATTGAGGTGTACAAGATTATGAGGTAGAAAGGAAGAAACTTTTTGCCTTAGTGCAGGGATCAAGGTTGGAAAAGGTTATAAGAGATAGGATTTATAATCATCTGGAAAGGAAGAATTTGATTAGGGATAATCAACACGGTTTTGTGAAGGGTAGGTCGTGCCTCGAGAAGGTGACAAAACAGGTGGATGAGGGTAAAGCGGTTGATGTGGTGTATGTGGACTTCAGTAAGGTGTTTGATAAGGTTCCACATGGTAAGCTATTGCACAAAATAGAGTTTCAGGGTGGAGGTGATTTAGTGATTTGGATCAGAAATTGGCTAGCTGAAAGAAGGCAGAGGGTGGTGGTTGATGGGAAATGTTCATCCTGGAGCTCAGTTACCAGTGGTGTCCTGCAAGGATCTGTTTTGGGGCCACTGCTGTCTGTCATTTGTATAAATGATCTGGATGTGGGCGTAAAAGGATGGATTAGTAAATTTGTGGATGACACTAAGGTAGGCAGAGTTGTAGATAGCGCCGAAGGATATTGTGGGTTACAGAGGAACATAGATAAGATGCAGAGCTGGGCTGAGAAGTGGCAAATGGAGTTTAATGCGGAAAAGTTACTTCAGAAGAAGTAACAGGAATGCAGAGTACTGGGCTAATGGTAAAATTCTTGGCAGTGTGGATGAACAGAGAGATATTGGTGTCCAGATGCATCAATCCCTGAAAGTTGCCACCCAGGTTGATGAATTGTCAAGAAGCTATTGGTAGACAGACAGTCAGCCGAGGGAGGGAATCAAACCCAGGTCTCTGGCGCTGTGAGGCAGCAGCGCTAACCTCACTGAGCCCCCGTGTCATGCCCAAAGAGACAAAGTGCTTGATGACCAGCATAACCACAATGGGCCAAAATTGGCGTCTATTGGTAGGGGATTGAGTTTCGGAGCCACAGCTGTACAAGACACTGGTAAGGCCACACCTGGAGAATTGGGTCACCGCATTATAGGAAGGATGTGGAAGCTTTGGAAAGGGTTCAGAGGAGATTTACTAGGATGTTGCCTGGTTATGGAAGGAAGAACTTACAAGGAAAGGCTGAGGGAACTAAGACTGTTTTCATTGGAGAGAGGAAGGTTGAGCGGTACCTTAATTGAGACATATAAGAAAATCGGAGGGTTAGATAGGGTGGACAGTGAGAGCCTTTTCCCTCGGATGGTGAAGGCTAACACGAGGGGACATAGCTTTAAATTGAAGATGATAGATTTAGGACAGATATCAGGGGTAGTTTCTTTAGTCAGAGAGTAGTAGGGGTTTGGAATGGCCTGCCTGTAACAGTAATAGACTCGCTGACTTTAAAGGGCACTTTAATGGGCATTGGACATACATATAGATTATAATGGACTGGTGTAGGTTAGATGGGCATCAAATTAATTTTCTATGTTCAATAACCAGAGGCATATTCAAGACAAGAATTTAAGGGAGGGTCCTTTTTCCCCGCCAGATGGTCTGGAACACATTGCCTGAAAGACATGAACTATTGCAACAGTTAAGAAATCTTTAGATGATCACTTGAAGCACCATAGCATTAGAGGCTATGGGCCAAGTGATTAGATGCGATTCCCTACAGTATGGAAACAGGCCCTTTGGCCCAACAAGTCCACACCGACCCTCTGAAGAACAACCCACCCAGACCCATTCCTTTACTCTATAGTTACGCCTGACTAACGCACCTAACACTATTGGCAATCTAGCACGGCCAATTCATCTAACCTGCACATCTTTGGACTGTGGGAGGAAACTGGAGCACCCGGAGGAAACCCACGCAGACACTGGGAGAATGTGCAAACTCCACACAGACAGTCAGCCGAGGGAGGGAATCAAACCCAGGTCTCTGGCGCTGTGAGGCAGCAGTGCTAACCTCACTGAGCCCCCGTGTCATGCCCAAAGAGACAAAGTGCTTGATGACCAGCATAACCACAATGGGCCAAAGGGCCTCTTTCTGTGCTGTAAAACTCTGTGATTCTGTTTGGCTTGATGTGCTCCACCCACAAGCAATGGGACACAACAAGGAGGCAACCCCTAACTCAGAATCCTTGGACAGTACCATCAACATATAAAAGAATGAACGGAATAGATAAAAGTAGAGAGGATGTTTCCACTGGCAGGTGAAACTAGGACAAGAGGGCCTAGCCTCAAGATTAGAGGGAGCAAATTTAGGATTGAATTGAGGAGGAACTTCTTCACCCAGACAGTCGTAAATCTGTGGAATTCCTCGCTCAGTGAAATAGTTGATGCTACTTCAGTAAACGTTTTTAAAGCAAAGACAGATTTTTTTTTGAACAATAAAGGAATTAAGGGTTAGGGTGGGAGCGCGGGTAAGTGGAGCTGAGGTCATGAAAGGATCGGCCATGATCCTATTGAATGGCAGAACAGGCTCGATGGGCCGGATGGCCTACTTCCTGCTCCTAGTTCTTATGGTCTTCCATAACCCACATCCTCAATCGGTTAGAAAGGGGAAAGGCAGCAGGTTCTGGGGGACGCCACTGGCTGCCAATCCTGATTTGGAAACACAGCAGTGTGCCCTTCAGGGTCTAAGTCCCGTCACTCCCTGCCATAACAGCACCGTGGGCGGACCTACAGCACGGGGACTGCCGCGGTTCAAGAAGGCAGCTCAGCTCAACCTGCGCTGGGCAAATAAACCATGCCAACATCCCATGAAAACATCAGTAAAACTACCACAGCCAGTGCAGGGATAGATTCTGAACTGTTGCCCATTTAGCCAAGTGAGCTTCCCAGCCCTGAGCACAGAGGAACCAATTAATAAATCAGGAAGAATCATGATGTTCAGCAGCCTGTCTGCCACCTGCAATTCAACAACTAGAGTCATTGAGTCATCGCACACAGAAGCAGACTCTTTGGTCCAACTTGTCCATGCCGACCAGATATCTGAAGTTAATCCAGTGCTAATCCACGGCAGCACGTTGTCTCAGTGGTTAGCACTGCTGCCTCACAGCACCAGGGTCCCAGGTTCAATTCCAGCCTCGGGCAACCGTCTGTGTGGAGTTTGCACATTCTCCCCGTGTCTGCGCGGGTTTGCTCTGGTTTCCTCCCACAGCCTAAAGATGTGCAGGTCAGGTGAATTGGCCATGCTCAATTGCCCCTAGTATTAGGTGCATTAGTCAGAGGGAAATAGGTCTGGGTGGGTTACTCTTCAGTGGGTTGGTGTGGACTGGTTGGGCCGAAGGGCCTGTTTCCACACTGTAGGGAATCTAATCTAAGTTCAAAGTGCTATAATTTCACTGTCAATGGGTAGAACGTGCCTACAATCCTCAAGCTTCTGTGTCCAAGCCCCACCTTAGGACTCAAGTTGAACAGTCAAAGCTGCACTGCCGATGTGCTGCACTGCCGATGGAGCGGTCTTCCAGATGAGAAGAAGCCCCACTTTCCTCCCGGGACCCCACTGAAAGAGCCCATGTCTGGTGCTGTGTCGTGTGGTCCCCAGGCGCATGAACCAATTCTAATTTTGCACTCAGACAAACAGCTCTTCATCGAAAGTGTTCTTCAGATTACTCCATGTGCTGCAGACTGATACGTTATAGATCAGCGGCTGCAGTGCAGCAGTGACAGTGTCACACCGGATACATGCTCACATGACTATTAGTTCCTGAGTCTTTCCGAATGATACAACATTCCCTCTTTCTTTCTATAGAAGGTGGCTCTGGGTCACTATAGCTGTCCATTTGTTACATTATTACACCTGGACTATTAATAATTGACTTTTACCATTTAAACTTAACACGCACTCATAAACAATAAAAGCAAATTATGCAGGATATAGCTTCATAGAGCTATAAAACCCTTCAGTCCAACTCATGCATGCCGGCCAGATATCCTAAATTAATCTAGTTCCATTTGCCAGCATTTGGCCCATATCCCTCTAAACCCTTCCTAGTCAGATGCCTTTTAAATGTTACAATTGGACCAGCCTCCAACACTTCCTCTGGCAGCTCATTCCATACACACACCACCCTCTGCGTGAAATAGTTGCCCCTTAGGTCCCTTTTAAGTCTTTCCCCTCTCACCCTAAAGCTATAGTTTTTAGTTTTGGACCCCCTACGTGGGGAAAAATCCCTTTACTATTCATCTTATCCACACTCCTCATGAACTTATAAACCTCTGTAAGGTCACCTCTTGTTCTCCACCACTTATGCTGAAAATTAAAATAAAATAGACATCTGAAACAATCACAAAGTGCAAGGTTTAGTTTAGATTAGTTTGATTTAGTTTAGTTTATTATGCTTGCATTCATTGTTCAGACCCATGAGTATAAGAGCTGAGACATTATGTTGACGTTGTACAGGACATAGATGAGGCCTCTTCTGGAGTTCTGTGTCTGGTCGCCCTGCTATAGGAAGGATATCAATAAACTGGACTTGATTCAGAAGGGTGTTGCTGGGAATGGAGGGTTTGAGCTATAAAGAGGGGCTGGATGGGCCGGGACTTTTTTCACTGGAGCACAGGAGGTTGAGGGGTCATCTTTAGAGGTTTGTACAATCATGAGGGGCATAGATAAGGTGAATGGCAAGTGTCTTTCCCTAGGATGGGGATTTCAAGACTCGAGACCATATTCCTAAGGTGAGAGGAGAAAGATTTTAAAAAGACACGAGCGGCAATTTTTTTACACAGAGATTGGTTCTTGTGTGGAATGAACTTCCAGATGAAGTGGTGGATGCAGATAGTTACAATGTCTAAAAGACGTTTAGATAAGGACATGAATAAGAAATGTTTGGAGGGATATGGCCCAAGCTTACGCAGGTGGGACTAGTTAAATTTAGGATTATGGATGGCCTGGATTAGTTGGACTGAACGATCTGTTTCTATGCTTTATGACTCTGTGACTCTATGCTGGAGAAACTCAGCGGGTCTGGCAGCATCTGAGAAAAGAGAAACAGAGTTAATGTTGTTTTTATTCATTCATGGGACGTGGCTGGGTCAGCATTTATTGCACATCCCTGATTGCCCAGGGTCAAGATTCAACCATTGCCATGTGGTCTGGAGTCCCACTTAAGCCAGACTGGGTAAGGATACTTGTGAATGAGATGAACTTTTCTCCTGACAGTTGGCAACAGTTTCATGGTCATCAGCAGATTCGCTATTGAACTCCAATTCCTACATCTGCAATGATGGGAATTGAACCTGAGTTCCCAAGACACCAGCAGGGTCTCTGGATACATAGTCTAGCAAATAATACCACTTGGCCACCACCTCAACCTGTTCAATGAGAGTTCTGAGGAGAAGACATATCAGACTTAAAATATTCACTCGGTTCCTGTTTCCACACTCGCTGGGAGCCTTACAGTGTTTTAGTTTTCTCAAAAACAGTATATGCCAGTTGACTCTCAGTAAAATATTGTGCCTCCATTTGGCATTAATCGGTTTCAGTGGTGAACAGCACAGAGCTTCACTGCACATAGGGAGTGGGGGCGGGGACACTGCACGGGGGGACACTGCACGGGGGGACACTGCACGGGGGACAGTGCACAGGGAGACACTTCATGGGGGGACACTGCACGGGGGACAGTGCACAGGGGACACTGCACGGGGGGACACTGCACGGGGAGACACTTCATGGGGAGACACTTCATGGGGGGACACTGCACGGGGGACAGTGCACAGGGGACACTGCACAGAGGGACACTGCACGGGGGGACACTGCACGGGGGGACACTGCACGGGGGACACTGCACAGGGGGGGATAATGCACGGGGGACAGTGCACAGAGGGACACTGCACGGGGGGACACTGCACGGGGGGACAGTGCACAGGGGATACTGCACAGGAGGACATGGCACAGAGGGACACTGCACAGGAGGACACTGCACGGGGGGACAGTGCACAGGGGGAAAGTGCACAGGGGGACAGTGCACAGGGGATACTGCATAGGAGGACATGGCACAGAGGGACACTGCACGGGAGGACACTGCATGGGGGGACAGTGCACAGGGGGACAGTGCACAGGGGGACAGTGCACGGGGTGGACACTGCACGGGCGGACAGTGCACAGGGGGACAGTGCACAGGGAGACAGTGCACAGGGTGGACACTGCACAGGGGGACACTGCACGGGGCGGATACTGCATGGGGGGGGAGCTGCACAGGGTGGACATTGCACAGGGAGACACTGCACGGGGGGACACTGCACAGGGGGGACACTGCACAGGGGGACAGTGCACTGGGGGGACACTGTACAGGGGAGACACTGCACAGGGGGACACTGCACAGGGGGACAGCGCACTGGGGGGATACTGCACAGGGAGACACTGCACGGGGGGACACTGCACGGGGAGACACTTCATGGGGGGACACTGCACGGGGGACAGTGCACAGGGGACAGTGCACAGGGGACACTGCACAGAGGGACACTGCACGGGGGGACACTGCACGGGGGGACACTGCACAGGGGGGGATAATGCACGGGGGACAGTGCACAGAGGGACACTGCACGGGGGGACACTGCACGGGGGGACAGTGCACAGGGGATACTGCACAGGAGGACATGGCACAGAGGGACACTGCACAGGAGGACACTGCACGGGGGGACAGTGCACAGGGGGAAAGTGCACAGGGGGACAGTGCACAGGGGATACTGCACAGGAGGACATGGCACAGAGGGACACTGCACGGGAGGACACTGCATGGGGGGACAGTGCACAGGGGGACAGTGCACGGGGTGGACACTGCACGGGCGGACAGTGCACAGGGGGACAGTGCACAGGGAGACAGTGCACAGGGAGACAGTGCACAGGGTGGACACTGCACAGGGGGACACTGCACGGGGCGGATACTGCATGGGGGGGAGCTGCACAGGGTGGACATTGCACAGGGAGACACTGCACGGGGGGACACTGCACAGGGGGGACACTGCACAGGGGGACAGTGCACTGGGGGGACACTGTACAGGGGAGACACTGCACAGGGGGACACTGCACAGGGGGACAGCGCACTGGGGGGATACTGCACAGGGAGACACTGCACGGGGGGACACTGCACAGGGGGGACAGTGCACAGGGGGGCAGTGCACAGGGGGGGCACTGCAAAGGGGGGGACAGTGCATGGGGGGGGACAGTGCATAGGGGGGACAGTGCACGGGGGGATACTGTACAGGGGGGACACTGCATGGGGAGCAGTGCACAGGGGGGACACTGCACAGGGGGAAGACACTGCATGGGGGACACTGCAAAGGGGGGGCACTGCAAAGGGGGGGCACTGCAAAGTGGGGGCACTGCACAGGGAGGGCACTGCAGAGGGGGACACTGCACAGGGGGACACTGCACAGGGGGGACACTGCACGGGGGGACACTGCACAGGGGGGACACTGCACAGGGAGACACTGCACGGGGAGGATAGTGCACAGGGGGGACACTGCACAGGGGGACACTGCACAGGGGGGACACTGCACAGGGGGACACTGCACGGGGGGGACACTGCACGGGGGAGACACTGCACGGGGGGGACACTGCACAGGGGGAATACTGCACAGGGGGATAGTGCACAGGGGGACACTGCAAAGGGTGCAGTGCACGGGGGGACACTGCACAGGGAGGACACTGCACAGGGGGACAGTGCACGAGGGGACACTGCACGGGTGGGGACAGTGCACAAGGGGGGACAGTGCATGGGGGGACTGCACAGAGGGGACAGTGCACAGGGGAGACAGTGCACAGGGGAGACAGTGCACAGAGGGGACAGTGCATGGGGGGGACACTGCATGGGGGACTGTGCACAGGGGGACACTGCACTGGTGGGCAGTGCACGGGGGTGCAGTGCACAGGGGGACACTGTACAAGGGGGACAGTGCACAGCGGGGACGCTGTATAACGGGGTCAGTGCACAGCAGGGACACTGAAAAGGGGCTCACTGCACGGGGGGAAACCGCACAGGGGACACTGCACAGGGGGGACACTGCACAGAGGGTGACAGTGCACAGGGGGGATAGTGCACGGGGGAAACTGTACGGGGGACACTGCAAGGGGGGGACAGTTCACAGGGGGGACAGTGCACGGGGGGACACTGTACGGGGGGACACTGCAAGGGGGGGACAGTGCACAGGCGGGACAGTGCACAGGGGGGCAGTGCACAGGGGGGACACTGCACAGGGGGGATAGTGCACTGGGTGGACACTGCACGGGGGCACAGTGCACGAGGGGACACTGCACGAGGGGGACAGTGCACGAGGGGGACACTGCACAGGGGGACACAGCATGGGGGGGGACACTGCACAGGGGGAGAGACTGCACGGGGGGACACTGCACTGGGGGGACAGTGCACAGGGGACACTGCACAGGGGGGACAGTGCACAGGGGGACACTGCACAAGGGGGACAGTGCACGGGGGGACAGTGCACGAGGGGGACAGTGCACGGGGAGGACAGTGCACGGGGGGACAGTGCAGGGGGGACAGAACACAGGGGGGATAGTGCACAACGGGGGACAGTACGCAGGGGATGACAGTGCACGGGGGGACAGTGCAAGAGGGGGACAGTGTAAGAGGGGGACAGTGCACAGGGGGGACAGTGCACGGGGGGGCAGTGCACGAGGGGCAGTGCACAGGAGGGCAGTGCACGGGAGGGCAGTGCACAAGGGGGAAAGTACACGGGGAGGGCAGTGCACGAGGGGGACAGTGTATGAGGTAGACAGTGCACGGGGGGACACTGCTCATTGGGGACACTGCACAAAGGGGACTGCACAGTGGGGACACTGCACAAAGGGGACAATGCACAGGGGGACAGTGCATGGGGGGGAAGGTGCATGGTGGAGACACTGCACAAAGGGGACACTGCACAGGGGGACAGTGAACAGGGGGCGACACTGCATGGGGGGACACTGCACGGGGGGGACACTGCACTGGGGGACATTGCACGGGGGGGACACTGCACCAGAGGACAGTGCACAAGGGGGACACTGCAAGGGGGAACACTGCACGGGGGGGACAGTGCACGGGGGGACACTGCACGGGGGGACACTGCACGGGGGACACTGCACAGGGGGGGATAATGCACGGGGGACAGTGCACAGAGGGACACTGCACGGGGGGACACTGCACGGGGGGACAGTGCACAGGGGATACTGCACAGGAGGACATGGCACAGAGGGACACTGCACAGGAGGACACTGCACGGGGGGACAGTGCACAGGGGGAAAGTGCACAGGGGGACAGTGCACAGGGGATACTGCATAGGAGGACATGGCACAGAGGGACACTGCACGGGAGGACACTGCATGGGGGGACAGTGCACAGTGGGACAGTGCACAGGGGGACAGTGCACGGGGTGGACACTGCACGGGCGGACAGTGCACAGGGGGACAGTGCACAGGGAGACAGTGCACAGGGTGGACACTGCACAGGGGGACACTGCACGGGGCGGATACTGCATGGGGGGGGAGCTGCACAGGGTGGACATTGCACAGGGAGACACTGCACGGGGGGACACTGCACAGGGGGGACACTGCACAGGGGGACAGTGCACTGGGGGGACACTGTACAGGGGAGACACTGCACAGGGGGACACTGCACAGGGGGACAGCGCACTGGGGGGATACTGCACAGGGAGACACTGCACGGGGGGACACTGCACGGGGAGACACTTCATGGGGGGACACTGCACGGGGGACAGTGCACAGGGGACAGTGCACAGGGGACACTGCACAGAGGGACACTGCACGGGGGGACACTGCACGGGGGGACACTGCACAGGGGGGGATAATGCACGGGGGGGACAGTGCACGGGGGGACACTGTACGGGGGGACACTGCAAGGGGGGGACAGTGCACAGGCAGGACAGTGCACAGGGGGGCAGTGCACAGGGGGGACACTGCACAGGGGGGATAGTGCACTGGGTGGACACTGCACGGGGGCACAGTGCACGAGGGGACACTGCACGAGGGGGACAGTGCACGAGGGGGACACTGCACAGGGGGACACAGCATGGGGGGGGACACTGCACAGGGGGAGAGACTGCACGGGGGGACACTGCACTGGGGGGACAGTGCACAGGGGACACTGCACAGGGGGGACAGTGCACAGGGGGACACTGCACATGGGGGAAACTGCACAGGTAGGACAGTGCACAGGGGGACAGTGCACAAGGGGGACAGTGCACAAGGGGGACAGTGCACAGGGGGGACAGTGCACAAGGGGGACAGTGCACGGGGAGGACAGTGCACGGGGACAGTGCACGGGGGGACAGTGCACAAGGGGGACAGTGCACAGGGGGGACAGTGCACGAGGGGGACAGTGCACGGTGCGGACAGTGCACGGGGACAGTGCACGGGGGGACAGTGCAGGGGGGACAGAACACAGGGGGGATAGTGCACAACGGGGGACAGTACGCAGGGGATGACAGTGCACGGGGGGACAGTGCAAGAGGGGGACAGTGTAAGAGGGGGACAGTGCACAGGGGGGACAGTGCACGGGGGGGCAGTGCACGAGGGGCAGTGCACAGGAGGCAGTGCACGGGAGGGCAGTGCACGGGAGGGCAGTGCACAAGGGGGACAGTACACGGGGAGGGCAGTGCACGAGGGGGACAGTGTATGAGGTAGACAGTGCACGGGGGGACACTGCTCATTGGGGACACTGCACAAAGGGGACTGCACAGTGGGGACACTGCACAAAGGGGACAATGCACAGGGGGACAGTGCATGGGGGGGAAGGTGCATGGTGGAGACACTGCACAAAGGGGACACTGCACAGGGGGACAGTGAACAGGGGGCGACACTGCATGGGGGGACACTGCACGGGGGGGACACTGCACTGGGGGACATTGCACGGGGGGGACACTGCACCGGAGGACAGTGCACAAGGGGGACACTGCAAGGGGGAACACTGCACGGGGGGGACAGTGCACAGGCAGCGACACTGCATGGGGGGGACAGTGCATAATTGGACAGTGCACAGGGGGAAACTGCACAGGGGGACAGTGCACAGGGGGGACACTGCAGAGGGGGACACGGCACAGGGGGACACTGCACTGGTGGGCAGTGCACAGGGGGGCAGTGCACAGGGGGACACTGTACAAGGGGGACAGTGCACAGCGGGGACGCTGCATAAGGGAGGACAGTGCACAGCGGGGACACTGCACGGGGGGTTAGTGCATGGGGGGAAACTGCACGGGGGACACTGCACAGGGGGGACACTGCACAAGGGGTCACTGCTGAGGGGGAACACTGCACAGGGGGACACTGCACAGAGGGTTACAGTGCACGGGGGGCACTGCGCAGGGGGACACTGCACATGGGGGACAGTGCACAGGGGTGACAGTGCACAGGGGGGCAATGCACAGGGGGGACACTGCACAGGGAGGATAGTGCATGGGGTGGACACTGCACGGGGGGACACGGCAGAGGGGGACACTGCACACGGGGGGACACTGCATGGGGGCACAGTGCATGGGGGGACACTGCACGGGGGGGACACTGCACAGGGGTACAGTGCACGGGGGGACAGTGCACGAGGGGGACAGTGCACGAGGGGGACACTGCACAGGGGGGACACTGCACAGGGGGACACAGCACGGGGGGACACTGCACAGGGGGAGAGACTGCACGGGGGGACACTGCATGGGGGGGACAGTGCACAGGGGACACTGCACATGGGGGAAACTGCACGGGGGAACAGTGCACAGGGGGGACAGTGCACGAGGGGAACAGTGCACGAGGGGAACAGTGCACAAGGGGGACAGTGCGGGGGGGCAGAACATAGGGGGGATAGTGCACAGCGGGGTACAGTGCGCAGGGGGTGACAGTGCACGGGGGGACAGTGCAAGAGGGGGACAGTACACAGGGGGGACAGTGCACAGGGGGGACAGCGCACGGGGGGCAGTGCACGGGGGGCAGTGCACAGGGGGGACAGTGCACGGGGAGGACAGTGCACAAGGGGGACAGTGCACGGGGGGACAGAACACAGGGGGGACAGTGCACAAGGGGGACAGTACACGGGGAGGGCAGTGCACAAGGGGGACAGTGTATGAGGTGGACAGTGCAGGGGAGGACTGTGCACGAGGGTGACAGTGCACAGGGAGGACAGTGCACAGGGCGGCACTGCACGAGGGGTACAGTGCACATGGGGGACAGTGCACGAGGGGGACAGTGCACGGGGAGGACAGTGCATGAGGGAGACAGTGAACGGGGAGGACAGTGCATGAGGGGGACAGTGAACGGTGGACAGTGCACGGGGGGACACTGCACATTGGGGACACTGCACAAAGGGGACTGCACAGTGGGGACACTGCACAAAGGGGACAATGCACAGGGGGAGAGTGCATGGGGGGGAAAGTGCACGGAGGAGACACTGCACAAAGAGGACACTGCACGGGGGGGACAGTGAACAGGGGGCGACACTGCACGGGGGGACACTGCACTGGGGGACAGTGAACGGGGGCGACACTGCACGGGGGGACACTGCATGGGGGGGACACTGCACTGGGGGACAGTGCACAAGGGGGACATTGCATGGGGGGGGGGGCGCTGCACCGGGGGACAGTGCAGAAGGTGGACACTGCAAGGGGGGACACTGCACGGGGGGGACACTGCAAGGGGGGACACTGCACGGGGGGGACTGTGCACAGGGGACAGTGCACAATGGGACAGTGCACGGGGGGAAACTGTACAGGTGGACAGTGCACAGGGGGACACTGCACGGGGGGGGGACTGTGCACAGGGGGACAGTGCACAATGGGACACTGCACGGGGGGAAACTGTACAGGTGGACAGTGCACAGGGGGACACTGCACGGGGGCACAGTGCACGGGGGACAGTGCACAGGGGGACAGTGCACGGGGGGGGGGACAGTGCACAGGGGGGTCAGTGCATGGGGGACAGTGCACGGGGGGACAGTGCACGGGGTGGGACACTGCATGGGGGGACACTGCATGGGGGGGACAGTGCACAGCGGGAGACAGTGCACAGGAGGAGACAGTGCACAGGGGGAGACAGTGCACAGGAGGGACAGTGCACAGGGGAACTGTGCACGGGGGGACAGTGCACAGGGGGACAGTGCACGGGGGGACAGTGCACGGGGGGACAGTGCACGGGGGGACAGTGCACAGGGGGAGACAGTGCACAGGGGGAGACTATGCACAGGAGGGACAGTGCACAGGGGGAGACAGTGCACAGGAGGGACAGTGCACAGGGGGAGACAGTGCACAGGGGGAGACAGTGCACAGGAGGGACAGTGCACAGGAGGGACAGTGCACAGGGGAACTGTGCACGGGGGGGACAGTGCACAGGAGGGACAGTGCACAGGGGAACTGTGCACGGGGGGGACAGTGCACGGGGGGACAGTGCACAGGGGGGACAGTGCACAGGGGGAGACAGTGCACAGGGGGAACAGTGCACGGGGGGACAGTGCATGGGGGGTCAATGCACAGGGAGACACTGCACAGGGGAGATAGTGCAGGAGGTGGACTGTGCACAGGGGGGACAGTGCACCGAGGGTTGGTATTTGATAAGGTGAGAAGCTGGAATGGGGGCCTTGACTACTCACAGGCTTATGTGACCTGGCAGTGTTCCGAGTCTGTGACATGTTGGAGCCTGTCTTTTCCAATCAGACCCTCTGATGCTCCTTGACTGGGGGTAATAGCTCACCGATCCTACTCGAGGAGGTTTCTAGCAGACAGTCACCATCAGCCACCTGAGCAGATCGACTTGAGGAAAATGTGTCCAGCACTAAATCAGCCAAACTACCAGAACTTATTCAGCTTTCGTGAATTCTCATTTGTTGGCTGTTCTTTCAATCTCGTGAAAAAAGAAGAAGCCACCTTGGAGAATGCCCAGCGCTGTCGGACCATCTCCTCTCTGCCAGTGTAAGTGCCATCTCCTTCTATCTGAAACCTCACCCTCACTGTAACTCTGCTGCTGCTCCCACCACCCACTAAGCCTCATGCTCTCCCATTGTTATTAGTGTCCTATAGGTGGATCTGAGAGATACCATGAGTGTTCTTAGAGACTGGTGCCTGTTGGATGCCAATGTCCTTGGAGATGGGATGCATGTGGTCAGTGCCCATGGAGCATGCCCCAAGATGTTAGTACCTGCTATCCAACAGGGAGGTTGTTTAGAACAAGTAGGGAGCTCAATTCACAGAAGCCCAGAATCACAGCACTGTCACAGCACAGAAAGAGGCTAATCAGCCCACGTGTCTATATCAGCTCTTCAAAAGAGCATCATTACCAAGAACGACCTCCTGCTTTTTCCCTGGATCTTTGCACATTATTTTTGTGCAAATAATTCCCTCCTCAATCCCTCAACTGAACATGCTGCTCCCACTTTTCCAGGCTGTCATTACCCTAACTACTCGCTGCGTGAGAAAGCTTTTTCCCACATCACCTTCGATTCACTTTCAAATCACTTTAAATCTGTATCCAACTTAAATAAAAGAGAGAGTTGCAGGTCTCAAGCCAACAAAAACAAATTGCTGGAGAAACTCAGCAGGTCTTGCAACATCTGTGGAGAGAGAAGCAGATGGAGAGAGGAAACAGAATTAATGTTTCAAGTCCACTGAATTCAGGATTCTGAGTAAGGGTCACTGGACTCTGCTTCCCTCTCCACAGATGTTGCAAGACCTGCTGAGTTTCTCCAGCAATTTGTTTTTGTTGGCTTGAGACCTGCAACTCTCTGTTTTATTTAAGTTGGATACAGATTTAAAGTGATTTGAAAGTGAATCGAAGGTGATGTGGGAAAAAGCTTTCTCACGCAGCGAGTAGTTAGGGTAATGACAGCCTGGAAAAGTGGGAGCAGCATGTTCAGTTGAGGGATTGAGGAGGGAATTATTTGCACAGAAATAATGTGCAAAGATCCAGGGAAAAAGCAGGAGGTCGTTCTTGGTAATGATGCTCTTTTGAAGAGCTGGTATAGACACGTGGGCTGATTAGCCAGAAAAGGATGGCAATTTCCTTCCCCTAAAGGACATTAGTGTTCATTAGACTCTTAATTCCAGATTCTCATTGAAATCAAATGCTATCATTTGCTATGGCAGGATTTGAACCAGGGTCCCCAGAACATTATCTGGGTCTCAGGAATAATAGTTCAGCAATAATACCACTCGGCCATTGCCTCCCTATAATATGGAGTATAAAAGATGGAGTTAAATAGAATCCAACAAAGATCCTTGAGTTGGGTCTGAGAAAATGACGGAATCGCTCACCGCTCCAGGTGGCGCAGTTGGCCTCTGATTGATCTGCAGCTCTCAGGGGGTTGGGAATACCCCACCTCCCTCCCCCTCAACACGCACCATCCAACACCCCTACCTGATTACACAGAAGCAATGTTGCTTAGGTTAGCATGGAAGGACTGATGTTGGTCCGTCCAGCTGAACGAGAGAACTCAGGTGGCCTCAGAGCATCTCCTGGGGAGGATTGTAGGGACAGCTGCTCCTTGAGCAGTGGTGGAGAGTAGTTGGAGGTCAGGGGTGGAATGACACCAATTGCTGGAACCACGTGCTGCATTGTTTTGAAAGAAAATCGAAGAGGTTGTGGTGGTGGCCATGTCTGTATTTATTCCTCAATCGATGTCACAACAGAATTTCTGTCTGTTATCAAATAGGTGTTTGTGGGATCTTGCTGTGTATACATTGGCTGTATATTCCAGCAGCAGCTACACGTCAAAAAGCATTGCTTTGCTTGTTGAGACACTACGTGGTGACGTCACTTTGTCAGTGCAAATCACTTTTTCATGCTTTTAACCTGGATTTGTTTACATGTCCCCTTCTCTGCGGTTGGGTTAGTTCAGTTGGCTCGCAACTCATTGTATCCACAGCCACGGGTTCAACTCTCACAGCAGTTGAGCTGACCACAAAGGCCCCCCCCTTCTCGATCTCACCTGAGGCGTAGCGACCTTCAGGTTAAACTCTCTCTCTTTCTTTCTCTGTGTCTCTCTCTCTTATAAGAGAGCAGTTCTGTGGAATGATGTTAAAAATCACACAACACCAGGTTATAGTCCAACAGGTTTAATTGGAAGCACACTAACTTTCGGAGCGACGCTCCTTCATCAGGTGGTAGACCAGGTTGGACTCTATCCTGGTGCTGTGTGATTTTTTAACTTTGTACACCCCAGTCCAACACCGGCATCTCTAAACCATGACGACGGTGGAATGATGGCACCTTCACCTATTTCCTTCTCTCCCTGTTCAGCACAAGCAACACTCTACGTCTTCCCAGATGAGAGTGAGGGATCCATATTTAAACAGTTCGATCTTCTGTGCTCTCTGCAGAAGCCCATTGGCTGATTTTGCAGCATTTTGTGTTTGTCCCAGTCCCGCATTTTATTTATTTTTTTAAAAAACCGGTTCCAGCCTGCTCACAAAACCCTCATACATTTTCTGACTGCAGCCGGCTGGGGTTTGACGGTGGAAGTTGGGTGACCGGGTCCCCGGGGCGTGACGTTTGACCCAAAGGCAGTAAAATGGCGGCAGGGAGAGGGCCGCATCCGAGACCTGGTGGGGTCTTCCGGAATTGGTGGCCGACTTGTCAAGTCAGCATTGGTTGTGGTGAAGTTCCTGTGAAGTAAGAAACTTTGTGGGTTGCAAGAAAAGGGGAAAACAGTGAGGGTAAATCAACCTTTAAAAGAAAATTTAACTTATGCGTACCTGAGGAAATCTGCGGTGAAGACATTTGCTCCACTGGAAGAACCCTCTTCAGTCAGTGAAGAAACCTGTGATAAAGAAACTTTTTGAGGGCTCCTGCTCCTGTTACGGTGCATAAACAAACACTAACATCCTGCTGGACCCAAAGCAAACCAAGTGTACTGCCAAGGACATGACGAATACTGAAAGCACTCACTGTTAAGGCACTGTTTGAGCAGTATAGGTGCAAGAGTTTACAGAACTATCCACACGTTTCCAGAATAAATTGAGCTCCCACGGCGTTTTAACATTTTGCCTTTTTTTAGCTGCAAAACATGAAAATCTCTCAAGAGGTTAAAAGGAGAAAAATGCGAATGCTGAGAATCTGAAACTAGCGCAGAATTGTACGGTAATGTCACTTGCTGAATAGTCCAGGAAATGATCTGGGGGTCAGGGGCTCAAGGTCCACCATGGGAGCTGGTGGGATTTCAATCCAATTCAGAGATCGAACATCTTGTAAAGGTGACTACAAAGCTAGCATCAATGGCTTTTTAAAACCAACCTAGTTCACCTGTGTCATTTAGGGAAGGCAATCTGCTACTCTTACCCAGTCTGGCCTATATGTGGCTACAGAAGGAGGTGTGTAACAGTCTCTACTCTCCCCCCCCCCCACCCACTGCCACTTCGAGGGTAGCGTGTGGTGGTACACAGATTCCAGGCATCCATGAAGGATCTGATGAGCAGCACCCTTCTCAACATCAGCCAAACGATGTCTTGGTGGCTGTTGGAAAGTTGCGATGATGAGGCATTCTGCCAAATAACTTTGACAGTCTGCTCGGGGAACAACTTGACAAGATCCACCCTGGCCTTTTCCCACAGGGTCTCAAGAATGCTACGTGCTGACCACTCCCTGATGGACCTGTGGTCAAAGATATTTCTCTTTACAAATTTCTGCACAAAGGACGGGTCATATGGTACAGTCTAACTACTTGGAGCGTTCGATGGCAATAAGGCCAGACCCATCCTTTGCAACATGGGGGACATGTAGAACCTCAGTAAGTAGCGACACTTGGTGTTTGCGTACCAAGAGTCTATGCACAACTTGATGCAGCCGCACACAAAGGCAGCCATCAGGATGAGGGCAGTATTGGGTATGTTCTTCCCCCCACTTTACCCAGAGCTGCAAAGACAGTCTGGAGAAAGATGCAGTGGATTTTGTCGAGGTTCGTCCCAGGCGGCTCCATGATGTGGGACTCTGTGCTCTATGGTCTGTTCCCCGTGACACACGCGAAGGTTGTCCTGGAGGACCATCAACTTGGTGAACTGAGTTGGTCTTCCAAAACAAGGAGTTTACCTTTGACTAAGTCATAGAGACATAGAGATGTACAGCATGGAAACAGACCCTTTGGTCCAACCCGTCCATGCTGACCAGATATCTCAACCCAATCTAGTCCCACCTGCCAGCACCTGGCCCATATCCCTCCAAACCCTTCCTATTCATATACCCATCCAAATGCCTTTTAAATGTTGCAATTGTACCAGCCTCCACCACTTCCTCTGGCAGCCCATTCCATACATACATCACCCACTGTGTGAAAAAGTTGCCCCTTAGGTCCCTTTGATATCTTTCCCCTCACACCCTAAACCTATGCCCTCTAGTTCTGGACTCCCCCACCCCAGGGAAAACACTTTTTCTATTTCCCCTATCTATGCCCTTCATAATTTTATAAACCTCTATAAGGTCACCCCTCAGCCTCTGATGTTCCAGGGAGTACAGCCCCAGCCTCTTCAATCTCTCCCTAAAGCTCAGACCCTCCAACCCTGGCAACATCATTGTAAATCCTTTCTAAACCCTTTCAAGTTTCACAACATCCTTCCGATAGGAAGGAGACCAGAATTGCCCGCAATATTCCAACAGTGGCGTAACCAATGTCCTGTACAGCCGCAACATGACCTCCCAACTCCTGTACTCAATGCTCTGACCAATAAAGAAAAGCATACCAAACGCCTTCTTCACTATCCTATCTACCTGCGACTCCACTTTCAAGGAGATATGAACCTGCACTCCAAGGTTCCTTTGTTCAGCAATACTCCCTAGGACCTTACTATTAAGTGTATAAGTCCTGCTAAGGTTTGCTTTCCCAAAATACAGCACCTTGCATTTATCCAAATTAAACTCCATCTGCCACTCCTCAGCCCATTGGCCCATCAAGATCAAGATCCCGTTGTGATCCAAGGTAACGTCCTTCCCTGTCCAGTACATCTCATGTTGCGGAATGGCACATTCCAAGGTCCAGGACTATGTGGTGAAGGACACAGTAGAGCTTGGGGCAGTGAGGATAAACCACCGTCTGAGGTCTTTCAGCCAAAGTACAATGGGGATCCAATCAGCTATCAGACCCTCCTGGTGCCTCAATGTATGTAAATGGTGTTCTGCACGAGGGAGAAATGCCTTTGGTTTTTGCAACTTGTTGGGCCTGTCGTTAGCCATGCCTCAAACTCTGTTGTCTTCTGAAAGATTATTATTCTCCATAAAAAGGATCACTCCAGCACAACTGCAGGAAACGTCAATGTTTTTCTTGATGTGCAAAGACTGTACAGAATGACTTTACTACCTATAGAGGTAGATAAAGTTTTTTTTAATGAATAAAGTACATTTTCGCAGTAAGAAATGTACATGACTACAGACCAACAACAATATGGCTGCCTCTTAATTGCCCAGTTCTAACACGAGAAGCCGTGCATTTAAGGTGAAAGGTAGAAAACTTAAAGGAGATGTGAGGGGCAGGTTTCTCACACACACGAGAGTGGTCAGTGCCTGGACCATGTTGCCAGGTCTGGTGGTGGAAGCTGACATGATAGGGGTGTTTAATGGATTTTCAGTTAAGCACATGAATAAGCAAGGCATGGAGAGATAAGGACCACGGGTAGGCAGAAGGGATTCAGTTAATTTCTTGTCATGTTTGACACAGCATCATGGGCCGAAGGGCCTGTTCCTGTACTGTACTATTTTGGGTTCCATAGTATGGCCAAGCAAGCCACTCACTTCAAGGGCAATTAGGTCTAGGAAGCACTTGCCGCTGAAAGCTGGCCAGAGATGTTCACATTCTATGAATTTATAAAAAATAGATTGGACAGCATCTAAGAATAGGGTATTAGTTCATGTGACAGAGAGCTGAGCACAGCACCTACACTGACACTGCCACTGCAGTGCCAAGGGAATGCTGCAGAGTCTGGGCTGTTGTCTTTTGAATGAAATGCCCTGCTTTAGGGGAACTTTAAAGATCCCCCACCCACTGTTTTGAAGGAAAGGAAGGCAGCTCCCCCCCACCCCCACCCCCCACTTCACTTGGCCAATATTTATCCTTCGGCCCACACCAATGAAATATTCTGAAAGGTTCATACACAAAGAAAGGTCAAAACCACAAAGGTTGGAGGGTGCGTTCTCCAGTGTTGGATGTTTTACAATAATCCTACCCTGGCACCTTGCCCACTCTGGTTCACTGGTTAGACAAAAGTAGCTAGATCCCTGGCTGGTACTCCCTTCCCTGTTCCTTTCCAGGTAAAAGCCCCTTGAGTGGAGTTGGAAAATAAGAGTGTTTCCCACTTCCAGGAGGGCTTTTCATGGAGGTGCCAGCTTAATTAGAATATCTATGATGCAAAAAGAGACCATTTAGCCCATTAAAGTCT
The DNA here is from genome assembly GCF_047496795.1 of Chiloscyllium punctatum. Taxonomy (NCBI): domain Eukaryota; kingdom Metazoa; phylum Chordata; class Chondrichthyes; order Orectolobiformes; family Hemiscylliidae; genus Chiloscyllium; species Chiloscyllium punctatum. The sequence continues at coordinate 89,192,464 of NC_092756.1, forward strand.
GTACTGACCCTCCGAAGTGCATCCCTGTAACCTCGCATTTACCATGGCTAACGCATCCTTGGATACTACAGGACAATCTAGCATGGCCAATCCATCTAACTTTGAACTGTGGGAAGAAACCAGAGCACCTGGAGGAAACCCACGCAGAAACAGGGAGAACGTGCAAACTCCATCGAGACTGTCACCCAAGGATGGTATTGAACCCGGGTCCCTGGCACTGTGAGGCAGCAGTGCAAACCACTGAGATACCATGCCACCCAACTGTCTTAATTATTATGAGACAGATTCTACATTCAATTCATGGGATTGGGAAGGAGGTGTTCCTCAAAGACAGAGGACTTTTGGAGGAATGGCAGGCTGCAAAAGAGAGATGGCACTTCATCATGGAAGCGAAGTGACCCGTCATTCCATTTTTGGGACAGCAGCTGGGTCGACCCAATGGGAATGGGAGAAGGGGATGAGTTAGGATCCACAGGATGGTCTTTGACTGCTCCTGAACCTAGTCCAATAGGGAAATCCTCCAAGATCCCGAGGAGAGCTCTGGCCATAACATCCCACAGGATACTTGCCTCCAGGCAACTACACTACCCCCACCTCCCCCCATCCCCCCATCCCTCCAATTCAAAAAACAGTAATATTCCTGCAAAAATGACAAGCGTTGGCAATGGAGTCAGGAAATGAGCATGTCAGGTAGTGCCAGTGCTTTCAGGCTATATCCAGCTCTGTGCCTGCCTGCCATTGGGCCTAAAAATCCAGGCCTTGATGTTGGCACTGTGGCCTCAAATAAGATGCCTTTGTTTTGCACTGGGCGCCTGCTAATAATGTATTAGCCATCAGTGAGCATTCTACCTCAATTTTTCCACAAAACATAAATTTAAATGGGAAGTTCTCAGGGATTTTGTCCAAACTCTTTCTGATTTACCTGGAATGGCATAGTACACTGAGGTGAGTCAAGTCGATTGTATATATTGACATTTGTGACACAATGGAAAAAATAGTGAGTCAGCTTCCAGAAAATTCCACGCCCCAACTAAAAACAGTTTTGCCAAATGTGTTTTCCTGGGAACAGTTGCACTTCTTATTTTGAGAAATCTAGAATTGCCAACGATTCTCGTTTAGTGCACTAACAACAATAAAGAGAAGCTATGTAGTTCCTCTAACTTAGTAAGATGTTCCAAGGTATTACAGGGGAGTTATCACCATCAGCCACAAGGTTTAGAAGCAGGAAGAGACCACTCAGCCCCTCAGCTATGCTTTACCATTCAATATAGTCATGATCGATCTGTTTGGATTAAGCATCTTGTTCCCATCTATCCCCCATAACTCAATCTCTTCTTACTCATCAAAAACCTGTCCAACTCAGCCTTGAATATATTTAAAATTCTAGGTGAAAGTGAGAACTGCAGATGCTGGAGATTAGAGTGAAGATTAGAGTGGTGCTGGAAAAGCCCAGCAGGTCAGGCAGCATCCAGGAAAATCGACGTTTTGGGCAAAATCCCATCAGGATGAAAGGCTGATTCCTGATGAAGGGCTGTTGCCTGAAATGTCGATCTTCCTGCTCCTCGGATACTTTTCCAGCACCACTCTAATTTATATTTAAAATGCTCTCCACTGTTCTTCAGTATAGAGAACTAAAGACCCTCTAAAAGATTAAATTCCTTCTCTTCTCTCTTATATTTGAGCAAAATCCTCGCCACTGTCACCATCTATGCTATGTTGCAGTTAAACCAACTGGGATGCCTGGGGTAATGGTTGCAGCCTCTGATCTGGACTGTTAATCTGGTCAAATCAGGGAGCCCTGGCTGACAGACATAATGAGGTTCTGTTCACTCTGAGTTCTGAGGAAGGGTCACCTGACTTCTCTCCACAGATGCTGCCAAACCTGCTGAGCTTCTCCAGCAATTTCTGTTTTTTTGTTTCTGTTCACTCCGAGAACTGGCTCTGAGGGAGCTGGATCAGTATCATGTACTCTCCACGTGTATATAAAGGGTGACTTGGTGACGGGATGCCGGCTTCTGTGGATTTCTGGGGTAGTTTCACTGGTGCTAATCCCTCTGCTTGGGGCTCATCTAAATTCCCATTGCTGAAGGATACCCCTCATGACATTTTCAGCAGAAGAGAAGCTCAATCTCGATGCACATTAAGGGTTTATTCCGAATCACTTATTAACCACACCACCTATCTACCTCCACCCACCATTTACTCCTTGCTACCTACCCCAACCCTTTCTTCTGCAGAAACACCAACCTTTTTCTCGCTACCATCAGTCCTGAGGAACTCAACCCAAAACGTTAACTCTGATTTCTCTCCACAGATGCTGCCAGGCTTGCTGAGCTTTTCCAACAATGTTGTTTCTGATTTCCAGCATCAGCGGTCCTTTTGGTTTACACTTCTTATCTAGTTACATTATATCTGAGATACATGATGGCCTCTTGTGAGGCATCAAGCTCAACTTAAGGGTAAGAACACATTACTGGTGCCAAAACATTGTGGTGCAGACAAAACAACTCAACCTATCATTTAGGCATTAGTTAGCTCCTCCCAGGAACAGTCCTCAATATTTCATTAAAGGGCAGATCTCATCTTCTGACGTCACTTAACCCTTTCGATAACTGCTTTATATAACATCCTCCATTTTAAAATGGGAGACCCTTGATTCTGGAATCACGTCGCTCATTCTGTATTGCTCCACATGACCATGCACCGTCCCAAGCCCCTCAGAATCTTATGCATTTCGATCAGATCACCTCTCACTCCTCAAAACTGCAATTTGTGGGCGGCACGGTGGCACAGTGGTTAGCACTGCTGCCTCACAGCACCTGAGACCCGGGTTCAATTCCCGCCTCAGATGACTGACTGTGTGGAATTTGCACGTTCTCCCCGTGTCTGCGTGGGTTTCCTCCGGGTGCTCCGGTTTCCTCCCACACTCCAAAGATGTGCAGGTCAGGTGAATTGGCTATGCTAAATTGCCCGTAGTGTTAGGTAAGGGGTAAATGTAGGGGCATGGGTGGGTTGCGCTTCGGCAGGTCGGTGTGGACTGGTTGGGCCGAAGGGCCTGTTTCCATACTGTAATCTAATCTAATCTAATCTTCTTGAGTACAGGCCTAACTGGCTCAGCCTTTCTTCCAAAGTCAACAAGACACTCCAAGGATCAATCCAGTGAATGTTGACTGAACTGACTATATTGCACATATGTAAGGCCTAATAATCCAGTTCTGGGGACTTGGCTTTGAATTCTACCATAGCCTAATGAACAACCATATAACCATTGTTGCAAAACCCCATTTGGCTCCATAATGTCCCTTTATGAAAGGAAATCTGCTATTCTTACATGTTCTGGCCTATGTGACTCCAGGCCCACGTCAATGAGTTGTCACTTCACTGACCTCTGGGCAATTATGGATGGGCAATAAATGATGGCCGAGCCAGCAATGCCCAAATCTCATGAATCGTTTTTTTTAAATTCATTAAACAAGAAGACTAAATTAAAGTACATATTATTCTAGTTGCGGTCTCACTAATGCCAACACTCTATTTGTCTTCCTAATTACTTGTTGTACCTGTTTATGACTCATGTACAAGGACACCCAGATCACTCCGTATCAGAGCATTCTGTAATCTTTCTCCATTTAAATAATATTTGACACCGAGCCATAGAAGGAATTTGAGGGCAAGTGGCCAAAATCTTGATCAGGGTATTAAATACAAATCAGCTTCTAAAAGGAGAAAATTGAAGTTTAAGGAGGGAATTACAGAGAGTAGGAGCTGGAACAAGCAAAGCACAGCTGCTTCCTGTGAACAATTAAAAGCAGGGACATACAAGATAGCAGAATTATCAGGTAGGGCTAGAAGGAATAACAAAGATCAGGAGGATCTGGGTCTGATTGAGGATGTGAGTGAGTGAATATGAATCTCTGTATGAGTGAGGGAGTTTTGAAATAACTCCACAGAGGCTGGAATCCCATCACCAAGTCATTCTTTATTGACACATGGAGTGTCCTTGACACTGATCTAGCTCACTCAGGGCTAGCTCTCAGAGTGAACAGGATGTCGGACACTGCTCTTTTTTGTAACAGCCCCAATCAGGGAACTCACGTTCTATGAGGTCCACCTGGCTGACCTCATTATGTGAAGTCAGCGGCCAGTTCACAGTCCCCGTGCAAAGAGTCCTGAAGGATCTCACAGGTAGTGCCCTTCTCACCACCAGCCAAGCGATGTCTTGGTGCTTATTAGAAAGTTCTGGTGATGAGGCATTCTGCCAAATGACTTTGACAGTCTGCTCAGGGAACAACCCGACAGGATCCACCCTCTTCCTTTTCCCACAGGGTCTCAAGGACACTATGTGCTGACCACTTCCTGATGGACTTGTGGTCAAAGGTGTTTTTCTTTACAAATTTCTCCACAAAGGACAGATGATACTGAACAGTCCAACTACTTGGAGCGTTCCACGGCAATGAGGCCAGGCCCATCCTTCACAACACCAGGGACAGGTAGAACATCAGTACGCAGTGACACTTAGTGCTTGTGTTCCGAGGGTCTATGCACAGCTTGATGCACCCACACACAAAGGTGGCTATCAGAGCTTTGCACCTGGTGTCACTGCTGACACTGTCCACTGTAAACCTCCAGATGCAGTGGAAGATGGCTGGGGTGACTGCAACAGTGCAGTTTCAGGGATTGGGCCAATCCACATCACGTTCAACAACTGAGTAAGTGCCTCACATCTGATGACGAGGTTTTTACTTGCAATGGAGAGGGAGCAGTGCTCCCAAAGGCCCAGTTTCTGCATCACTTTGCTGATGCGCGCTTCCTAAGGTTTTGTGCATGCCCCGGCCACGCTGATCTGAAGGAAGAAGATGGTTCGGTAACGTCATCTCAGCTTGACATCCTGAGGATTAGCAAATCCTTTTATGCCAGTCTGTATGACACAAAGCTGTTCCTGTCCTCTATCATGGAGGTCTTAGACAGCACATGGGAGAGGCTGGACCAGCTGTTATTTCTTGATTAGCTGACCAAAGCCCTCGAGTCCTTAAAAAGAATAAAACTCCCAGAAATGATGGCTTACCAGCTGAGTTGTATTCAGCTCTGTGGGACTTGATTGGCCAGAACCTGCTGGAGGTGTTCGACAGTATGTTTCTAGCAGGTAACATGTGCAAATCCATGAGGGAAGGTATCATCACCCTCACCTACAAGTGGAAGGGGAGAGGGAAGAAATTAGAAATTGGTGCCCAATCTCACTGCTGAACACATTACGCAGGTTGGAGAACCGTGAAGCCCCTCTTTGAGTCTCCAGCAGACTGGTGGGAAACGGTAAAAGGGAACATCAAGAGGTTCTTTATCCTCAAAGGTGTCCAGGAGGTGAGAGAGAGGCAGGGAAAACTGTCCCAGCTCCAGGAAAGTATGCAGAACCTGCTCCTGCTGCAGACGATGGGGGTCGATGTCACGGAGGACCTCAAGGAGGTGAAGGGCCAGCAAGCCTCGCTCTTTGCCTCGGAGGCCTCCAGGATAATCTTCCGGTCCAGGGTCCGCTCGGTGGAGCAGGACGAGACGTGCTCACGTTTCTTCTTCCAGAAGGTGCACAAAGAGAGCTCCGTGCTCAGCAGCCTGAAGAAAGAAGATGGCTCGGTAACGTCATCTCAGGCTGACGTCATGAGGATCAGCAAATCCTTCTACGCCAGCCTGTATGACTCGAAGCCAACCGACAGCGCGGCCTCCCAGTCGTTCCTGTCCTCTATCACGGAGGTCCTAGATGACGGAACACGAGAGAGGCTGGACCAGCCGCTATCTCTGGATGAACTGACCAAGGCCCTCGAGTCCTTCGAAAAGAATAAAACTCCCGGAAGCGACGGCTTACCGGTCGAGGTTTATTCCGCTCTTTGGGACTTGATCGGCCAGGACCTGCTGGAGGTGTATGTCAGTATGCTTCGGGCAGGTACCATGAGTGAATCCATGAGGAAAGGCATCATCACCCTCGTCTACAAGTGGAAGGGGGAGAGGGAGGAAATTAGAAATTGGAGACCGATCTCACTGTTAAATGCAGACTACAAAATCTTGTCAAAGGTCATCGCCAACCGGGTCAGGTCTGCTCTGGGATCGGTGATCCACCCGGACCAAACCTGTGCTGTACCGGGCAGGAAGATCTCTGAGAGTCTTGCACTCCACAGGGATACGATCGCCTACGTGCAGGACAGGGGGGTGGACACCTGCCTCATCAGCCTGGACCAGGAGAAAGCCTTTGACAGGATATCGCATACATATATGAGGGATGTCCTCTCCAAAATGGGCTTTGGGGAGGGAATCAGAAATTGGATCAGACTGCTCTACACCAACATTGTCAGTGCAGTCTCAATCAATGGGTGGGAATCAGATAGCTTCCCAGTCAGATCTGGAGTCAGGCAGGGATGCCCCCTCTCACCCGCCTTGTTTGTGTGTTGCATAGAGCCATTTGCCGAATCCATCAGGAAGGATGCGAGCCTGAGAGGGGTGACTATTCCTGGCAGCGGGGGCCTGCAGGTTAAGGCCTCCCTGTACATGGATGACGTCGCTGTTTTCTGCTCGGATCCGCTGTCCGTGCACAGACTCATGTGCATCTGTGACCAGTTCGAACGGGCCTCGGGGGCCAAGGTAAACCGAGGCAAGAGCGAGGCCATGCTCTTCGGGAACTGGGCCGACCAATCCTCTATCCCCTTCACCGTCAGTACCAACCACCTGAAGGTGCTGGGTATTTGGTTCGGGGGGGGCTGGGGTGTGCGCCAAGTCTTGGGAGGAGCGTATCAGCAAAGTGAGGCAGAAACTGGGCAGATGGAAGCTACGGTCACTCTCCATCACGGGAAAAAACCTGGTCATCAGGTGTGAGGTCCTCTCAGTATTGCTATATGTGGCACAGGTCTGGCCTATCCCCAGGACCTGTGCCGCCGCAGTCACCCGGGCCATCTTCCAATTCATTTGGAGATCAAAGATGGACCGGGTCCGAAGAGACTCAATGTACAAAGACCGGTGCAATGGGGGAAAAAACACGCCCAATGCCACCCTCACCCTGATGGCCACCTTTGTGTGTGGCTGCATCAAGCTGTGCATGGATCCCCAGTACCCAAACACCAAGTGTCACTACGTACTGAGGTTCTACCTGTCCCCGGTGTTGCGAAGGATGGGCCTGGCCTCGCTGCCGCGGAACGCTCCGAGTAGTTGGACCGTTCCGTATCACCTGTCCTTCGTGGAGAAATTTATGAGGAAAAACACCTTTAACCACAAGTCCATCAGGAAGTGGTCAGCACGTAGCATCCTTGAGACCCTTCGGGAAAAGGAGAGGGCGGATCCTGTCGAGCGGTTCCCTGAGCAGACTGTCAAAGCCATTTGGTAGAATGCCTCATCGCCAGAACTTTCCAACAAGCACCAAGACGTGGCTTGGCTGGTGGTGAGAAGGGCTCTGCCTGTGAGATCCTTTATGCACGCCCGGACTCTCTGCCGCACCGCACGCTGCCCTCGAAGTGGCTTTGGGGGGGACGAGACTGTCACACACCTCCTTCTGGAATGTGCCTATGCAGAGGAAGTCTGGAGAGGAATGCAGTGGTGCTTGTCGAGGTTCGTCCCGAGCAGCACCGTGACGCGGGACTCCGTACTCTACGACCTGTTCCCCGGGACTCACACCGAGACGAACAGTAACTGCGCCTGGAGGATCATCAACTCGGTGAAGGACGCTCTCTGGGCGGTCCGAAACCTGTTGATCTTCCAGCTGAAGGAGTTGACCCCGACCGAGTGTTGCAGACTGGCACATTCCAAGGTCCAAGACTACGTGTTGAGGGACGCGCTGAAGCTTGGGGCAGCTCCCGCCAAGGCGCGGTGGGGAAAGACCACCGTGTAAGATCGGCCTGCCTAAAGAAGAACAGGGGGCCCATGCGGACGTTTTTTTGGGCTCTGCTGATGCCTCAGCCAAATATATGTACAAGATTGAAAAATGCACAGGATTGTAAATGACAAGGATAAATTCGAATCTGTGTTTGTAAATGTGGACATATGTATGGCATGATCAAATGTACAGACCATCAAATCATTTTATGAATAAAGTATATTTTTGAAATTAAAAAAAAATCACCAACTGGGTCAGGTCAGCTCTGGGATCAGTGATTCACCCTGACCAAACCTGCGCTTTACTGAGCAAGACATTCTCTGGGAGCCTCACACTCCTCAGTCAGCTACGTGCACAATAAGGGGGTGGACCCCTGCCTCATCCTGGACCAGGAGGAGGCCTTTGACAGAATATCGCACACCTACATATGGGACGTGCTGTCCAAAATGGGCTTTGGGGAAGCAATCTGTAATTGGATCCAACTGCTATACTAAGTATGTTGTGAAACTTGAAAGTGCTCAGAAAAGATTTACGAAGATGTAAAAGCCAAAATAGTTGAGTTTTAAACGATCCCCAAATATATCAGATCATTTACTTGTTTGTGCTGTACTATGGATTCTTCTGGAAAATAGCATGAGACAGATTAATTTTTCACAAACCTTTATTTACACATTTTCCAGTTTGAACCATGAGGATTATTCATATATCCATCAGATTGTATCCACTTTGTCCCTCTTTAGATTGACTCACCACTCCCTCTTCTGTCTTTTCTGGATATTTCTATTTGAAAAGCACCTTCTATCTATTTATGAGCCAAATAGTATGACCACAGAGAATCATGCCATCTAAAGATCCACAGATTAGTCTTTTTCCACAAACTTACATTTTATAATCATGATGTTATTACACACTTCTGGAGCAGCTGGGACTTGAATATAGGCGTCCTGGTTCATAGAACAAAAATAGCTGGAAATCAGAGAGCTGCTCTGATGAAGAGTTATCTAGACTCGAAATGTTAGCTTGCTCTCTGTCCATGGAAGCTGTCTGACCCGCTGTGATCTCCAGTGTTTATTGTTTTCAGTAGATACCAACAGTAATTTGCTCCATCTGATTCAGAGGGGAACACTACCGCAAGAGCCCTTTTCACAAATTTATGCTTCCATCTTTGATAACTTCAGATATTTTCATTTAAACTTCTCAAGCATTTAACCTGTGGGACTGGAACCTAGGACCTGTGAGTTCAGAGGTTACCACTGCAGCACAAGACCCATCCCCACCTTCCCCCACCCCTCGCCACTTACAGCTGGGCTGCCATGGATTTTCTTGAGATGTGTTCATTCGTGCCTTTTCTGTATTTTATCAGACATCCTTGGCAAGGGCAGCATTTGCAGTGGTCTGGAGTCACACGTAGGCCAAATCACGTAAGGATGGCAGGCTCCTGGAATGGGGGTGAGGCATTGGCTGCAGTGAGGGTGGAGTGGGACTCCTGCTTGTTGGAGGCCCAGAGTGTGGACTGTATTAGCAGCAGTGAGTTGTTGACTGCAGCGGTGTTGGTGCCTAGAGCAGGGACACCTGGTTGCAATAGGCCCTGAGCAGGAACCTTGCAGACATCCTGGAGCTGCTTTTGGCACCCCGGCCAATGAAGATGAACTTTACTTAAGTACTTCCTTTTTACTCTTTCCTACCTCAAAATGGCACCGGATCATGACAATGATATATGTTCATTCATTCATTAAAGAAAGGACGTGAATCAATTTGTCGAAGTTCAAGTTTTTATGCACTTGAGGGAAGATGAGGGTGCACTGGCAGTGCCCCACCTTTGGGCCAGAAGGCCTTGATTTAAATACATGTGATGGTACACATCTGACCAGGTTGTTGAAGAAGATTGAGAGCAGTTTCATGGTCACCATTGCTGAGACTAATATTTAACTCCAAATTTATTGATTGATTTTAAATTTCATCAGTTTGGCAGGATTCAGACCAATGCCTTCAGATTGTTAGCCTGGATTACTTGCTCTCTGATTTCTTTTTGTAGCTAGATTGCTTTGTAAAAGCCCATCCAGATATTCCTTCATTCTCTGAGGGTAATCTCAACTTATTGTATCTCCCCATGACACTAGACGAAGTTACAATAGCTCACTGGTTAAGCTTCAGGATAAGTATGTGAGAAGTCACCATAGCAATCTGTGAAATTAATTCTGAAAAATCCAGTTATTTGTAAACAGTCCATCTCATGGCGGTCAAAGGAAGTAAATATCAGGTGCTCTGTAGTAGTGGCAACAACATAACATGGTTCATTTTGCTCCACTATGGGAGATCATTTTAGAGTCCGTGGATGGTTACAAAGTAGAAGGAGGCCATTCAACCCATCACCCCAATGCCAGCTCTTTAACGGAGATTTTCTTTCTAGTTTGTGACATGCAGATGTTGCTTGCGTTAGCCATCCCTAATTGCCCTTGACAAGGGGCGAATCACCTTCACGAACCAGTGCAGGTGTAGGGACAACCTGGGTTTTGACTCAGCGCTGACAAAGGATATCCTTCCAAGCGAGGATTCTGCGTGGCGATGACATGAATCAGGAATCAAAATGGCAAATATAGGAGACACTGCATCAGCATCCATGGAGACAACAGACTAGTTTATGTTTCAGACAAGAGCTTGATTTAAAACTGCACCAGGGCGTGAGCACAAGAAAAACAAAGCTGGAAATGATTCCTAGTGGTCTAGGGTGCAGGCTTCAAACCTGTAGCTGTTTAGCGACAGAGTGGTTCAATTCCACCTTCCAGGCGCAGTGCTTCTAGAGGCTTCTACTTAACTTGTGTTAGATGTTTGAGGGTCAGCTGAGGAATGTTATTTGAGGGGGATGTTTGTGGGCGGCACGGTGGCACAGTGGTTAGCACTGCTGCCTCACAGTGCCAGAGACCCGGGTTCAATTCCCGCCTCAGGCGACTGACTGTGTGGAGTTTGCACATTCTCCCCGTGTCTGCGTGGGTTTCCTCCGGGTGCTCCGGTTTCCTCCCACAGTCCAAAGATGTGCGGGTCAGGTGAATTGGCCATGCTAAATTGCCCGTAGAGTTAGGTAAGGGGTAGATGTAGATGTAGGGGTATGGGTGGGTTACGCTTCGGCGGGGCAGTGTGGACTTGTTGGGCCGAAGGGCCTGTTTCCACACTAAGTAATCTAAATCTAATCTTTGTGTTGCTGCAGGTGCCATTTTACAGAAGAGATGTCAATTTGAGGTTCCATTTGACTGCTCAAATGGATGTAAAGGATTCCATGATGTTTTGAGAAGATGAGTTCTCTCCCTGGCTGATATTTATCCCTTGGACAGCATAATTTTAATAGATTAGGCATTATCATAATTTTGTTTGTGGGAGCTTACTGTGTGGTAAATTGGTTGCCACTTTTCCTAACATTCCGGCACAATCACTTCATTTGGCTATCAAGTACTTTGAGGAATCTGATGGTTGCAAAAGCACTTTGTAAGTACAAGGTTTTCTTTGTTTCGTATTTATATGAAATGAATCAGATTTAAGTAGATTCAAACCGAAGCAAAAATTGGGGAGAAAATCAGGAAGGAGAAACAGTAGGGAGGTGCTTGCAAAATAAGATGACATGGTTAACTAGAAGCATGAAAAAACACGAAACAGAGCATTTCAATAGTTGAAATAGGAAGGTCTTAAGAAACATCGGATAGTGAAAGAGGCTAGGATCCAACAATGCAAAATGAATAAAGATAGGCTGACACTCCTCTCAACATAGTGTCCTGACAGCCTCCACTCCAAACATCACAGTGCCTCTCTCTGTGATTGTCTTATCTATCAATTATAGCGCTTTCCCTCCTCTTATTACATACTTCATAGAATCCCTACAGTGCAGAAACAGGCCATTCGGCCCAACAAGTCAACTCTCTAAAGAGCATCCCACCAAGACTCACCCCCATACCTCCCCTCCCCAAACTCTGCATTTCTCATGGCTAATCCACCAGCCCTACACATCCCTGGACACTATGGGAAACTTAGCATGGCCAATCCATCTAACATGCATACCTTTCCAGACAAACAGTCACCCAAAGCTGGGATTGAACCTGGGACTGTGGCATTATGAGGCAGCAGTGCTAACCATGCTGCCCTTTTGTTAAAAATGGCTGACCCCATATCTTATTTGTATACCACCTGTCAAACGTTTGGGTTTTCTCATACTATTTCATTGTTTCTTACCATTTTCTTTCTTTTCTTCTTTCACAAGATGTGGGCGCACTGGCAAGGCCAACATTTATTGTCGATCCTAAATGCCTTCGAGATTGCGGTGATGAGCTGCCTTCTTGAACTGTTGCAATCCATGTAGTGCAGGGGCACCCACAGTGCTCTTGGAAGGAAGTTTCAGTATCCGGGCTCTGCAATTACGAAGGAACAATGGTATATTTCCAAGTCAGGATGATGAGTGGCTTGAAGGGAAAGTTGCAGATCATGATGTTCCCATGTAACTGCTGCCCTTATTGCCCTACTTGTTTGAAGTCATAGGTTTGGAAGGTGCTGTCTAAGGGACATTGGTGAGTTATTGCAGTGCATCTTGCAAATGGTACCTACTGCTGCCATTGTGTGTCACTGGAGAAGAAAGTGAATGTTGACGATTTTAGGTGGGTCAAGTGGTGTACTTTGTCTTGGATGCTGTCCAGCTTTTTGAGTGTTGGTGGAGCTGCATTTATCCAGGTAAGTTGGTAAATATTCCATCACGCTCCTGGACCATGCCTTATAGATTGTGGACAGGCTTTGAGAAGACAAGTGGTGAGTTACTCACTGCAGAATTCTCAGCTTCTGACCTGATCTTGCAGCCATATATGGCTGGTTCAGTCCAGTTTCTGACCAAAGTAACCCTCAAGATGTTGGTAGAGGGGCTTTCCATATTGATAATGCCATTGAATGTCAAAATGATGGTTAGATTTTCTCTTGCTAGACATGATATTTTGTGGCGCAAATGTTACTTGCCCCTAATTAGCATAAGTTTGAATGTTGTTTAGGTCTATTAGAAGAATTTGTGGTTGTGTTATGTATTATAGTTGTTGTATGTTATGTTGGGACCGTTTCACTTTGAGGTGTGAATTATGTGACACTGGTGAGTGTTCAACCAGCACTCATGGGCTTGTTCTAACTTGTTTGAGCTTTTACAGATTTCACAGCTTCAGAATAAAACCTCTCTTTTGGATTGCAACAAATAATGAGCTCGTATACCCTTAGTTCTGACTGGAGCTTAATAATTACCCAACACAAGACAGCTTCAGCATCGCAGGAGTTGCAAATGATGTGGAATATCATGCAATCATCAGTGAACTTCTGACCTTATAGTGGAGTGAGAGTCATTAATGAAGCAGCTAAAGATGGCTAGATTTAAGGCAGTGTCCTGAAGAACTGCAAATCTTCAAACCTGATAGACGTTTCTCAAACAAAAGGCTAAAGTTTCTCTTCCACAGATTCTAGCTGGCATAGAGTCATAGAGTCATAAAAATGTACAGCACAGAAACAGACCCTTCGGTCCAACTTGTCTATGCCGACCAGATATCCCAACCCAATATAGTCCCACCTGCCAATACCTGACCCATATCCCTCCAAACCCTTTCTATTGATATACCCATCCAAATACCTTTTAAATGTTGCAATTGTACCAGCCTCCACCACTTCCTCTGGCAGCTCATTCCGTACACACACCACCCTCTGTGTGAAAAGGTTGTCCCTTAGGTCTCTTTTATATCATTCCCCTCTCACCCTACATCTATGCCCTCTAGATCTGGAGTCCACCTCAGAGAAAAGATGGGTTGTCTATTTCTCCCCTCATGCCCCTCATGATTTTATAAACCTCTATCTGGTCACCCCTCAGCCTCTGATGTTCCAGGGAAAACATCCCCAGCCTATTCATCCTCTCCCCATAGCTCAAATTCTCCAACCCTAGCAACATCCTTGTAAATCTTTTCTGAATCCTTTCAAGTTTCACAACATCTTTCCGATAGGGAGGAGACCAGAACTGCACGCAATATTCCAACAGTGGCTTAACCAATGTCCTGTACAACCTTAACATGACTTCCCAACTCCTGTACTCAATACTCTGACCAATAAAGGAAAGCATACCAAATGTCTTTTTCACTATCCTATCGACCTGTGACTCCACTTTCAAGAAGCTATGAACCTGCACTCCAAGTTGCCTTTGTTCAGCAACACTCCCTAGAACCTTATCATTAAGTGCTGAGCATTTTCATCATTTTCTATTTTCTTCCTTATATTCAGCAGTTTTCACTTTTACTTAACTGCACATTTAGTAAAAGAACTGAAAATTATGATTGCATGTGACTAGTCAGACGATAGCATTGATATTCTCAAGTTTATTCGCAGACTTACTATTCACCCCGTGTTTGCAAATCTAGATGGAAACACTTCAATTTTAAAATTCTTTGAACCTTGTTTGCAAATTTCTCCACAGGCCCTTCTTTATATTTGTAATCCTCTGAGAAGTTTGCAGCCCTCCAATTCTGGCCTTTTGGCTCACCTTGGTTTTAATTACTCCATTTTGTCGACTGCTTTTTCAAAAATCTGAGCCCTAAGTTCTGGAATTCCCTCCCTAAATCTGTCAGTGTTTTCACCTCCTGAAATAACATACAAACCAGGAGTAGGAGTAGTCCCTGAAAGGGTTTCTTGAGCTTGCTCTGCCAAACAATTGAGTCATAGAATCATGCAGCACAGAAACAGTCCCTTCAGCTCAACCCCTCCATGCCAACCAGATTTTTTAAACTGAACTGGTCCCATTTGCCTGCATTTAGCCCATAACCCTCTAAATCTTACCTATCCATGTATCTCTCCAAATGTCTTTTAAATATTGTAATTGTACCCCCTTCTATAACTTCCTCTGGCAGCTTGTTCCATATACGCACCATCCTTTGTGTGAAAGAATTGCCCCTCAGATCCCTTTTAAATCTTTCCCCTCTCACTTTAAACCTATGCCCTCCAAGTTTTTGACTTCCCTACTGTGGGGAAAAGACCTTGGCAATTCACCTTATATATGCCCATTATGATTTTATGAACCACTATAAGGTTTCCATTCAAAAACACTTCTCAGGGTCCTACCATTAACTATGTAAATGATGCCCTGGTTTATCTCACACTTATCTGAATTCAACTCCATCTGCCATTCCTCAGAGCACTGGCCCAGTTGTTCAAAATGGTGTTGCATTCTTCGATAACTTTCTGTACTGTCAACTATATCATCAATTTTGGTGTCATTTGCAAACTTACTAACCATCCCTCCTATATTCTCATCTAAATCGTTTAGATAAATAATGAACAATGGTGGATCCAGCACCGAGCCTTATCGCACACAGTTGGTCACAGACCTCCAATCTGAACAACAACCTCTAAGCTCATGGCTGAACTGACTCTAACCTCAAATCCACACTCTTGCCAACCCCTGATAATCTTTCAACGTCTTGCTTACCAATAAACTCTCTATCTCTCTCTTGAAAATGCCCACAGTAGCAAGGATTAAGCTGTAGCAAAATGGTTGAGTAGCCACCACAGTCAGGAGTGATTAGCGGATATAGCATAGATTGTAAATGCTAGTTAAGAATTTTTTGTATGTAGACATTTTAGATTTGTGAAATATTAAGACTTTAGTTACTTCTTTTTTTGGACAGTATTTATCACCCATATCCTACAAATGAATTAAAAAATGAATATGTTGGCAAAGTGGTGTTGTTCTCCTTGGAAAGCGATAAATTCACAGGAGATTTGAAACAGGTATTCAAAGTGGAGATAAAAGTCAAAATAGACAGACAGAAATCATTGCCACTGGACATCGATATCAGCTGATCTGCAAACAAACATGGCACAATGGCTCAGTGGTTACTACTGGTGTGTCACAGCAGCAGGGTTCCTGGTTCCATTCCAGTCTTGAGTGACTGTGTGGAGTTTTCACATTCTCCCTGTTTCTACTGGATGCTCTGCTTTTTCTTCCCAAAGTCCAAAAGTAGGCAGGTTAGACAAATTGCCTCATAGTGTCAAGGGCTGTGCAGGCTGGGTGAGTTAGCCATGGTAAATGTGGGGATAGGGTGGGCTGCTGTTCAGAGTCAGTGCAAACTTGATGGGCTGAACGTCTTCTTTCCCTACCGTAGGGATTCTATAATGAAACTTTTTTTTAAGAATAGGGCTTTTGAAAGGGAGTTGTATACTCAAAAATATAAAAATTTGCAAGTCAGTGGAGAAGTGACAGGAAAATGGGTCTGGTTAGCTCCAAGAGATCTGGCATAAGCACAATGGACCAAATGGCCATTATCAATGCTATAACAATCCTAGGATCTTATATGAAGAACATCAATGCAATGGCTTTCAATGATGTCTGTTGTCATCGACAGGGAAAAAAAAGTTTGTAGCTCTTAACCTGAGTCAATGTGGTTGCTGGAAGCTGTTTTCAGAGAGACAGATTAATAGTGAAAGGTAAACCTTGGGTAACCAGAGATCAAGGTAGATAATTAATTTTAAATAAAGAACATAATTCGTCAGGTTAAAAACTGGTAGTTGCAGCAGAAGTTAAACTTGTTTGCACTTATTTTCATTTTTTAAAAATTGATGAATGGGTTGGAGAAAAAAGTCGCTTAGCAACGCAAGGCAGGCTCCGGGCGGCCTACACTTCTGGTACACCCGAACCTGCTGGCTGCCGGAAGTGGGAATTGCTTGACGTGCCGCTGATCAATCAGAGGACAGAACGATGAGGTGATGGAAGGCATTTGACCAATCAACTTGTGCAAGAGGCGGGACCGGCTCGCCATCAGGTTTGGGTGGCGCGCGGAGGCACCTCGGGATTGTCTCAGTTGGTTTAAAGGTAAGTTTGTGACATCAGAATTTTTGTTAAAAAATGATAAAAATTTTCCTAACTTTAACTTAGGGGTTGGGGATGTTTTCGATATTTTAAAAGTTATTCCAGCTGTTGGAAACGGGAACCTAAGCTATTGCTCTTTGTTTATAAATACATTGTAAATGTCCAACCCTTTTTTACACTGATTGTTTTTTCCTGAGTTAATGCAGTAATTCATTTTGATAATATGATTTTCTCATTGTAATAATTTTCTTCCCAAAGAATATTGAGCACAATATCAGGAGTACTGGGCATTCCTTGCTCCAATACCTGTTCTCCCAGGTGAATGGTCATTTTCTATCTGTGAAACAAGACACACAGCAACTTGTATATATGTTGAATGTTTAACTTTGTAAAATCATCCTTGGGTGCTTTGTGGGAGTGTTTATTGAGCATTATTTGATCCTGTGTTACATATGTCAAAATCCTATAAGTGGTCTGCAATGGGGAGAAACTGTTCCTGTTTTGCCAGATGGATCAAAAGCTGGATGGTATTAGTATAGGGTGATAAGCCACAGACGTAATGGAGACCATGATGAACAACTTCAATCATCAGTTAGGGTCTCAAATGCACGGCTTAAGAGTGTGGTGGAGGCAGATTCAGTTCAGGCTACCAAATGAGAGGGTTAGCAGATCATGTTCCCATGTGCTTGTTGCCCTCATTCTGAAGTGTTGTCAGAAGTCCTGGGGCAGCACGGTGGCTCAGTGGTTAGCACTGCTGCCTCACAGCATCAGGCACCACGGTTTAATTCCACCCTCAGGCCACTGTCTGTGTGGAGTTTGCACATTCTCCCTGTGTCTGCAACGGTTTCCTCTAGGGGCTCTGGTTTCCTCTCATAGTCCAAAGATGTGTAGGTTAGGTGGATTGGACGTACTAAATTGCTTGTAGTGTCCAAGAATGTGCAGGTTCGGTGGATTAGCGTTGGGGTGGGTCTGAGCGCGATGCTGTTTGGAGGACTGATATGGATTTGATGGGCCAAATGGCCTATTTCCACACTGTAGGGATTTTACGAAAAAAGACTTGGCAAAATTGCTACAGTGCACCTTGTAGATAGTACGTACTGCTGTAATTGTAATTATTCTTAATCAATCTTTTCAAACATGTTATGACACACCTCTTGAACAGAGACCTCTAGCACAGAGGTAGGGCCAATACTACTGCACCACAAGACTCTCTGTAGTCATTACACACTGGTAGCGGAGGGAGTGCTTGTTTAAGTCAGTGGATACCATGCCTATCAATGAAGCTGATTTGTCCTGGATAGTGTTGAGCATCTTTCTTGTTGTTGGAGCTGTATTTATCCTGGCAGGTAGAATATTTTCCTTTAATTTGGAAGTGAAGCTATGGAAATTGGTTTGCAAAGACAGTTTATACTGTAGTAGTAGAGAAGGTTTATCTTTGCATTGTAGGGTAGTCCTGAGATAATAAAGAGTTTTGATTGAGAAGCGCAAGTCCAACCAGGGTTGGAAGGCTGAGCTGATTGTCTGTTGTAAATATTCAAGTCTACTTTCATTGGGCTTCAAAGACTGGAATTGAGGGGCATAACAAGGATAAGACCAAGGAGGTCATTTACTGGTTTAATGTGAATAAGGGCATCATCGGTGATGAGACTTTGATTGGTAGCTGTAGAGATGTCATAGTGGAGGGCCATAGTGGGTGGAGAACCCATGTGAGATGGCAAGGACAAGGTCTGACCATTAGTACACATGATTTTGAATATTGCTGTAATAGAGCAATCCTGTTAAAGCTTTGTCTTGCATTCATCAGGACAGTTGCAAGAGTGCTAAATTTTCAAAGGAGTTGACTTACCAACCAGTCAGCATCCTTTTCTCATTTAGCACAAATTGCTGCTCTCTTTCAAATTTGGCATTCTTGTTTCTATCCTGACGAGTGCTGATGAATAGGTTCAGTGGCATGTCTCCCTTTTTTCTTGCAATACTCGAAGTTCTTCATTTCCAGCAACTATACGTGAGTTTATACAAAGAGAAATATTAAAGAACAATGAAGGGAACTGAACACTGGAGAGCAAGACTGTTGAGATGACGATGGCAATCACCAATGAAGAGAAATTCCTTGGCATGGAGATTGAGGGAAGAAACAATAATCATTACTGAGTTATTGAGCTGATTGGAAAGCTCTATGCCAAAGTCTGATCCTGTTACAGTCATGATTCGAGTGGTGCTGCAAAAGCACAGCAGGTCAAGCAGGAAAATCAACATTTTGTGCAAAAGCCCTTCATCAGGAATAAAGCTGGGTGGCTCAGGGGTGGAGAGATAAATGGGAGGGGGTGGAACTTGGTGGGGGGGGGGGGGGGGAAGGTAGCTGAGAGTGCAATAGGTGGATGGAGGTGGGGGGAAGGTGATAAGTCGAAGAGGAAGGTGGAGCGGATAGATGGGAAGGAAGATTGACAGATGGGACAGGTCATGAGAATGGTGCTGAGCTGGAAATTTGGAACTGGGTAAGGAGGTGGAGGGGAAATGAGAAAACTGGTGAAGTCCACACTGATGCCCTTGGGTTGGAGGGTCCCGAGGCAGAACATGAGGCGTTCTTCTTCCAGGTGTCAGGTGGTGAGGGAGCGGCGGTGGAGGAGGCCCAGGACATGCATGTCCTTGGCAGAGTGGGAGGGGGAGTTGAAATGTTCAGCCACGGGGCGGTGGGGTCCCTGACCACCTGATGCCATTTCAACTCCCCCCTCCCACTCTGCTGAGGACATGCAGGTCCCGGGCCTCCTCCATCGCTACTCCCTTACCACCCAATGCCTGGAGGAAGGATGCCACCCCTGTGGCTCCTAACGTCATTCCTGATAAAGGGCTTTTGGCCAAAACGTCGATTTTTCTGCTCCTCAGATGCTGTCTGACCCGCCGTGCTTTTCCAGCACCACTCTAACCTTGACTCTGATCTCCAGCATCTGTAGTACTCACTTTCGCTCTGTTACGGTCATGTCTGTATTTACCTCAACTGCTGCTGAAATCCTCATAACTGGTGACTCCTCCTCTTTCTCCATTAGAACTGAGAACTGCTTAAGGAACAGGGAGTGGTTCAGACTTGTAACTATACATACATTTAAAGGAAAGCTAACTAATTACATAGTGGAGAAAGGATCAGAGGCTAAAGTAGTGTGGGAGAGGCTCTTGTGGACTATAAGCACCAACATAAGTCAGTTGGTTTGAATGGCTTTACTGTTTAACTGCATTAGATGATAGTTAACTTGGCATATCTCTCGCCTTTCTTCATTCCAGATTCGACAGCTTTTCATTTGAATCTTCCATTCCCTGAATTATCAAAGATTTTCCCTGGTCCCGAACTTTGGTGCCTGTGCCCTACCTTGCAGCAAGCCCCACGGCCGTTATTTCACTCTCTCTTCTGCACTACTTCCCTAATCGGAATATCGGCTTCTGTGCATCCTTCCCAAGCTATCAGATACGTTTTTGGGTTCAGGAGTCACAGGTATCTAAGATAGGCAGTCAGCTATTTGTAAGTAGTTTATTAAGAAGCAGTGGTTGATATGATGCTTTAACTAAATAGTCAGAAAAGGAAGATGACGTGTGATCATTGGGAGCCTGAAGCCAGTGGACAGTCCAGAACTAGAGGGCATAGGTTTAACGCGAGATGGGAAAAATTTAAAAGGGACCTGAGGGGCAACATTTTCACACAGAAGGTGATGTGTCTATGGAATGAGCTGCCAGAGGAATTGGTGGAGGCTAGTACAATTTCAACATTTAAAAGGCATCTAGATGGGTATTGGAATAGAAAGGGTTTAGAGTGATTATGGGCCAAATGCTGGCAAATGGGATTTAGGATGGCACGAATGAGTTGGACCAAAGGGTCTGTGTCCGTGCTGTACATCTCTAAGATTCTGAATCTATGACAAATGAACGGTTGGCATATTGTGTGTATTGATTTCTGTAGCTAGGGATGGCTACATCATGCTGCAGTTTTAGAGGACCCTTCCCTTCATCAAGTTCCATTTTGCCTGGTCCATCTTCTGACTGAAGAAGGCAGCCTCTTGACGAGGCCTACCACCTGGTAAGGACTTGATAGCATACTTTATTCCTGGGAGTTAGTATTTCATTTCTTTAAACTTTTCTCAGCAATGAATGCAGGAAAGGTACTCAAGATGTCACGCTGGTTCCTCTCCTGACCAGATCAATTTCCCAAAAGTAACTTGCTAGGTTATAGCTGACAGTGTTTTACTAATGTTCAATTTATTTCTTCCCAGTATAACTTCTTTTTGCACTCAAAAGCCACCCAGACTGTTCGTTTTCCTATTAGTTTTTTTTTTACTGTAAATTAACATTAGTTAATCCCCTTAAACCTCAAGTAACTTTTCCCATGAGTACACGAAATAGCAACTCATATGAAGTGACTTTATCAATTCCAATTCCTTAATCATTTCTTTCTTTCATATATTAAAAAAAATCACTTTTTTACAAAAAGAAACCCAAAGAGATATAAAAGTACGGAAAAGTAGAAATACTATTGAACTAGTATATTGTACTACAGTAATGTTGACAATAAAGTGCCTACTATTCTTCAAGAAAAGTTGTCCCATATTTACAGAAACCAATTTAGCTTAAACTCAAATTAAATAAAATAACATTAAATTAAATTACAATCCACTAAAAATAAATTACACTACACTGTACTACATTACATTACTCCACTCACCGCACCTCCATCAAGGCTGCAGTCCATGGGAGCAACAGCTATTATATTTGTATTTACTAGGCTCCCTCCGCCTCCGCCCCTGGATCCCGAGATCACCATGTACGGCCCTCGTGACTATATAAAGGTCCTAAACAGTACTGCTGACAGATCCATGTCTATGTAATTTAGAAGGGCTGCCATGTCTTATAAAATTGCTCTGTTCCATGGTGCACCGTACTCATCAGATAATCTTGAGGGACTCCATCAGAAGTCTGTGCCACCCTGCGAGACCTGATGGTTTTCCTTATATCTGATTCATTAGAATGTCCTTCCTCGCACAGTGTGTAAGAATATTGAATAACCTCTTCCCATGCTTACCCAGAGAGGGCAGATTCAGTAGTCTGAAAAAGAGGGACACTGGATCTTCCCTAAGTTCCATTCCCAAGAAGTTCCAGCTCATTCACTATCTCCACTCAACCCCCCTCCCCCGTCCCCCCCACTCCAGCCCCCAGCGGACCTTGTAACAGAACCAAAAGCAATGTGTAAGGTTACCAATGCTGTTTTTGCATTTGGGACATTTCTGAGAAGATCCTTTCTTAAACCTCTCCGGTGCCATATGAGCCCTGTGGAGGGTCTTCAATTGCATCACTTTTACCTTATTGCATATTGAAATTTTCTTAACATTCCCCCATATATCCTCCCATGTTTCCGAAGAGATTTTTTTCCCCCCTAACTCCTGATTCCAAATCTCATGGAGTCTCTCCATATACCTCAAGGCATTCCTCTCTGTAGATGAGATAGGGTACTAATTGAGAGAGTGTCCTCACATCAGAGCACTTTGTTCTATATCTGACTTGTAGGGCTGGGTCAAGAGTATGGTCGTCTTCTGTATGTAATCCCTAACCTGGATATATCAAAAAAGGTCCCTATTGGGATTCCGTATTTCTGACCTAATTGGCTGAAAAACATCAAGACCTCTCCCTCAAATAGATCTCCCAGACAGGAAATTCCCTTACCCTCCCATGTTCTGAACCCCCAGTCCAAATCCTGGGGATCCCACTCACTGGTGAACAGCTAAGTATAAAGCAAATTTCCCTCACCCTACCGCATTATCCTCCATGTTTTTACCCTATTTATGATAATTTGACTCTCGCAGTGCTCAACTATAAATCTCATCTTATCCACGAACAGTAAGTTTATGAGGGGACATCTCGCCTGCGAGGCCTCTAAATCAAGCCATATCGAGTTCAAGTCATTGTGCACCCATGTGCCTACATGCGACATCAGAGTGCCTCAAAGTTTGTGAGAAGATTTGTAGCTCGGGTGCTTGTTGTTGTGGTTCTGTTCGCCGAGCTGGGAATTTGTCTTGCAAACGTTTCGTCCCCTGTCTAGGTGACATCCTCAATGCTTGGGAGCCTCTTGTGAAGCGCTTCAGTGATGTTTCCTCCGGCATTTATAGTGCAGTCCTTGCATGGGATTTTGTACACTACATTGGTTTTGTAGTAATGTAGTAAACCAATGTAGTGTACAAAATCCCATGCAAGGACTGCACAGAACACTACATAGGACAAACAGGAAGACAGCTAACGATCCGCATCCATGAAAACCAACTAGCCACAAAATGACACGACCTTAGTAGCCACACACGCAGATGACAAGCAACATGAATTCGACTGGGACAACACTACTATTATAGGGCAAGCCAAACAGAGAACAGCCAGAGAATTCCTAGAGGCATGGAACTCATCCACAGATTCTATCAACAAACACGTCGACCTGGACCCAATATACTGGCCACTGCAGCAGACAGCTGGAACTGACAACCGGAAGCGGCAGAGACAAACCACTATAAATGCCGGAGGAAACATCACAGAAGTGCTTCACAGGAGGCTCACAAACACTGTGGATGTCACCTAGACAGGGGACGAAACGTTTGCAACACAAATTCCCAGCTCGGCGAACAGAACCACAACATCAGAGTGCCTATTTAGTACCCCTTCAAATCTGTGAGCTACCATCTCCTCCTCCTCCCCACCCCTCCCCACACCACCATATCCTGCGGGAGTTGCAACTTGGTAAATTTAATTAGGGGGTGCCTACAGCACCAAGTAAATGATCCAAGCCGTCCTGCAAACCTCTGTCGCACTTGTTTGGGTAATAACAACTGAGGAAGAACATTCATTTTAGTCAAGGCTATACGGCCTAGCCATGACATGGGTAGTCCCTCCCATTGCTGCAAGTCCTGCTTTATTCTGTCAAACAGCTGCACAAAGTTAGCTCTGTACAGCTGCCGAAAATAAGGGGCAATAAAAAAATTCCCAGATATAAACTTTCCATGACCATCTAAAAGGAAACTCCATTTCGTCCTCCAGCTTTGGTGCTTCTACCAACTCAGTACTCCCACGGGCATGACATCCGATTTTGTGTTCCCCAACTCCCACTTTTAGTGCCATTCTTTCAGGGTCTTTTTGGATAGCCTCCCAAGGTAAACAGTAGCGGCGAGAGGGGACATCCCTTCGGCTGCCCCTCCCCACACCAAAATTGCTTGCTTTAACCCCATTCTTCATAACTGCTGCCATGGGGTCATTATATAACACTGCCACCCACCTGGCGAAGGCCCCTCCCAGACCAAAACGATCTAGAACAACAAAGAGATAACACCATTCCACCCAATCAAAAGCCTTTACTGCATCCAGGGAGACCACCAAATCTGGAATCAGTCTCTGCTGACATGTTTGCACTATATTCAATACCTGTCTGATATTGTTGGAAGAGCAGCAACTCTTGGTAAAACCCGTCTAGTCCTATTTTGTAATAACAGGCAGCACATTCTCCAACCTCAGAGCCAACACGTTTGATAGAATTTTAAAATCCGCATTCACCAACGAGATGGGTCTGAATGATGTGCAATCCTCAGGTCTTTCCCTTTCTTTAAAATAAGGGAGATATTGGCCTCCGTAAGAGAGGGCAGAAGGCAGTCCTGGCTGTACAAATGACTCTACATCTCCAGCAGTGGTTCAGCTAACGTGTGTATAAACTCCTTGTAAAATTCACTGTGTAGACCAGCTGCCTTACCACCTTGGAGCTGCCGTACCATCTCTTGCAACTCCTGTACTGTCAGAGGTGCATTTAAAAGGGAGACCTGATCTGTGTTTATACCGGGGAGGTCTGAGTTTTCCAAAAAGGATTCCATTCTCGCTTCTCCATCCCCACAGCCCTCCGACCGGTATAACTCTGCGTAGAACCCCAGAATCTGACGTTAATTTTCCATGGTTCACGAATGACATTGCCAGTTCTCTCCCTGATTGACACAATAGACTGTGAAGCACTTCTTCTTAGCCAGGTTTGTGCAGGTTGGAGTAAAAGTTAAAGTCCCTCCCATTCAGGTGGAGGCACCTCCAAACATCCACTGGCCCCAACTCCTCACACAAGTTCACTAACTGTTGAGACTGCCAAGGTATACCCGACAGCCGTCTTGGCATCCTGTCTATCCCACGGTCCATGAGACAATTAAAGTCTCCTCCTATAATTGTACAGTGCACCCCAAGAGCCATTAATTTAGAGACTGCATCAACTAAACATTTGAGAGGATGTGCTGGGGGACAGTAAATGTTCAGCGCGCCATACTTTTCTCCGTCTATCCAGAGCCTTGCGAATGACGAACCGTCCATACTCATCCTTGATTTGATCTGTCACCTGAAATGGGAGGTTCTTTCGTACCAGTATGGCCACTCCTCTGCTTTTGGAGTTAAATGAGGGAAAGAACACTCTATCATATCCCCCCTGCTGTAACTTCAGTCAGATGTGTCTCTTGCAACAGCGCGATGGCTCCCCTTTATATTCCAGGTGCACCACCTGAACAGATCACTAGCCATGACCACACACTACATTTCGCAGTACCCCGAGAGGAAGAAGCCCATTCAATGTGTGACGAGTGGAGAGAAAACAAACTTTATCAAATCTGAAGACTATTCGTACAAACACCACCAAAACTACTAAAACTAAAAAAAGTAACCTCTACTCCTAACTCAAAACACAAATCTCTAGAGATCTACCCCCTTGCACATAGGGGGCATTCATTCTCAACCTCACAACTGTCCTAACACCTTCCAGTTAAGGCCGCACCCCAAACCCAAGCAATGGGGTAAAAAAACATTTTATTTACACTCCTACAAGTGAACGATGGACACCCACCCCTCCCCCTCCACAGCTCAACCCCACACATCTTTACATCAAAGGAGTAACCACCCCTCACCCAGCAAAACAGAACAATAGAATAACTAAATACCACCAAACAGATATAGTATAAAACTTACCGGATTTTACACCGATGCAATATCAAGCCGATAAGGCCCAAGACCCGAAAAGGGAAAAGAACAAAGAGAGAGAAGATTTAAAAAAGTCATATTATGCCATTGTCCACACACAACATTTCTTCCTTCCCCCTCTGCCAAAGCCTATCATTTCAGTGATTCTTTTCTTTTTCCGCTGAGTCAAAGTTCCCCCATAATTGAAATGTAGCCCTGCTGGGTAGCTCAGAGAATATTGAATGTTTAAATCTCTTAATTTATTTCTTTACATCATCAAAGGTTTTTGTCAACATGGCAGTAATTGGTTCCAGCACTCCCTCCATTTTTTTCCTGTAGTTTTGCGAACTCTGTTAGTAAATGCTGTTGCTCCACTGAACTTAAGGGCGCCGCCACAGGAGTTGAGGTAACGGCTATGGGTGTGCCCGACATAGTAGGGGAGTGCCCTGCCTGCTGTGCTCCCTTTCCTTTGAATGACTTCATTTCAGCTCCAGATCTATCAAATCTTAATTTAAAAGGGCTCTAGGTGTTCTACCTACGTTACACTACAAACTTTCCTCAGGGTGGCTAATGGGGGGAAGGGGTGGGAGAGGAGTAGAAGCCTACCTTGCCTGGGGTATGGCACAGAGCCCAACAAGCAGACTGTTCAGACTGCTGCCATCTTGAATCCCCCCTTAATCATTTCTAAAGGAAGATGTTAAGTCAAAGCTCATTTGGATGCAAGAAAACAGACTTGAGAAAAGGCACATCAGTTTATACAGCATGAGAAGAGGTTGCTGATTAGTTTGGCCACCATTGGCATGTAGCTTTAACAAGAACTGCTAACTCTCAAACTTGATTGTCAGACCAGGGAAATAGACTCTGACTGTCAGAGATTGGGAATGCAGCATAGATTTGCAGTCTCCTTGATCCTAGAGTCATAGAGTTATACAGCAGACCCTTTCGTCTAACTTGTCCACGCTGACCAGACATCCCAAAGTAATCTAGTTCTGTTTGCCATCACCTTGAAATTTTAATCCTTTCACCCAAAGACGTTCATCTTCACTAAGACACAGTTCAATAGGCATCATCTCCTCTCAAACACCTTGTTATAGAAATAGCCTGTTAGAAAGTTAGACTGCAGATGCTGGTGATCAGAGTCGAGAGTGTGATGCTGGAAAAGCACTGCAGGTCACGCAGCATCCGAGGGGCAGGAGAATTGATGCTTCGGGCATAAGCTGATTCCTGATGAAGGGCTTATGCCCGAAATGTCGATTCTCCTGCTCCTCGGATGCTGTCTGACCTGCTGTGCTTTTCCAGCACGTGCTCTCGACTGATGAAATAGCCTGCAGGATATTTGACCACATTGGATGTTGTGGGGGGGGTTGAAGGATAAACCCAATAGGAATCTCAACTGCATCCCTAATTTCCTGAACAGTGACCAGAAAGGAAAACTATGGCCAATTTTCCTCAAGCCAGGAGCATGAATAACAACTGCAGCATTCACCTATTTCTGTGCTAACTCAGCGCAACTCAGTTACTGAAAATGGGATTTTCCTGGTCTTTATGGTTCAGTTATTCACACACTGTCTTAATTAGAGAGCCTGGGACTGACCTGAGGAACTCAATAGCATTCTGTTGGCTCACAAACACGATTCTGTGCACTCATTTATGTCGCTTCCAACACCTGCAATAGTATCACACTGCAAAACTGACTGATATTCTTAAATTGGTTTCCAGAGTAAGTCTTAGCCCAGTCCGGGCTGTATAATAAATGGTTGTCAATAGCAGAATCACATTCAATGATGAGTATACTTTTCTGAGACTTCCAACTATGGGATGGTTGAACATGATTGGTATGCTGCCTACTATGAATGATTAGTGGGACAGTGGGACATGTTGTTTGATATGGTAAAAACAATGACTGCAGATGTTGGAAACCAGATTCTGGATTAGTGGTGCTGGAAGAGCACAGCATTTTAGGCAGCATCCAAGGAGCAGTAAAATCGACGTTCCTGATGAAGGGCTTTTGCCCGAAACGTCGATTTTACTGCTCCTTGGATGCTGCTTGAACTGCTGTGCTCTTCCAGCACCACTAATCCAGAATGTTGTTCGATATGGTCTACCGATTATTGGGACAATTAGCCTACATACTTGTCATCACACCAGTGCTGAAACTCATATCAAATTAGTCATTTGTGCAGAAGGCAAAACATCATTTTGGCTTACCAGCAGCATCCAGTTAGTGGAGAAAATCACTTGTGGGTTTATGCAAAGTAGCAGCATGAGATGGCTGGCTTCAGCAGTTGGTTAAATGTTTGAGACAGCTACCTGCTTCAGGATAATTCAAGGTAAACTGAGCACCACTCAGGGCGAGAAGTGGTGGAAATGTCTGTTCTCTAGTTTTTACGATGTTCACTGAGTGACGATTTGATCAGGCTTGTCATTATCAAGAAGAATAATGTTGATATCTCCAGTTCAAATTTCAGGAATGAGGTTGCTACCTTTAAGCAGTACATTCAACGAGCCAGAAATGCTTTCAGTGTTTCGAGGTAACTGCAGTACTCAAATGCAGAGTGTTGGAAAATAAATAGTAATGAATGGCCAGATTGGTAAGACTCTGAAAGGCAAAGCCTTTAGTCCAAATTTGATTCTGTTGATGCATTTTTCAAATGTGTAAGAGTCCTGTGGAAACAAAATCCATTGTGACACTGGTTAGAGATGAAATGAGTTAATAGTATGCAACCATATCTGTAAATTTCAAAACTTAAAATTTATTAATGTCCAAAAACTACATGAATGTTGTCTGAAGGAATGTTTTAAAAATGTAGCTGTCAGCAGAGATATTTAGTTTTCTTGTTTGTTTCTTCAAGGGACAGAGCGAAACATGCTCAAATTTACGTTTTTTAATAATCCTGCCCGATCAATAGTGAGCCAAAACACATTTTAATTTTGTTTTGTGAAATATGCTTGTTATTTTCTTCTTTGGTCAAATTTGCCAACCCAGCTAGATCTGAAATCTGGCATGGACTTGGAGTTCACAATTGTCAGATTTGGGGTATTCTACTTATACTTTAGACAAGTAAACTAGTGCCCTGCTGACCTGTGAGATGCTTGAAAAGATTGGTCTCAGAAGTAAAATGTTGCCTTGTTGGTTGTTGTGAGTCTCAACCTTGTGAATTTTAGTGGGCTATTTGACCACTGAGGCCATCACAAAGTAAGCTTAATCTTGTCCTCCAAGCCTGGTTTGCATTGGATGGGAGACTGCCTAGGAACATCAAGTTCCGTAAGCTTTAAGGTCTCTCGTGGCACAGTGATAGCGTCCCTACCTCTGCGGCAGAGATTCAAGTCTCATCTGTCTTAAATATGTGTCATAACATGTCTGAGCAGGTTGTTTAAAAACATCTGATCCTGTCCTGCTTAATAAACATTCAGGATGAGGCAAGTGAAGGAAAGATGCTCCATTCCTGATGAAGGGCTTTTGCCCGAAACATCGATTTTTCTGCTTCTCTGATGCTGCCTGACCTGCTGTACTTTTCCAGCACCACTCTAATCTAGACTCTGATTTCCAGCGTCTGCACTCCTCACATTTGCCCAAATGAAGGAAAGGCTCCAGAATGAACAGGCTACAAAGCAACCCAATTTCATATTTTATAAAACTTATAAATATTATGAAAATTAATGAGAATTTAATGAACTCAGCCTGACACCATATAATCAGCCTTTAATTTCAAATGCAGTGTGCAGTGGACCTTTCAATTTCATTCTGTAAAATAAAGTGAGCTGCATTTTGCAAGGCACTATATGTATTCCTAAATGTTCATAATTGATAAATCCTTTTATTATTATGGAGTTCATTTTTACTTTGATAATTTTCTACAACTGTTATGAATTATGATGACTTGCTTTATTTGTCTCATTGTCACAGTTTAGCACCTGCTGTCATTATTTTTCATTAAACCAATTATTGATCTATTTATCTATTCATGGTAATCAACTGCAAGGTCTAAACCACAACTCTTTACCCGAGGTACTCTTAAAGTCTTCTATCTTTCTTCACTGCAAATTGCATTAACACCACAAACAATGGAAAGTGAATCTGGGGTTGAGGCTTAGAAGTGCTGCTTCCTTAACAGCTCATCAATTGCTGACAGCAGTTTACTTGTATTATGTGACAAAGCCTGAGTTTGTTTTAAGAGCAGAGTAAAGCTTTGAAGCTTTTTGTTTTTGAGTTTCTGGGCCCGATGAAAGAGAGGAGAGCTTCAGGGATCTGGTTTGAATCCCAACCCTAATTTTAAAAGCAGCATGGTGGCTCAGTGGTCAGCACTGCTGCCTCACAGCTCCGAGGACCTGGGTTTGGTTCCACTTTGGGCAACTGTGTGAAATTTGCACATTGTCCTCCGGTCTGCCCAAGTTTCCTCCAGATGCTCCAATTTCCTCCCACAGTCCAAAGATATCTAGGTTAGATGGATTGGCCATGCTAAATTGCCCGTAGTGTCTAGGTGGATTATCCATGGTAAATGTAGGGTTTCTGAGAAAGGATAGGGGTTGGATCCTGGTGGGATGTTCTTCAGAAGGTCAATGTGGACTCAATGGGCTGAATGGCCTGCTTCCAAATTATAGAGATTCTAAGATTCTATGAAGTCTTGAGCATGTCATCTTGACTTTGTGTGGTTCTTTATTCACATGTATTCTTTCCAAATGCAGTGCACAACAGTATGGTGATTGCAGGCCATGGAATCCATACGTGTGACAGCTAGAGATCTTTGCGAATATGATGATCTTGCAACAAGCCTGGTTTTGGATCCTTATCTGGGTTTCCAAACCCACAAAATGAATATCAGGTATGCCAGTTTTTTTTCCCACATGTAGCCATAGTTGAGTGAGCGTGGTTGTCTCTGAAGCATAGCACAGATCAAAGGTTTTGGACAAAAGGGTGGAATGAGAAGAACTTTTGTAATGCAGTGGATAGTAATCTGGAAATCGCTGCCCATGAGAGTGGTGGAAGCAGAGACAATTGATTTCAGTAGGGAATTGGATAGGCACTTGGAGGGGGGAAATAAACATTCAGGGTTATGAGCATAGAATGAGGTGGTGGGTGGAGTCTGGATGGGCTGCAAGTGCTCGACGGAGTGGTGGCATGGATTCAGAAGGCTGAATGGCCCCCTTTGACTCCATAATGTCCCAAAGCAAATGTTGTGTATTAAAGTTCCACCCACAGGCTTAATGAATCCAGTTAAGTACTGCCAGTGCAGTACTGAGGGAATGCTGCGCTATTGGATGGGCTGTCTTGACCCATTAAGCTGAGCTCCCATTGCCTTGAGTTCTGCTGACTCGAAATGTTAACTCCACTTTTCCTCCACCAATGCTGCCAGACCTGCTGAGTTTCTCCCAGAAATTTGTTTTTGTTTCCTATTTCTTTCTCAGATGAACATAAAATATCTCATGGCATTATTTCAGAGAAGAACATGGATGTTCTCCCTAGTGTCCTCACCAATGTTTACCCTTTAATCAGCATTGGGAAAAACAGATGATCTAGTCATTATCACATTACTGTGTGGGTTGGGGCTAGCTGGGGGCGCATTTTCAGCTGCAGTTTCTATGCTACACCAGTGACTACACTTCACGCCGTGGCTCATTGGCTGTTAAGTGCTTTGGGATATCCTGAGGATTTGGAATGCAGGCATTTGTTTTTTTTTTGGCTGTAACCAATCTGTTTGAGTTCTATTATGCAAACCTCCATTTAAACTGCTTGTGCAGTTTAAGATGATTAAAGGATTTCTCCGAAACTAGTACATCGTGGTGGGGGAGGTAAGGAATGTCGAACAAGTGGGTCTGACATTAAAACTAGATGTGGAGGTGCTGGTGTTGGACTGGGGTGGACAAAGTTAAAAGTCACACAACATCAGGTTATAGTCCAACAGGTTTACTTGGTATTGGACTATAACCTGGTGTTGTGTGATTTTTTTAACTTTAAAACTAGAGTTAGGCGATTGATGAATCACTTGTTCCCATGGCGGATATTGGAAGTTTGGAATTGTCCTTTCCAACAGACCAAGAATGAGAAACCAATGGGATGAGTTGGAGTTACAATATAGATCAGCCATGGGCTATTGGATAGAACCGGTTCAAAGGCCTGAATGGTCTTATCTCCATGCTATGCCCCCTTCATTCTGTTCAGCTTTGCTTTCTGCCTTTCTCCTAAGAAATTTCCTAAACGCTGTATTTTTTATTTCTCTGCTTTTCTCCAGCTTCTTCACTGATTCGGCCACACCACCGTGAACCATGAGTTAAAAACCGAAGAAAAAACTGCCGACGCTGTAAATCAGAAACAGCAACAGAAATTGATGGAAAAGCTCAGCAGGTCTGGCAGCATCTGTGGAGAGAAAACAGAATTAACATTTTGGGCTGAGTGACCCTTCCTCAATTGTAAGGAAGTACCACTCTGCCCAAAGCGTTAACTCTGACCGCTCTCCATAGATGCTTCCAGTCCTGCTGAACTTTTCCACCAATTTCTGTTTTTCTTATTCCTAATAGTTTATGAAGCTACTCCTGGTAACGCTGTCTGGAAGCATGAAGCTTCTGCATGTCCATAAAATTCCACTGAACCTGCGATATTAGCAACACAACCACAACCACAACCACAACACACAACTTAGTGTAACATTTAAGATTTGGATGAATTGAAATTTTCTTCTTTTTTAACCAAAGCAAATTCATCAGCTCAAAGCCTCTCTCAGTCTTTCCTCTGCCTGCTTCAGCTCAGTATGGAGGTATGCAACACACAGTACCCTGCCCATGGCTTTATTCATCATCATTCCTCCATTCCCCCTCTGGTTTTTGTGTGCAAAGAAGCACATACTGCTTGGAGCACCTGTTAGTGAAGTTGTCAGCTCAGTTTTTATGAAAAGAACTGCTCGAAGGTCATGGTGTCAGTTGTGGTGGTTTTACTGTGACGCCCTGTTAGAATAGATTAGATTAGATTACTTACAGTGTGGAAACAGGCCCTTCGGCCCAACAAGTTCACACTGACCCTCTAAAGAGCAACCCGCCCAGACCCATTCCCCTACATTTACCCCTTCACCTAACACTATGGGCAATTTACCATGGCCAATCCACCCTAACCTGTGCATTTTTGGACTGTGGGAGGAAACCGGAACACCCGGAGGAAACCCACGCAGACACTAGGAGAATGTTCAAACTCCACGCAAACGGTTGCCTGAGGCGGGAATTGAACCCGGGTTTCTGGCACTGTGAGGCAGCAGTGCTAACCACTGAGCCACCATGTTATGCTGGTCTTGACTGTCCAGCTGCTTCACCTGTTCCCACTAGCTCTCAAAGACAGAGCAATGCCTCATCTTGTGTCAAGAGTAACGTAACTCCCAATTAACTAATATTTCTGAATATTCTGTACCACCCATTCTCCCAGTAGTGACTTGAGATAGGACTTTGTCCTATCTCAGCGATCTCTAAGAATATGTACTGCCTTCTTTACTAGGGGTTTCCCAGTTTCTTGGTAATTTGTTAGCTCCTTGACACTCTTCTCTAAAATAGCTTATACCATTACCAACCAGGCTCTATGTCACAATTGTGATGGTGCACTTTAGATATGTTTTGTTGAATGTGAAACCCTGTTACACCCTGATTAGTTTGTTTGTCAACTTTTGGTGTATTTAACTACTGACTACTAAGTCATGGAGAGTTATAGAGAACCCTTTGTTCTTATTTGACTGGGGTTGAAGTATCGTGCCTAATTCTGGATGGTTCTGTGGTGATCTTTCATTCCAGCAACCGACCTGTTGTAAGGAGACACCAATACCTCAGGGACATTCTACAAAAGTTTCTTAAGACACGAGATTTGGAGACAGTGTATCGGGCCTTGACATTGGGAGACTGGGCTTGGCATTATTTCTTGCACAAAACTCCTCTTGAAGAAGAAATATTTAAAGCTCAGGTGAGTGAGCAGGTGGATCTTTGCTAAATTTTCTCCCTTTCCTTGGGGCTTTCCTGCAGTAAGGATATTGGCAACCTTGTCATCTTACCCGAGTGCCCGGTTTTTATCTAGAAAGAATCTTAGGCTATCCTGTTATTGAGATGACCACTGCCACATCCCATTGCAACTTCACCCAACGTTTGCATCTGTGTTTAGTAGCACAGGATAGGCTAGGATTGGAAAGGCAAGAAGGCTATCGGGTTGATATTCTCTTGTTCGCTTTTCCCGCACGCAGGATTGTTCAGGCCAACTGTGGAGTCCCTGCCACAACCTCAAAAGCTTTCTCTGCCTCATTATCGAACTATGCAGTACACTTAGGGTAGAACTACATACCTGTGTTCTTTGTGTTCATGTTATGTTCATTATGTTAAGGCTAAACAGGTAGGGGAGGTTAGGAGGTAAATAGGTAGATTGGTGAGATATCTTCACATGTGATGAAGAACTGTGGGACTGTGTCCTCATGTCAAGACAGCTCGTGCATGTAGTATCTTTCCAACAGAATTGATCCCCATTTGGACGTAACTTCATGTAGGCCCTGGGTTCTGTTACTTACCTCATGGCCACGATTAGAGCCGATTTTACTGCTCCTCGGATGCTGCCTGAACTGCTGTGCTCTTCCAGCACCACTAATCCAGAATTGTGGAAATCCCCTTTGTGCCATTCTGATATGTGCCAAAGAATTTATTGTATGGATAGCTGCAGCACACCCTGCACTTGCTTACCTTCACTAACTTTTCAGACATTTCTTCATATTCCACTAATGTTGTGCCCCGGTGGGATGTTCTCTGCTTTTTTTGTGGAGATTGATGCATGTGGCAGTCCCATGCAAACATTGATCAAGTTGCTTCACGAACTCCAAGGCTGCCTGTAATTTCTGCAGTCTTGAGGAGTCTGGGTTCCATGTTTATCTAGGATGTGTGAGGTTGAATTTACTGTTTAAGGGGGCTATTCCTCAAGTTTTGTTTGATTGTCATCCCCATGCTCATGATCTTTAGCTATGTGGTGTGGAGACAGTGGTGGGGGGAGTGGGCAGATCAGAGGACTTCCTCATGGGTCTGCCCCTGGGCAGCCGTGGTGGCCTGAACAAAACCAAACTGTGGGCAGTTGAGGTGGTCGTTTGATGTAGCTGTCTGCTTCTTTTGTGGTGATGTATACACCCAAGTGCCCTTGGAATGTATGCCAGTACATTTGAGGAATTCGCCAGCCGCTAGGTGCATCATCAGTATCAGAAACGCTGTTTTACTTTGATAAGGTTTTCTATATTCCTTTTCTGCTACAGTGTCCCTTTTACCATTAGTTTATTAGGTTTTGTACTTCACCATCTGACTTGGATTCCATTTCTTATCTTGGCCTGTCCCCTTTTATCAAAGTGTGCACTTTATGGTTTGCAGGAACAATTGTAAAACACTGAGCTATCCATTCTAAATTCTTGGTAAATGATTTTGTACTAATCCTCTGTCTCATTTTCTGTACAATATTGGAATACAGCAACTCACTAAGGCCATAGCTTAATAGCCATTCATTGTGAGTCAGTACAGAGTAAAGATTGATAGGCAACTCCATTGGTATCACAGCCTCTCCTGATTTTATCCTCATCCAATTCCACAAACTATCTGGATCGGAATAAAGCACCCTCTCTGATTTTCTCTTCACACTTCTTCCAGCCATATCCCATTCCCTGGGCTGAGACACTGACATCAGTTGTAGCAGCTTTGTCTGAGAGTATCCATTTCACTTCAAATCAGGCATTTTACTTAGTTATAGTTAATAGATAATAATTTGACCTATTGTAAGTTCACATTTGTTTTTGGTATTGGTTTTGGTTTTATGGCCAGTTAACATGCTGTGTATATACGTAAACACACATTCATCAAATCTACTGTCACGGTATTATTTGGAATACATGTTCTATTGTTAAACTTATGCATTACTGTCCTTGATTTAGGTATTCCGTTACCTTCGAATATTCCTACCTGAAAGTGGCTTTGAAATTCTACCTTGTAATCGATACTCATCAGAATCCAATGGAGCAAAGATTGTGTCCTTAAGGAAGTGGTATGTATATTTTTGTCTTTAATGTTATATATAAATGGAGAGAGGCTGGTGTTGTGGGAGAAAACACTTTTTGTTCCTGTAACTTGATTGGAAGATTCCCCTGGCAAACTGGGTAAATGTGGCAGCCTGTCTCAGTTCACAGGTTCTGGCCCCACCTCTGGTCTTGAGCACAAAGCCTTGACTGATGCTTCTGTGCGATTGCAGTGCTTTTGAATGAGATCTAAAACAATGACCTATCTGCCCGTTCAGGTGAGTGTAGAAGATCAACTGGAGCATTCAGTAGAGCAGTCTTCTGGATAACAACATAACCAAAGCAGTTATGCTGATCATTTATCTCATTGCTGTTTGTGAGATCTTGCTGTGCTCACTTGCCAAAGCAACAGAAATAGCTAAGCTTCAAAAAGGTGGAAGATGTGAAAGATGCCATCAGAGCAAAAATTCTTCCTTTTGAAGTTTGTTGGGTGTAAGGATTGTAACATGAAAGGAATCTGGACAGTCTAAATTGCATTTCTGGTCAGTGATTAGATTAAATTAGATTCCCTACAGTATGGGAATATACTGTAGCCCTTCAGCCCAACAGGTCCACACCAACCCTCCAAAAAGTAACTCGCCCAGACCCATTCCCCTCTGACTAATGCACCTAACACTATGGGCAACTGAGCTTGGCCAATTCACCTGACCTGTACACCTTTGGATTATGGGAGGAAACTGGAGCACCTGGAGGCAGATACTGGGAGAATGTGCAAACTCCAAACAGACAGTCACCCGAAGCTGGAGTCGAACCCAGGTCACTGATGCTGTGAGGCAGCAGTGCCAACCTCTGAGCCTGCCCCACCGTGCTGCGCAGAATAGTACAAAAATACAAATTGTTCCTAACTTCACGTTGTTGGTCTTTAAACTTTTGAGCACAAAATATTTCTGCAGAAACTCCCCTCTACCTACAGCAGGTTTGCTCATGCAAATACTAATTGCACGCAATTGTGTCAGATTCTCAATGTATTGATGGATAAGATTTTTAAAGTTTAAAAGTCTAAGATCCCTAATCTAGTTTAAAATGTAGCAGAGAATGTTTTTTGATGCTTAACTGATCCAAGATTGAATAACAATTAAACAAAACCAGATTGCCTGTATTTAGTGAGAAGCTGAAGTTTTCAACAGTTGCTTGCAGGGCAATTGGAAAGTACGGTCTTCAGGCACTATCACTCAGCTGTGTGTAAGCCATTAAGAACAACAAATGGGATGGTCACAGCTGCTCAGTCAAGTAGTAAACAACATTATTAAGCTTATTAAACTTTGCAGAATACATGCTCTACTTAGGATATTCTAAGTGGCACCTTTT
Source organism: Chiloscyllium punctatum (assembly GCF_047496795.1). NCBI lineage: Eukaryota > Metazoa > Chordata > Chondrichthyes > Orectolobiformes > Hemiscylliidae > Chiloscyllium > Chiloscyllium punctatum. The sequence continues at coordinate 89,229,524 of NC_092756.1, forward strand.
GTAATTGGTTTTGACAATGACATAGGCACTGCCCTGGAAAACATTTCATTAATGTGGTTTAGAGAGTTGAGTACAAAATGTACGCTGACATGCCCCATGTAGTACTGAGGGAGTGCAGCACTGTCAGAGATACCTTTATTCAGATGAGTGGTTAAACTGAGGCCTCTCACACCCTCACAGGTACGTAAGTGACCCCATGGCATTATTTTGAAGAAGAACAATGGGAAATTCTCCCCAGTGTCCTGAACAATATTCTTCAAGCAACTTGTAATGTGGAAAACAAAACTAGTAACTATGCAGACGTTGGCTGAGGAGTATTTCATTGGTTATAAAATGCTCTGGTCAATTTGAGACTGTAAGCGGCACTTTTTTGTGATTGCTGATTTGGATTCCACTTAGCTGGACCTCGCCAATGAGGCTTCCAATAGGCAACAAGGGTACTTAGAGTCATAGAGATGTACAGCATGGAAACAGATCCTTCGGTCCAACCCGTCAATGCTGACCAGATATCCCAACCCAATCTAGTCCCACCTGCCAGCACCCAGCCCATATCCCTCCAAACCCTTCCTATTCATATACCCATCCAAATGCCTCTGAAATGTTGTAATTGTACCAGCCTCCACCACATCCTTTGGCAGCTCATACCATACACGTACCACCTTCTACAGGGCAACTTTTTCACGCAGGTCTCTTTTATATTTTTCCCCTCTCACCCTAAACCTATGCCCTCTAGTTCTGGACTCCCCAACCTCAGGGCAAAGACTTTGTCTATTTATCCTATCCATGCCCCTCATAATTTTGTAAACCTCTATAAGGTCACCCTTCAGCCTCCGACGCTCCAAGGAAAACAGCCCCAGCCTGATCAATCTCTCCCTGTAGCTCAGATCCTCCAACCATGGCAACATCCTTGTAAATCTTTTCTGAACCCTTTCAAGTTTCGCAACATCTTTCCGATAGGAAGTAGACCAGAATTGCACGCAATATTCCAACAGTGGCCTAACCATTGTCCTGTGCAGCCGCAACATGCTTGTTTGGTGCAAGAGGAAATTAACCCTAGGCTGCTTTATTATACCTAATTACTTGTTGCAGAGATGCTCAAGCTAGTTGCAGAATCTCGGAGTCCACAACTATCATGTTAACTGTGTAAAATCAGCCTTCCCACAAACTTAGAATTATCTAATTATTATATTCCCTTGTCCACTGAAGGATTATACTAGGATATGTTTTCCTGTAGAATGTGAGTTTTGATAGGAATTGACTTCCAAAACCCACTATCAATTTTTCATCTGTCCATTGACATCCTCATGTCAATGTGGTTTCCAGCAGGCATCAAAGGCTGGTGTGGATGTGGATGTATGCGTGTGAGGTGCTTTCCCTCCCTTATTGGGGCGATAAGGGTAGACCATTCAGACCCACACACCTGTTTGGCCATTCAATAAGATCATGGCTGATCTGATAGAAACTTCAGTCTGCATTCTCACTTACCCCCAATAATCTTTGACCCATTGATTAACACACATCTACCTACCTCTACATACAATATGTTGAGGAACTCTGCTTCCAACGTCTTTTCAGGAAGAGAATTCCAACTTCACACAAAGCTCAGAAGAAAAACTCACCTCATCTCTGGTTTAAATGGGTGATTCCTGATTTTAAATGGTGACTCCTAGTTCTAGATTCTCCCATAAGAAGGAATATCCTCCCCACAGCTACCCTGGTAAAATCCCTTAGGATCTTGTATGTTTCAATTGAGCTGTCTTTTACTCTTCTGAATTCCAGCACATACTAGTCAGGTCTGTCCAACATTGTCTCATGAGACAACCTACTCACTCCAAGAATAGTCTAGTAAATATCCCCTGAACTGCTTCTAACGCATTAATATTTATAATTAAGGTGACCAGTATTGTGCCCAGGATTTCAGATGTGGTCTCATAGCTCCCTGTATAATTGAAGAATAATGTCCCTACTTTAGTACGGGATTTGTTTCATCCTGTGGTAAATGATTAAATTCTGTCAGCTTTCCTAATTACTTGGTGTACCTGTATACTAACCTGTGGTGATTCATGCATTATGACATCTACGTTCCTCTGCAATACAGAGCTCTGTAATCTCTCACCATTGAGATCATTAGCTTTTTTTATGATATCTGACAAAATGGATGCTTTCACATTTTTCTACATTATGCTCCAGACTTTTGTCCACTCCTTTAACCTATCTTTATCCCTTTGTAGCCTTTTTTGCAACTTAATTTTCTACCAATCTTATGTCATCAGCTAATGTCACAATCGTCCCTTCAGTCCTTTCATCAAAATCGTTTATATAAGTTTGTAAACAGTTGTGGTCCCAGGACTGATACCTGTGACACATCACTTGTTACATCTTGCCAACCTGAAAAAGACTATATATGCCTAACCTCCATGTCCTGTAAGCCAGCCAAGCTTATATCCCATGTTAATAAGCTACCCACTACACTGTGAACTTTAATTTTCTGCAATAGCCCACGATATGGCACTTTATCAAATGCCTTCTGAAAATCCAAGTTTAACAAATTCACTGGTTTCCCTTTATCTAGAGGGCATGTTACCTCCTGAAGGAACTCCATTGGATTATTCCTCTTTCACAAAACCATGTTGACTCTGCCTGATTATGTTGAATGTTTCTGTGATACTTAGCCTGAGGTGAAGACTCCATTGGAGAGCTCTTGCTACATCCTTACGTGGGATAAGTTTACTGGCAAAGTCTTTGCGTCCCAGAGGATTTAGGATCTTAATGGTCTGTGAGGCTAGTTTTCACACCGAATAATGCCATTCCCAATCAGCACCATGTTTGTGCAGTAACATTTTCAGCAGCTTTCCTGCCCACTGCAGTTTAATCAGCAGTCTACTTCTTATTTCACAGGAAGGAGAATGATAAGATTGAGTTGCTAGTTGGCTGCTTGGCAGAACTTTCTGAGAAGGAGGAATCCCTCCTACGCCCAGGGGAGAATGACTTCAGTGTGATGTACTCTACTCGGAAAAAATGTGCTCAACTCTGGCTGGGCCCTGCTTCCTTCATCAATCATGGTATGTAGATAACTGACCTTTTTAAAGATTATGTATTTCTGTCAAAAATATTTGCCTATTTTGTTTTATATGCTCTACATCTCCAGAAGGCTGCACTGATACTTTATCAGACGTACTTGTCTTGAGATTATATTCAAGTCTGAGAACTCTGCTCACTTGCTCTTTGATGCATTACTCACAGAATATCATTGATACTCTGAAGTGGCACCCAGCCCTAGGGAGACTGATCTGCAGCTAGCTGACCCTGAACTAACCCCATATCGGCCAGTTTCGCTGCATTAGATTTTAAACTGAGACCCAGCCTGGGTTCAGTGTGAAATAACCTATGATACTACTGTTTTGTAGAAAACCACTGGAGTTATCTCTGGTGTGCTGGTTAATATTAATCCCTCAATCGTCCTCACTAAAACATCAGCTCATTATTGTAGAGCTGTTTTTGGGAGCTTACTGTGCCCAAATTGGCTGCCACATTTCCTACAATAGTGTTGACTCACATGGCAGTGAAGCATTTTCTGAGGTTGTGAAAGGCACAATATCAGTGCAAACTTTCTTTTTGTCTCAAAACTACCCATCCTGCTAAGCTCATAGCCACTATGTCCTTAGTTAGAAGCATTGTCAATTAATAGGGGCGGCACAGTGGCTCAGTGGTTAGCACTGCTGCCTCACAGCACCAGGGATCTGGGTTCGATTCTAGCCTTAGGTGATTGTGTTTGCACATCCTCCCCGTGTCTGCGTGGGTTTCCTCCGGGTGCGCTGGTTTCCTCCCACAGTCCAAAGATGTGCAGGTCAGGTGAATTGGCCATGCTAAATTGCCCATAGTGTTAGGTGCATTAGTCAGGGATAAATATAGTGTACAGGAATGGGTGTGGGTGGGTTACTCTTTGGATGGTCTGTGTGGACTTGGGCCGAAGGGCCTGTTTCCATACTGTAGGAATATCTAACCTAATACTCCTTTCTCAGTTTGTGGTTAAATGTACTTTGTCCATCATAACATTTATGTTTAAAACCAGTTTTTCCTTCCAAAGACAGTTTTACACTTGATGTCTGTCCTGAGAATTTGCACATTTTTATGCTTAACAAATGTATTATCAAATTAACGTAACGTCCTTTCAGTTCTGTGGTTAGGATTTGAATTTAAATCAATCTGATACGATGGAAATTTCTTGTCTCTGGTTCTAAGGAATCTAAGTGAACTTTATTTGAAGAAGTCTCCACTCAGTCCTGAATGAGCATGCACAGCCTAAACCTGTTAATAAAATGCATTAATTGGTTTTAAGTTACTGGTTCACTCCGTTCTCACTTTTCTCTCCTCTTGTCTGTATTACATTTTATCTATTGTTTTTCCACATAATTATTTAAGAAACAATGATGGTCCCAGCCCTGACACAACCCACCCAATGCTCTCCCATCACCAAACCTCTTCACCTTACATTAGTTCTTCGAGCAACTACTCATTTTGTATCCTCCAAGCCAATCTCCTAATCGTTCCTTAGGTTTACCCTGCATTCCCATAGCCTTATATTAAGATGAAGCTTTAGTAGTTGAGGAAAAATGCATTCCAGGGCTTCCTGTGGTCCACTCATGATGTAACTTCCTTTGTGAATCCAGTATGCCTACTGTTTACTGAGTTGCTGGTTGGATTATTCTCACCTTTATTTCCAATAATCCATTCTATTCTACCACTGTGCGATCAGACCGAAAGCCAGTCGTTTCAATTTGTCCACCACCTTTGACTGGGCATCACATTAATATGTTTCCAGTCTGCTACAATAATGTCCCAGTGACTATCACTTCTGTCTTAATCATCATTGCTGTCTTTGAAATCTCCTTCCTCTGTCTCTCAGTGCTCTGGGATAAATATCATCTCTTCTTTGAGATTTATTTTGAGTGCTTTAGACTCTCCACCTTGACCTTCCTATGAAAGAATTGGTTTATGGTCAACACTGTTCCAAATCAAGGTTTGTTGTCTTAAAATAGTAACCTTGATTTTGCTATTCCAAATAGTCCAATTGTCATCATTTCTTGTCATCAAGAAATTGATTACCGTTTAGCGAGGTACTCCTGAAGATACTATATGTCTCAAGTTAGTATTTTTTGAAAGGAGCATGTTTGAATAAAGTTAACTTTAATTATTAATGTTCCTCTGTTTTCTCTCTCTATCTATCTCTCTCTATCTCTCGCTGTCTCTCTTCCCTGAAGACTGCAGACCGAACTGTAAGGTAAGATAGCAACTGTTTTCATTTTCAGCTGGTTTTATATTGTTGTAATAGCTGCCTGATGTTGGACCAAGGGTTTTGCACTGTGGCTTTGAATGCAGTGCTCAAAACTATGCCCAGCACTTGTGACCGCTCCTAGGTGAAGGCACCAGCTCGCACTGGAGTGTAAACCTCGTTCTGTATCAGCAGATTTGGTCTTCAATCTTCCAACAGACCAAGGGCTATCGTCTGGGCTATTATCTCAGTGCAGGACCTGGAGCATTGTCGGAGATGCTGCTTTTTTTTTGGGATGAGATGTTAAACTATGGCTCTGTCTGCCAATGTTTGTTCCTCTTCCAACCCTACAAATCTGAGTTACTCACCATTCCCCTGTATCTGTTGTTTGGGAAATTGGATAGAAAGGGTTGGACACTTGTCAAAATTAATTCTGTGACTGTGTTCTGTATAGGCCCCAAGGAGGTAGAAAGCTTTTCTTTGCTTGCTTGACTTTTGGACAAAACACATGCGGTAATTAGGAGCGTGACCCTGTCATCACATAGTTGAAGGTCACTTTGTCCAATTTAAAAAGATCTAATTCCCTTCTGGACAGAGATGTGCTAACCTGATGGGCATCAATTCTTGAAACTTTCCTGCTTCCTTATATTCACCAGGCAGTGCCTTTCTGCACAATTCACATCATGTTAATTGTGAATTTCTTCCCGTTCCCTTTATAAATCAGGAGGACATCATTGACTCAGTACAACTACCTCTGTGTGCGTTGCGTCCAGAAAGATATTAGTTATGTTAATTGTATTGTTAAGCGAAAGGATAAAGAATTGAAGATATTTTTCGATTAAGTACCTTGAGCAAAAATTTCATAAAAGGAACTTCATTTGGGACTGATGATGGTGGTGAAAGTTGGACTCCATCAACCCCTGACACTACTATTTATTTGGTGCGTTTCCTTTAATAAAGTGTTGCACACCTGCTTAATTGTGAGCAGAAACTCTGGTTTAGAGCATAGAAGCTGTGTGTACCGCTCTGTAACACGGTGTCTCCATACTTCAGTGTAAAACACAACTAGCTGGATGTGTTATATTTCCTTGCTGTTTGGAAATTGGCTGCAGAATAACAGGAATTTGCCCCATATTTTTCTGTTTTTGTCCTTCCACAGTTTGTTCCAACTGAAGGTGACCGAGCATGTGTCAAAGTTCTTCGAGACATTGAACCTGGAGATGAGATCACCTGTTACTATGGTGACAGCTTTTTCGGTGAAAAGAATGAGCTATGCGAATGCTACACTTGTGAAAGGTAAGGGATATAATCATCAAAAAGCAGAGACCTGTGGTTTTCTGGAAACCAGAACAAAAAATGCCAGAGATTTTCAGGATGTCAAGGCAGTAGCTGCAGACAGAGAAGCTCTTTAACACTTCAGGCCAATTATCAGAATTTGACGAAGTCAGGAATGAGGTAGGATTTGAGCAAGGGGTAAGTGGGACCAGGACGAAAGGAAGGTCTGTGACTGGGTGAAAGACAGAAGAGTTTGACTTCCAGGACAAATGGGAATGCTGTTGGGGCAGCGCTTGGCCCATATCCCTCTAAACCCTTCCTATTTATGGAATTTCTGATATTGCACTCCATCACCACCACCACCACCACCACACCCCACACCCAACAACATCCTGCACCCTATCTCGCTGACATCAGTTGCCTTTTAAATGCTAAAGTTGTACCAGCCTCTTCCACTTTCTCTGGCAGCTCATTCCATACACGCACCACCCTCTGTGTGAAAACGTTGCCCCTTATGTCCCTTATATATCTTTTCCTTCTCGCCCTGAACCTATGCTGTCTAGTTCTGGACTCCCCCACCCCCGAGAAAAGGCCGTGTCTATTTATCCTATCCATACACCTCAATCTTAGATTCCCTTCAGTGTGGAAACAGGCCCTTCGGCCCAACAAGTCCACGCACCCCTCCAAAGAGTATCCCACCTAAACCCATTCCTCATTCCTCTACATTTACCCTTGACTAATGCACCTAACCTACACATCCCTGAACACTATGGTCAATTTAGCATGGCCAATCCACCTAACCTGCACATCCTTTGGATTGTGGGAGGAAACTGGAGCACTCAGAGGAAACTCTCGCAGACACTGGGAAAATGTGCAGACTCCACACAGAGAGTTAGCTGAGGGTGGAATCGAACCTGGGTCCCTGGTGCTGTGAGGCAGCGGTGCTAACCACAGAACCACCGTGCCTCATGATTTTATAAACCTCTATAAGGTCACCCTCAGCTCCGACGCTCCGGGGAAAACAGCCCCAGCCTAGTCAGCCCTTCCCTATAGCTCAAACCCTCCAACCCTAGCAACATCCTTGTCAATCTTTTCTCACTCTTTTCAAGTTTCACAACATCCTGCCTTCACTATCCTATCTACCTGCGACTCTACTTTCAAGGGACTAAGAACCTGCACGCCAAGGTCTCTTTGTTCAGGAACATGCCCCAGGACCTTACCATTAAGTGTGTCCTTGCCCTTCTAGGGGGGGAGAGGGCCTGGATATGGAAGGTGCTATAGAAGGAGCCGCAGTAACTTGCAGTAGTGTATTTTGTAAATGGTAGGCACTGCTGCTACTGTGTGCTCGTGGTGAAGAGAGTAAACGTTGAAGATGTTAGGTGGGTGGCAATCAGGTTTGCTGCTTTGTCTCGGATGGTGTCAAGCTTCTACACCGGTGACTACCAGCCCTTTGGTGAGACAACGTAAAAGCTGCTAGGAAGGAGAAAATGATCAGAAATTCATGAATGAAGCTCCGTTTTATTCCTTAAACGAGAAGGTTGATCTTTGCTCTTTCCAGGCGAGGAGAAGGAGCCTTCAAGATGAAGAAGCGTGCCATTGACATGGGCACATTCTGCAAGTATGGACTGAGAGAGACCGACAGTCGCCTGAGTCGTATGAAACAGAAAGGCAAAGGACGCCGGCCCAAGGGAGCACATGTTGATTTATATCAGAAAACAGTGGAAAGAGCCTTGTGGCAGAGTGAGTATAGCCACAGAAAAGAAAAGCTTGTACAGCAAAAATTGAGTTAGCCGCTGCTCCTCCGACTGGAATTTCTGAAATTGCTCCCCCCCCCCCCCCACCACCACACCCCACACCCCAACAGCATCCTGCACCCTATCTCATTGACATCAGTAGTACTATATAAAATATTAGTGTAGCCTGTATGAAAAGGCTGTAAAAGAACTGGCTAAACATTGGAAGTATTTTTCCCTCCATGTTATCATGAAAAGAGTCAAAGGTAGAGAGGCAGTAGGCTTCTGCATGTTGTATTATACATCAAGAATTGCTTTTGTTGGGTTCCTTTGATTACTAAGAATGGCAACCAGAAATTTTGATTTACCAGCACCACCCTATCGTGGTGCTTGCTGGATAATGGAAATTTTACTGTTTTATTAGGTCAGCCAGTCAGGATATCTGGAGGATGGTGTTGTTGTTATAGAATGTGTGGGCGCAACAACATTCTGAGGAGTTCACTAAACGGAATTTATCTTTTATCGGTAGTTGAGCACACTAAAATTGATTCATAATCATTGTATTCAGCTTTTGTTCACAAGCTAGTTACAGATAAGAAAGATAGTTTGGCTCTCCTGATCTCATCCATCTAGAACGAAGTCCCAACACACGTGGGGTTGTTAAATGATTTTCACTTTCACTTCTCTTTCGGAAAGTCCATTCCCTAAACGTACCAGCTCTGAATTTTCCATTTACTCATTTCAAACTCTGCCCCTCTTATTTTTTACTATCACAGTTTAACTTTCCGGATTTTCCTTGCCTGCACTGTCTTTGAGTAATTAGTCATGAGTAAGTCTAGAAAATCAACTAGTGGAGGGTCTCCTTGTGGTTCTGCTCCTGGGCGTGATCGAAGTGGCCATCAATAGTTCTAGGCAGAGGGCTGTTATACCTGACTCTTTCATGGTTACGTCTGTGCTACGGTGTCTGTTGAGAGGGAGTACATAGTGTTCACTGGCATGACAGAGGCCTTTAGACACTAGTGATTTCCGTTAACCATTAGTCTGTATTTTTGTTACAACGCCACATCAGGGCTGTTTAACCTACTTTGTTAATTTCAAGGTTAAAAGAGCAAAGTTCAAGACCTTGGTCTCTAGTTCTTATTGATTCTCTCATGGGTTGTGGGTGTCAATGGCAGCACCAACATTGGTTACCCATCCCTAACTGTTCTTGAACTGAGTTGCTTGCTGGACCATTTCAGATCACAGTGAAGTGTCAACCACATTGCTATGGGTCTGGAGTCACGTATAGGCCAGACCAGGGAAGAATGGCAGATTTCCTTCCCTGTAGCATCTGAGGGAACCAGTCGGATTTCAAGATTTAACGTTTCTTCTTAAATCAGCCTAGCAATCAGCTTGTTGCTGAATTTTACAAACTTTCCAACATCTTTGTCTCTTCTGGTTACCAGAACTGGGCATGGTCCTCGAGGTGAACGTCATGTTATAAAGTGTCTACTAAGGACATTGGCACAGCCCAGGAGCAGGCTGCATGCCCCTCACTGCTGATCAAGCAGACCACAAACAATGGTTGTAAATTCCACAAGTAAATGGGGACCTTTCTCTATGAATCTCCTACCCCATGTTTCAAATCAGATTGGTTATTAAATGACCCTAATGCCAGCACTAGTGGAAGAACTATAATTGGTACCAGTATCCTTATGGTGTAGAGAGGGAAAAATAGCCCATTTAACTGCTATGCAGTGAATGTTACTGGATTGTATGTGTTGGTTGTGACGTGAGGGTAGATCCAACTCCATTATTATACTCTGTTATTATTGGTTTAAGGGCAGCCAATCCTCACCAGCTTGAGGTCTTAGGGAATGGATGTATAGATGAGATAGTAGTAAGAGCATTGCAAAATAGGACAAAAGCCATTGTGTTTGGAGCCTGTCCTGCCTATTGCCGAGCGTGTTTATTGATCTTGAGCTTTTTTTTTTTACTTTCAGCTTCAGCCAGAAGGCTGTCCTTAAGTTCAAGGAGGGGTAAACGTGGAAAATGGAAAAGGCGGACTCCAAGTAGAGCCCACTCAAAGTCACCACCTGTGCTTCGCTTGACGCCTTTGCAACTGCAGAAGGCTCAGGCTGGTGAAGAGACGGACGTGGCAACCGATGCAGGCTCAGTGACGCATTTGCAGAATGGGAGCCAGACTGCTGATCAGGGAGGGGAATCTCCTTCATGGAAAGGTGAGGCAGAAAGGCTTCACTGTGAATTTGGCCATTCCTCAATACCAGAGCTTCAGCCCACTGCTGGGCAAACTGGTCTTGAAAAACCTGTAACATTCCAGATGCCAGAAGGCATCTTCCTAAAGGACCTGCGAGTGGATTTACGCGATTGCACGAACCTGGCTGGACCATTGACCAATATAGATGAAGCAGCTACAAGGGAAAACGGGAGGTATTTATGGGACAAGCCAGAGGTAGACCCGGGGCCAGTTACCCCCCAGTGTCCAGGAGACGTGACCACACAGAAAGCTCCAGCCAGCACCAATGCAGTCCTAGCACCTAAGCTCAAGTCAAGAAAGTTAGCACAGCTCATTTGGAAGGATTGTAATACACCTCATTTACCTGAAGTGACCCTTCCTTCATTGGACCAAGCACTAACAAAACCTCAGAGCACAAAAGAAGCCATTTCTCCAGGCTCACCACCTCATCATTTACAGACTGCCAGGGAGAAGGGGTCTACTGGCACATTGACCAGGAAACGGAGGAGGAGGAAAAGGGCATTGAGAAGGAAAACCTGTCAAAAGAGGAAGAGCTCACAAAGCCCAGAGATACCACCAAGGAGAGCATTTGGTTTGACCCACTTTGTGAAAATCGATTTGAGTAAGGATGCCGTCCTTGTAACCAGTGTCAAAAATGAAGCACAGAGCTCAGCACAAGGCAAGGCAACCTCTCGGCAAAACTGCAGACAAAGTCCACAGGTTTCAGCGGACGGGAACTGTCAAGCTGTACACTCAGCGGAAATCCGAGATGTCCGCGTAGTTCTGGAAGATATTTCGAAGATCTGTGAGTGTGCCACTCGGACATGGTACGTTCGAAGGAGGATGGCTGTGAAGCGAAGCATGGGCGCTGAGGGAGGGAGCTGTTTGGTGGATTCCAAACTGGGAGCTGAACACACAGCAGCCGACAGATTGTGGAGGACTTTGCCCTGTGCCGAGCTTCACTCTCCTGCGAGCAGGCCAGTGAGACAATACAGGTGGACAGCTCACGGGCAGAAAGCAGGTGGTCGGCAGCCGCTAAAGCAAACCAACAAAAGGAAAGCGCCCGATGGGGAGAGAATAGCAATAGTGAATGGATTGGGCTCAGCAGCCATTAACAACCCAGTGCATGACGCAACCCAGCGCAAACGCTCCAAACATTTCCCAAGCTACGCACAGGAGACAAGGGTGTGTAGCAGAGAGGTGACGGGGCTGGGACCATCACATAGTGCAGTGTGTGCCGAGGGCATGCTGGCCCACGATTGTTTTGTTTCCTCGATGGAAGATGACAAAAGACCTGCAGCTTTCACCCCGTTTGCTAGATCCAAGCACTTGCGTCTGGTTGTCAGTCATGGCTCTATAGACTTTGATATCTCCTCTTCGGCGAGTGAAGACTCTGTCTGAGTATTACGTTGGGGTCAGAAGTGTTTCCACCCTACCCTCCTTTACGCCCTCACCCACCTCCCCCAACCCTCAAACCCCATAACGAACTATCTTACAAAAAGGAGAGAAAGAAATTCAATTTCTAATGCTGCCCATACACACACACACACACACAGATAATGTTGAAATTCCTTCCTCCTGTATTCTGTTATTGATGAGCTAACAGGTTGAACTGTAGCTGTTTCCCTGGTTTGCACAATGATTTTGAGATCGTGGGGCTCTACTTGACATCAACTTTGCACTCCCAAGCATGGGATTCTGCCAAACCCAATTGGAAGCCCCTGTCTGCAGGCTTCCTTTGTTCTCAACCAGTGCAGGGGTGATTAGCATTCTTGTTGGCCACATTGTAATTTGGGAATGTGGGGGTTTGGGAAATCAGCCGACCTCCATTGAGGACAGCATCAGCTGGGGTGCTCTTTGGATCAAGCAGCTGGCTTGGTCGTTCCGTATCTGGGTTAAGGGGGGCTGAGGTACCAGAGAGCTGCCACTGTCCTGAAGCTGCAGGAGTCATGAGAAGGCAGGAGAGTCGGGGAAACTTAAAGAAACAAAGCTTTATCTCTGTGCAAACTAGGAAGTGGCTGTGTCTGTCCTGCTGGTCGGTTTAGGCCGTGGATTCTTGAAGTAAGTAGCTCGCGAACTGGCAAGTCACACAGCATGTAAAGTACAACTCATAGAAGTGAGATTAGTTTGAACTTTCCTTCGAGTGCTCCTTAAAGAGAATTTGAAGTACACTCTCTCTCATTTTCTTGACTCAGTCCCAGGGACAATTCGTAAAGCTTCATATAACCTCAGGATAACAACTTTTGGTGCTTATTGGTCAGCTGATGTGCTTGATATCCTTCCTCATGAGAAAAGTAAAAACTTTTTTTTAAAGCCAAGCCTTTCCTCTTTGTGTCTGTGAAGTCTAAAAGCAGTTTTACGGGTTTTCCTTTTCTCGTGGTTCTAACAAGGTCTGAACGTTTCACGCGTCTCCAAGAGTCAGTGATGACATTCGGATTTCTGGGATCATAAAGCAAGCAGGCAGACCATTCGGCCTGTTGTCCCAGTGCTGGTATTTTTGTTTAAACAGTTGTCTTATTGAGACCTATTGCCTTGTCTTTTCCCCATAATTTTGCAATGTTTCCTTTTCACATACATTTATAATGGTATTCTCAAAGTTGTGATTGTTACATTCTGGAAGCAGATTCAATCTATTGTGTTTAAGAAAAGTCTCAACTCCCTCCTCACCCAGCTCTTGTTATCATAGAGTCAGAGAGTCATTTAGCATGGAGACAGACCCTTCGGTCCAACCAGTCCATGCCGAACTTAATCCCAAACTAAACTAGTCCCACCACCTGCCTGCTCCTGGCTGATATCCCCTCAAAGCTTTCCAATTCATGTATCCATCCAAATATCTTCAAAAGTGTGGTTTCAGTAAAATATAATGGCAAGACTGTTACGGAAAACACTCAGTAGTGCAGCTAAAAGTTTGGATCTTTAAAGTAGGACATTAGCAGTTAGAAACATGTACTATTCATGGTGTTTCTGTCCGTGTCTTTCACTGGGTTTGTGAGTAATTTGATAGTGATTTAAGAATGCAACATCAAAGTGTTTTCTTCCTAATATCTTAGCACCAGTGTGGTAATTCGGCCCATGACAACACTGACTCTAGCTCATGGATTACAGGGTGAGAATACAATATGTCCGTGTGCTACCTTTAGAAGTGTAAATGTATCTGTGCACACGTGAGTCTGTTTGTGCACGTTTGGCCGTGTGCTCCCTCTGCTGGCCTGAGCTGGGTCTTAAAAAAATTTACTCTTAGCTGTACTGTTCGTCAGAAGCAACTAAATAAGGATGCTATATACCTGCCATTTTGTCCAGGCAGTTCAGCTAAAGAGAGTCCCGTTAAAAGCAATCAAGGTTAAAGGATCTAGCTATATGTCTTAGGCAATGCATTTTTAGGCTTCCTATCTGCTGTCTGGAAACGTTCTGTCTGTGTAACTAGGATAAGTGATTTGGCAAAGCGGTAACACTTAAGGAGGAGTGTTCAGCCCTTGGAATCTGCTCCCCTTTTCAGTTATATTACGGCTCTACGTCAAAATCCACCTTCCACACATACTTTGATTCCTAAGATAAGTAAAACTCGATATGTCTCACTGATAAATATACTTTGAGTGTCCACAGCACTCTTAAGTTAGGGAATTGCAAAGATTTAGATCCTTTTGAACAAATCTGTCCTCGCCTCAGTCCTAACCTGAGATTGTGATACAGAATTCTATCCATTATTTTTCTCAAATTATTCTTCTTTGTTTAGTTTCTGCAGAGCAATTTTGATGTTTTATTTTGTTAAATATGTTAAGTAAATGCAGTGTCTGTTATGCAAGTTAATTTTGTTGCATGTGTGTATCAACCCTTTCTCAGTTGAGTTCAGGAATCTAAAAGCACTGATATCTAGGAATAAATATTGGAATAATTGCATTTCCTGCTATAAGTAAATCTGCAATAACCCCTTTTTTTATAAAAAAGTGTAATTATATTTCTTTTCTAATTTATCCAATCAATATGAGAATATTGATCCCGGATATCAGATTCTGTGGCATTCTCGGAGAGTGGAATGGAATTGTAGATTGGATACAGCACAGGAAGTAGTCATTCTGTTTGAGGTACTCACAGCAAGAGCAACTCAGCGAGTCCCACGTGCCTGCCTTTTCCAGGAACCTCTGAAATGTATTTCCTGTTCAGCTAATTATCTAAATTGGTGCTGCTTTGAAAGCCAAGATTGAATCTGCCTTTGCCACGTTCTCAGTGCATTTAGATCCTAACCTACTTGCTGCATAAATATAATTTTCCTCATCTCACCTTTTTGATTCTTTTGCCGTTCACCTTAAATTGGTATTCTCTGGTTCCTGACCCTCTTACCAATGAGAAATGTTTTTCCCTGTCTACTCTGTCCAGATTCATCCTAGCTTTGAATGAAAAGCTCCAGCTTTTTCTGTCTATCTACAAAACTGAAGTCCCTCATCCCTAAAACCATTATGTTATTCTTTTTTGCATCTTCTGTAATTCTTTCACATCCTCCTTAATGTATGGTGTGCAGCTTGCTAGTTTTGAGCACCACATCCAAGTATTTATTGTTTGGATAAGTGTATATACACACGTACACACACACACAGTTCTTTATTTTTTAAAAAATTACAATTCAATCACTGGTTTTGGATCAAGACCAATGTGGGAATCTTTATCCCATATATCAGATTTGGCATCCTTTTGCTTTTGTATCCATTGTTGTTGATGTTTTAACATTTATATCACATACCCGTTGGCTTCATAATCAAGTGGTTTGAAGGGAACAAAATTATTGCACACATCTAAACATAATGTTTTTTATTGTCAAGCTGTTCTGATCTTTGTCTTCTCCCCTGCTGCGGCCTGCCTACATGCTACACGCCATTCCATAGAGAAAATATTTTAGAAATTAAAAATTAGGGCCAACATATATTTATGAATCAATCCAGTCGGTAATTCAGGAGAAAATGTCTTTATTGAGAAGCTGATATGAACATGGAACTTGCTGCCACAGGGAGTACTGAGGTAAGTTGAATTGATCTGCTTTAGTGGCTAGCACTGCTGCCTCACAGCGCCAGGGACCTGAGTTAGATTCCGATCTGGGCAACTGTCTGTGTGGGGTTTGCATCTTCTCCCCGTGTCTGCGTGGGTTTCCTCTGGGTGCTCCGGTTTCCTCCCACAATCCAAAGATGTGCAGCTTAGGTGAATTGGCCATGCTAAATTGCCCATAGTGTCTAGGGATGTATAGGTTAGGTACATTAGTCCGGGAAATATAGGGTAGGGGAATGGGTCTGGATGGGATACTCTTCAGAGGGTTGGTATGGACATGTTCGGCCAAAAGGCCTGTTTTCACACTTTGGGGTTTTCTATGAAACTAAGTGGAAGTTAGATCAGTTCTCCTGTGAGGTGCTGTCTAAGGAGACTTTCTGAAGTTATACAAGATGCACAGTAGAAATTCACCAAGGCTGCTTAGACTGCACCTTTCAAACCCATGACCACTATCATCTAGAAAGACAAGGGCAGTAAGTACAGTGAAACACCACCAGCAGCAAGTCCCACTCCAAGTCACTCCTCATCCTGATTTGGAAATACATCATTGTTCCTTCATTGTCACTGAGTC
This sequence comes from Chiloscyllium punctatum, assembly GCF_047496795.1. Classification (NCBI taxonomy): domain Eukaryota; kingdom Metazoa; phylum Chordata; class Chondrichthyes; order Orectolobiformes; family Hemiscylliidae; genus Chiloscyllium; species Chiloscyllium punctatum. The sequence goes on from NC_092756.1 coordinate 89,245,645, forward strand.
AAAATTATGGAACTCCCTAGCGTGGGCCTACCTACAACACATGGACTGCAGCAATTCAAGAAGGCAGCTCATCACCATCTCATGGGCCATCAGGGATGAGTAATAAATGAGGGGAGATGCATCACTTTTGAAAAAAAGAATAGAGGGATATTCTGGTCTGATTTGTGGAGAGAAACAGAGATAACATCTCAGGATTGTGACATTATAACAGATCTGAAAATGTGAACTCTCTTCTCTGCAGTTGCTGCTACTGCTACCTGCTGTGTACTTCCAGCAGTTTCTGTCTTTTATTTCAGATTTCCAGTATGCGCAATTCGCATACATAAACGGCTCCAGTTCAGAATGGCAGGCAGTGACCAGTGGGGTACTGCAGGGATCAGTACTGGGACCGCAGCTTTTTACAATATATGTTAATGATATAGAAGATGGTATTAGCAATAACATTAGCAAATTTGCTGATGATACTAAGCTGGGTGGCAGGGTGAAGTGTGATGAGGATGTTAGGAGATTACAGGGTGACCTGGACAAGTTAGGTGAGTGGCCAGATGCATGGCAGATGCAGTTTAATGTGGATAAATGTATGGTTATCCAATTTGGTGGCAAGAACAGGAAGGCAGACTACTACCTAAAAGGAATCAATTTAGGTATAAAGGGGCAGTACAGAGAGATCTGGGTGTTCTTGTACACCAGTCAATGAAGGTAAGCATGCAGGTATAACAGGTAGTGAAGAAGGCTAATAGCATGCTGGCCTTCATAACAAGAGGGATTGAGTACAGAAGCAAAGAGGTTCTTCTGCAGCTGTACAGGGCCCTGGTGAGACCACACCAGTTCTGGTCTCCAAATTTGAGGAAAGACATTCTGGCTATTGAGGGAGTGTAGTGTAGGTTCATGAGGTCAATTCCTGGAATGGCGGGATTACCTTACACTGAAAGACTGGAGCAACTGGGCTTGTATACCCTTGAGTTTAGAAGACAGAGGGGATCTGATTGAGACATATAAGATTATTAAAGGATTGGACACTCTGGAGGCAGGAAACATGTTTCTGCTGATGGGTGAGTCCCGAACCAGAGGACACAGCTTAAAAATACGAGGTAGACCATTTAGGACAAAGATGAGGAGAAACTTCTTCACCCAGAGAGTGGTGGCTGTGTGGAATGATCTGCCCCAGAGGGCAGTGGAGGCCCATTCTCTAGATTCATTTAAGAAAGAGTTGGATAGAGCTCTCAAGGATTGTGGAATCAAGGGTTATGGAGATAAGGCAGGAACAGGATACTGATTAAGGATGATCAGCCATGATCATATTGAATGGTAGTGCAGGCTCAAAGGGCAGAATGGCCTACTGCACCTATTGTCTATTGTCTAATTCTGTGTTTTGAATTCTGGTAATAATCAGTAAAGTAATGAAAGGAAGCATGTGTGGACTTAAGCATATAGCGGACCACTGAGTGTCCTGTTTCAGTTCGTTAAATTCTATGCAGTCACTTATTTGGGAGAAGTAGTCTTTTTTTTCTCACCATCATAGCTGCTACTTGAGGGGAAAAACAAACTCTATCCTTAGTTAGTTAACTGACCAGGGGGCAGTAGTATCCAAGCCAGATGTCAGTCTCTGCTTCATCTTGGAGTACGATGACAAAAAGGCATGCCATTATAGAGTTTTATTTGGGTGGGGGGGGGGGGGGGGGGAACAGGGAAAGAGTGTGGTGAGGAAGAGAAAATTGAGCAGGAGTTCACATCCTGGATAAATGGATAGAAAAGAGTAGATAGAAACTTTAGGATGTAAAACTTAAAGCGGGACCTATTAGTGAAATTAGGAAACTCCTAACTTCAAAATATGGTTCAAGTTTAGAACTTTATTCTGCAAATTGTACTTAATACTAAAACAAAAGCAAGATACTGCAGAAGCTGGAAGTCAAATAAAATTGCCTCCAAATGAAAGGTGTAGATATGGAGACCCACACAGGCCCAGGTTCTGCCTGTTTTTTTTTGTGCAACACCTTGATCCAATCCTACATGAGGACCTCCTTCCACAACACCCACTCCAGTATAATTGATGATTGTTGCTTTCTGATCTCATCTGGAACTTGAAAAGGAAACAAACAGTTTGCTTCCAATTTCCATCCCTCTCACTTTTATCTGGTCAGATGGGAGAGTGTGGTGCTGGAAAAGCACAGCCGGTCAGGTAGCATCTGAGGAGCAGGAGAATCGACATTTCGAGCATAAGCCCTTCATCAGGAACGAGGTATGTGGGCTGGGCGCCTGAGATATAAATGGGAGGAGGTTGGAGCTTGGGGGGAAGGTAGCTGTGAATGCAATAGGTAGATGAAGGTGATAGGTCGGAGAGGAGGGTGGAGCAGATAGATGGGAACGACGATGGACAGGTCAAAAGGGCAGTGCTGAGTTTGAGGCTTGGGACTGGTGTAAGGTGGGGGGTGGGGAACTGAGGAAACTGGCAAAATCCACATTAATCCTGTGGTTGTAGGGTCCCAAGGAGAAAGATGTGTTCTTCCTCCAGGCGTCAGGTGGTTAGAGTTTGTCAATGGAGGAGGCCCAGGACCTGCATGTCCTTGGCAGAGTGGGAGGGAGAGTTGAAGTGTTCAGGCAAGGGGCAGTGGTGTTGGTGGATGCAGGTGTCCCAGGGATGTTCTCTGAATGGATCTGCATATTGGCATCCAGCCTCCCCATTGTAGAGGACACTACATTGGGTGCAACGGATACAGTCGATGACATTGGTGGAGGTGCAGGTAAGTTTCTGTTGGATGTGAAAGGGTCCGTTGGGGCCTTGGATGGAGGCGAGGTGGGAGGTGTGAGTGCAGGTTTTGCACTTCCTGTGGTGGCAGGGGAACATGCCAGGAGTGGGGTGTGAGCTGGTGTGGATCTGAAGAGGGAGTCACTGAGGGAATGGACTCTCTGGAACGCTTTTTGGGGTGGGGAGGGAAATATATCCCTACTGGTGAGGTCTGTAGGTGGCAAAAGTGGCGGAGGATGATGCGAAGGTTACGAAGGCTACTGGGATGGAAGGTGAGGACTGGGGTGGGGGAGTTCTATCCTTGTTGCATTGGGAGGGGTGGGGTTCAAGGGCGGAGGTGCAGCAAGTGGAGGAGATGCACTGGAGGGCATCAACCATCACGTGAGAGGGGAATTTGCAATCTTTGAAGAAGGGAAGCCATTTGGGATTTTCTAAGGTGGAATTGGTCATCCTGGGAACAGATGCGATGGAGGGGGAGGAATTGGGAATAAGAGATGGCATTTTTACAGGAGGCAGGGTCGGACAAGGTGTAGTCCAGGTACCTGTGGGAGTTGGTGGGTTTGTAGAGGAAATTCCTTTTTCAAAGATTGCAATTTTCCTTCTCACGTGATTGATGATGCCCTCCAGCACATCTCCTCCGCTTCCCACACCTCTGCCCTTTATCCCCACCCCTCCCAATGCAACAAGGACAGAACTCCCCAACCCCACTCCTCACCTTCCACTCCACCAACCTCCGTATACATCGCATTATCCTCTGCCATTTCTGCTACCTACAAACAGACCCCACCACTAAAGATATATTGCTCTTCTCCCCCCATCCCCAAATCAACGTACCATAGAGACCATTCCTTCTGTGACTCCCTCGTCAGATTCTCTCTCACACACACACACACACTCTAACACCCCCCACCAGTTCACACCCCACTCTGGCACCATCCCCTGCCACCACAGGAAGTGCAAAACCTGCACCCACACCTTCCCCCTCACCTCCGTCCAAGGCCCCAAAGGATTCTTCCACATCTGACACCTCCACCGATGTCATCTACTGTATCCATTGCACCCGATGTGGTCTCCTCTATATCAGGGAGACTAGACGCCAACTTGTGGATCATTTCATAGAACATCTCTGGGATACCCGCACCAGTCAAACCCACTGCCCCGTGGCTGAACACTTCAACTTCCCCTCTCACTCTGCCAAGGACATGAAGATCCTGGGCTTCTTCCATCGATGAACCTTAAAACCTTGCTCTCAACAATGTCCACCATATTTACTGCATTTCTGCCCTCACCCCATCCTCTCCTTCCCAGAAGCAGGAAGTAGGGTTTCCCTTGTCCGTTTAATTTTCATCCCACCAACCTTTGCATTCAAAGAATCATCCTTTGCCATTTCAATCACCCCAGTATGATGTCACAAATAAACTCATCATCTTCCCCTCTCCCCTGTCAGCATCTGTCGGGATTTTTTTCTTCCACTGTGACATCCTGGTCCACTCCTCCATTGACCCCAATACCTCATTTCCTTCTCGTGACACCTCATGCAATTACAAAAAGTGTAAAATTTTCCTCACTATCGAAGGCTCCAAACATGACTTCCGGTTGAAGCAGTCTTTTGGGATCCTGCAACTACACGGGATTAATGTGGATTTCACCAGTTTCCTCTTTTCCCCTCCCCCCACCTTATCCCAGTCCCAAGACTCAAACTTGGCACAGCCCTCTTGACCTGTCCATTGCCTTTCCCGTATATCTGCTCCATCCGACACTCCAAGCTATCACCGAACTTCCGCCTTCATCTATCTACCACATTCTCAGCTACCTCCCCCCACCCTGCACCACTCGCATTTATCTGTCAGCCCACAAGCCTCATTCCTGAGGAAGGGCTTATGCCCAAAACCTCGATTCTCCTGCTCCTTGGATGCTGCCTGACTGGCTGTGCTTTTCCAGCACCACATTCTCGACTCTGATCTCCAGCATCTGCCATCCTCACTTTCTCTTTTATCTGGTCTGTCTCTTGATTCTTCCCTTCCTTAACTTCTGTACCTTCATTTGCATGAATGGTTGTCAGCTGATATTCATTACAAGTTCCCATCTCCAACAGATACATTGACTACACTTCCTCATACAGTGCTTCATGTAAGCATTCCAGTCTCTCAGTTTTTTCCATTGCATCTGTGCCATGATGCCACCTTCACCAAGAGTCCTTCCAACATGTGCACATTTTCCCTCAGTTAAGGAGTCCTCCATTGCCCTCTTTCCCCCACCTGAACTCTCTGGTGGGCAGGGCCCTCGACGATATCCACCACATTTATTGCATTTCTGCCCTCGCCCCATCCTCTGCTTCCCAGAAGCAGGAAGTATTTAATTTTCATCCCACCAACCTTTGCATTCAAAGAATCATCCTTTGCCATTTCAATCACAAATAAACTCATCATCTTCCCCTCTCCCCTGTCAGCATCTGCTGGGGTTTCTTCCACTGTGACATCCTGGACCACTCCTCCATTGACCCCAATACCTCATTTCCTTCTCATGACACCTCATGCAATTACAGAAAGTGTAAAATTTTCCTCACTAGCAAAGGCTCCAAACACAACTTCCAGATGAAGCAGTCTTTTGCTTGCACTTCTTTCAAGTCTAGGTTACTGTATTCACTGCTCCTAATGTGGCCTTTTCGATATCATGAAGACAAAACACAGACTGCGCAACTGTTTGGCGGAAAACTACTGCTTGGTCTGCAAACGTGACCCTGACCTTCTGGTCACTTGCCATTTCAATAAACTTGCTCTCGTCCAAACAAATATATGTCCCAGGTCTGCAGCAGAGTTGACCAACATAAGCTGCAGCAGCAACAACAGCGCTTAAATCACTATTTCGCAATTTACGGCCTTTAGGACTCACCATTGAACTCTAACCATGTTTCTCTTCCTCCTCTCCCGCTCTTTGGTTTTCTTGGTTTTGCCTTTTTCAGCAGAGCTCCCGTATATTCTGTCATTAACACCTACTCTGGACCCACTCACTTCTCGACAACTGTTACCTCTCCCATGGTGATCTCTAATCTTCCCTTTCATTCCACTTGCTGTTTCTGCCTTTTTCAACAGCATATAACCGATCACTTTTCTACCTGGCTTCGGTTCTGAAGAATTCATCGTGGTCTCAACATTACTTCTGTTTCCCTCTTTGATACTGCCTGGCCTGCTGAGTTTTTAATATTTAGCTTGGTTGGAGCTAAGAGGACAGTTGAGAATTATTTTCACTCTGACGGTTGAGAGAATGTGAAACTCAGTGCCTGAAAGGGTAGTTGATTCAGGTCTCCTATAATATTTAAGCAGCATTCATACATTCACTATTCACAATCACTTCCATTCTTGAAGGGCAAGGGCAGCAGATACATAGGAATACCATCAGCTGCAAGTTCTCCAAGCCACTTACCGTCCTCACTTGGAACTTTACTGCATTCCTAACCATGTCAGTAATAGTTTTGTGGGCTTCTACCTTAGTTAACACTCATTCTCCATGCCAAAACATGCCTTCTCCACACAGACTGCCGACGTTCAAGAAGACAATTCATCATATTAGAATAGATTCCCTACAGCGTGGAAACAGGCCTTTCAGCCCAACAAGTCCACACCAACTCTCCGAAGAGTAACCCACCCTCCTCTGACTATGGACAATTTATCATGGCCATTTCACCTGCCCCGCACATCCTTGGACTGTGGGAGGAAATGGAGCACCTGGAGGAAACCCACGCAGACACAGGGAGAATGTACAAACTCCACACAGACAATCGCCCGAGGCTGGAATCGAACTGGGGACCCTGGTGCTGTGAGGCAGCAGTGCTAACCACTGAGCTACCCCGAAATGCAGGTTCATGATTTGTATCTCACCTGAACCAGGCAGGTTTTTACAGTAAACAACAATGGTCACTATTTCATTAGCCCTTAATCCCAGATTTTTATTCCTTCGAAGTTCACCATCAGTCATGTTGGGATTTGAACCCTTGCCCCATGAGCATCAGCTTGGGGTTTTTGCCCTATGTCATTACCATTGCACTACCACTGCTCTATTCATTTACAGGACATGGGTGTTACTGGCCAAACCAAAATTTATTGCCCATCCGTAATTAGTCATGAAAGATGAGGAGAGATTGAGTATATTGGGCTGCTACCCATTGGAATTTAGAATAATGACCCATGTCTTATAAATAAATAAACAAAAAAAAGGTTTATAACATGGCAAAGACCATAATGCATGGGAGCAGAAGTAGAATATTTGGCTCTTCTAGTCTATTGCACCATTTAATGAGATTGTAATTGATCTGATATTCCTCAAATCCACTTTCCTGCTTTATACCATAACCTTTGATTCCCTTCCTGATTAAAAATCTGTCAACTTTGAACCTACCAACCCTTTGGGGAAAATAATTCCACAGATTCAATACTGTCTGAGAGAAGAAGATCCTCCTCAAGTCTGTCTTCAATTGATGATCTCTTATTCTGAGATTTATCCCTTCAGTCCGAGATTGTCACACAAGGAGATACAACCTCTCAGCATCTACTCTATCTAATCTCTTCAGAATCCTATATTTTTCAAAAAGGTTTCTGTCATTATTCTAAATTCCAATGGGCGGCACGGTGGCACAGTGGTTAGCACTGCTGCCTCACAGCACCTGAGACCCGGGTTCAATTCCTGCCTCAGGCGACTGACTGTGTGGAATTTGCACATTCTCCCCGTGTCTGCGTGGGTTTCCTCCGGGTGCTCCGGTTTCCTCCCACTCTCCAAAGATGTGCAGGTCAGGTGAATTGGCCATGCTAAAATTGCCCGTAGTGTTAGGTAAGGGGTAGATGTAGGGGTATGGGTGGGTTGCGCTTCGGCGGGGCAGTGTGGACTTCGAAGGGCCTGTTTCCACACTGTAAGTAATCTAATCAATGGGTAGCAGCCCAAGATACTCAATCTCTCGTCATAAGATTAATCTTACCATATTCAGAATCAATTATCAAAGTAATTGCTCTGCAAACTCAATTCTTTTTATCTTTAAGCTCATCTTTAAGCTCCCTCCCCTCCCACTTAATTCGAAGCCTGCTAAAGTTGTGCGTAAGAAATCTGATTGAACTTTTCAAGGCAGTGCTTAGATGTCAGTTGAGGATAGTGCAATTGATATAATTTGTGAACTCCGCAAAAGCTTTTGACCAAGGTCTTACGTTGCAATCAGTTTAAGAAACTAAGTGCCCATGATATCTAGGGAAATTTGGCAAATTGGATCTGAAAGCAGAAACAGGGAGTTTTGTGACTGGAAGCCCTTGTCAAGTGGCGTACGGCAAGGTTTGGTGCTGGATCCTGTGCTGTTCATATGCATGTTAATGATGTAAATATGAATTTAGGAGAATGAATCATTAAGTTTGCAGATGACATGAAAACTGGAGTTGCAAATAAAAAGGAGGAAACCCTTAGGCTACAGGACGATATAGATGTGCTGGTCAGATGGTCTGAAAATTTTTAAAAGGAATTTAATCCTGAAAAGTGTGAGGTGATGCGTTTTGGGAGGGCTAACAAGGCGAGAAAGTACATATTGAATGGTAGGATCCTTGGAAGTACAGAGCTACAGAGGTGCCTTGGGTGAGCATGTCCAAGAATCTTTGAAAGCAGTGCCACAGGTTGATGAGGTGGTTAAGAAGGCAAATGAGATTCTTGACAAATAAGAGCAAAGCAATTATGATGGAGCTTTTGTCCAACATTAATGAGTCCACAACAAGCCAGGCAGCCTCAGAAGGTGGAGAAGTTGACTTTTTGGATATAACCCTTCTTCAGGAATACCCCAACCTCCGTTCCTGAAGAAGGGTTATACCCAAAATGTCAACTTCTCCACCTCTTGATGCCGCCTGGAGTGCTGTGTTCCTCCAGCTTGTCTACTTTGGATTCCAGCATCTGCAGGCTTTTTGTCTCTAATTAATTAGTCCACAGTTGGAGTTTTTTTTGCAGTTCTGGTCACTGTACTATAAGATGTAATTGTACTAGAAAAGGTTCAGCGGAGATTAGCCTTGGTGTTTCCTGGGCTGGTGCAACTCAATTATGAAGAGAGATGAGATCAGCCAGGATTGTTTTCCTTAGAACAGAAATGGCTGAGGGACAGATCTGATTGAAATGTGCAATTGTTCTGATATACATAGGGTAGATATTGAGAACCTTTTTCCCCTTAGCAGAGGGGGCATAGTCTTAAAGTAAGGAATAGGAGGTTTAAGGGAGAACTGAGGAAAGAATTTTTCACCTGGAGTGATGGGAATTCGGAACTCACTGCTTAAACGTATGATAGAGGCAGTAAGCATTCAGACATTTTAAACAAAATAAAACAAAGAACTGTGAATGCTGGAAATCTGAAACAATTCATATTACTGGAGAAACACAGCATGTCTGGCATCACGTGTGGAGAGAGTTTATGTTTTGAGTCCAGTGACCTTTCTTCAAGGATTTGAAGGAATTTCTGTTCTTGTTTCTGAAGAAGTCACTGGACTCAGAACGTTAACTCTCCCCTGTCCACAGATACTGCCAGGTCTGCTGTGTGTCTCCAGCAATTTTTAAAAAAATTTTGCTTTGAGATGTTCAGTATTTGCAGTTCTTTTCTTCATACCCTAATTCCGGACTGGATGCTGGACTCATAATATTAACTCTGCTCTCTCCCCACAAAATATTTACCAAGTATTTAGATGACCACTTGGCCACACACAGGCCAAGTGCTGGAAAATGGGACTAGAATAGATACAAACGATGGACTGAAGGGCCTTTATTTGTGTTGTTAAAAACTCTTTGGCTCTGTGATTTGGAGCATCAAAGTCCAGTGTCATCCTATGGTTTATAATAAAAAGAACTGCTGATTATTTGAAACAAAAACAGAAATTGTCGACGAAAATAAACAGGGTCTGGCAACCTTTATGGGTAGAAAGCAGAGTTAACGTTTTTAGATTCAATGATCCTGCCTCCCCCCTCTCTGGCTTCACTGAGATAAAGGCCTCAGGGCTGGAGAGGGTGAGGGGGGCAGCTGGCTTTCAAAGATGGCGGGTGCTCAGGCGGCAACAGACGCGGACAGTTGCCCCGCAGCGACGTCACGTCCGGCCCACTGACGCAACAAGGCAACCGCGACGCGACATCCGGCAAGATGGTGGCGCCCATTGGGCTGAATGCGCTGGAAGAATCTGGAAAGGTGGAGCAGCTTCGGGAGCGGTAGGGAGTGGCCGCACGGCCGGGAACGGTGACCGGGCCGAGAGGTCGTGTTTGAGGGGGAGGGTTGGAGAAGAGAGGAGATTGGGGTAAGTGACCTTCTCTCTCCCCCCCCCCCGGTAACGGTGTGTTGAAATGGGAATGGGGTCCCGTGGAGGTTTTGGGTGGCGACCATTTTGAAGCGTCTTGTTGATGGCGGAGGAGGGGATGGGGTTAGGGGCTCGGGGTAAGTGTGGGCGGCCGGGATTTTAGCTCCCGATTGGCGGGCGATCCCTCTCACTTATGGATATGGCTGTTGGACGAGTGGGTGTGGGTTTGGGGGGGGGGGGGAAGAAGGCCATTTCTGCAGATCATGTTTTTGTAGCTTTTAGGTTACAAACTGAAGCCAGGACAATGGATTGTGTGCCCACTATCATATCACCCTCAGTCTCGTTAAATGGCAGTGCAGGTTTGAATGACCTACTTAGGCAGCTTTCCTATTCCTGGAAGCTGCTTACAACAACTGGCTGAGTAAAGTGCACATGTGCTGCAGTTGCAGTATGCCTACTTCTGGACCAGGAAGCATGAGTTCAAGGCTCTCCCATTCTAGAGATGTGTAATGACACCTCTGAACAAGTTGATTTGAAATTATATAATAGTCGGTTGAGACTGGTCTGTACAGATGACTTTTTTTTTTAAATCGAGAAGTACTTTTTTAAACTCCCCATATTCTCCTGGCTATGTTCTATCCTTGAGATGCTAAAGACCCAGCCAAAACCAATGAAACTTACAGTGGATTTGAACAAAGAGGATGTAAAAAGACAGGCTCAGTGTCGAGTGATTGCAACTGAACTGGGAAGAACCAGTTGCATTGAATGAATTCTGAGAAATAAGAGTTTTGCATTTGAAAATTGAAGGATGTTCTATTTGAAGTGTTTAAAATGGTAAAAATAATTTAGATAGAAGAGTGGGGGAAGACAAGGGCAGCTTAAGTCATTTCAGAGAAAACTCAGCAGTTGAAATTTCCTTATGAAATCACTGTCTATACTTCCACCACACTCCTAGGCAGTGAGTTCTACATCATTACTACTCATTACAGAAAGAAAAGTTTCTTTCTTAAATCTGCTTTGCATCTCTTTCCTAAAACCTTTAATTGGTGTTCTTGCGTCTTTGTACAATCAGCTTTGCCTACCTTATTTAAACAGGTTATAATTTTGTACTCTTCCATCAAAATTTCCCTTGATCATCTTTGATAATTCTTTCAACTTAGTATGGCACAAAAAGCTATTAAAATCATTTCAATTCTACCATTGGAGCAAATCTTTATTTGATGTTTCCTGTAGCTTGTGCAACCCTGAGTTATGTCTTGCCTCCTGATGATACATTTTTCACCTGCAGCATTCCATGTGTATGTTACAAGGAGGAAACAAAATGTAGGCCAGCTGGCATCTTTTTTAAAATTGAGGGATGTGGGTGTTGCTGACAAGGTCACCATTTATTAACCATTCTCAATTTCCTTTAAGTTAGTGAGCTGTTGCCTTCAATTGTCATAATTCCATTGGGTATTGGGAAGGGAGTTCCATGGTTTTGACCCTGCCACAGTGAAGGATTGCTGATATGGTCCCAAGTCAGGATGATGTGTGACTTGAAAGAGAGCTTGTAGGTTACGGTGTTCCTATGCCTCAGCTGCCCCTGTTGTGCAGGGTGGTGGAGATTGTGGTTTAGCTGACTGAAGTCATCTTGTAGAGGTTAGTGGTTAAACTGATGGATGGGGTGGATGGTGAGCTTCTCGAGTGTAATTAGAATGACATTTGTGTTTGATAGAATAAAATAGATTTTATTGCTACGTATATTCAAATAGTATAGTCACAGTTTTTTTTGTCACCAACTACAGTACTGACTTAGATACAAAAGTACCTAGGCATAGATTCTCTTATTACAAGATTTCGGACAATACGGAAACAAAATATGCAGCATTACAGGAAAGACTTCAGTACAGCAGACCATGGTGTCACTTAGCTTCCAGTCTGCACCAGGCTCTGACTGCACATTGTGCTGGCGACTAGCTGCAGCAGGGGGCTGGAAGGTTGCCACAGCATGCTGGGTGACCCCTATGAGAGGAGGCTGGAATGTCACTTTGCCACGCTGAGAGGAGGTCACAGTGCCAGGCCAGGAGGTTGCCATATCATGCCTGCTGGGAGATTCCCACGCCAACACCAGGAGGTTGCTATGTGCTAGGCCAAAGTTCATCGTCAGAGACCAAAAGTCAAAGCAAAAAAAAGCACTAGGGAGAAGAAAAGAAGGGCAGGTGGATCGGACCAGCTCCGGCTGATACGTCCTACTCTGCCATCTTCCAACAACAAAAAAAAAGTGGAGAGTATTCTGTCTCACTCCAAACTTGCACCTTTATAGGTGGTACACAAGCTTTGAGGAGTTGAGAGACGCGTTACTTAGATATCTTTTGAATCCATAGCTGTTGAGTTGCTGTTATAGTCACAGTATTTGAATGGCTGGTCCAGTACAGACTCTGGTCAGTGGTTAATTCCCCACCATCACCATGCCCTCTCCTGCCTGGTGTTCAAAATGGATGTTGACGACGTGGGATACAGCAATGACAATGCCAGTGAACAGGGGGCACCTTGTTGGAGGTGGTCATTACCTGGCACTTCTGGTTGTGATGTTGCAAATGCAGTCAACATGTATAAAGCCTTTCTCCTTCATGTTTACTGACTGACCTATTTCTGTAGCATGTGCAATGAGAGCCTGAACGTTTGTGAATCTGGGCATAGGAAAGTAAAGATGAGTTAAGACCACGAAGTCTGTCTACGGTTAATGCATCCACATGACCGTACAACCCTACTCTGCCTGTCTTTTTTTTATTATTCATTTGTGGGACTTGGACATCGCTGGCTGGCCAGAATTGATAGCCCATCCCTATTTGCCCATGAGACACTGGTGGTGGGCTACCTTCTTGACCCGCTGCAGTCCAGTTGCTGTGAGTTGACCCACAATGCCAGTAGGGAGGGAATTTCAGGATTTTGACCCAATGACTGAAGGAACAGCGGTATATTTCCCAGTCAGGATGGTGAGTGAGTTGGAGGGGAACTTGCAGGTGGTGGTGTTCCCAAGTACCTGCTGCCCTTGTCATTCTGGATGGAAGTGACATGGGTTTGGAAGGTGCTGTCTAAGGATCTTGTGAATTTCTGCAGTGCATCTTGTAGATAGTACACAGTGCTGCTACTGAGCACCAGAGATTGAATGCTTGGAGATGTGCCAATCAAGTGGGTTGCTTTGTCCTGGATGGTGTCAAACTTCTTGAGTGTTGTTGGGGCTGCACCCGTCCAGGCAAGTGGGGAGTATTCCATCACCCTCCTGACTTGTACCTTGCCGATGGTGGATAGGCTTTGAGATGTCAAGGAGGTGAGTTACTCACTGCAGTATCCCTAGCCTCTGACCTGCTCTTGTAGCCACTGTGTTTATGTGGTAAATCCAGTTGAGTCTCTGGTCAATGGTATCCCCCAATGATGTTGACAGTGGGGGATTCAATGATGATAATACCGTTGAGTGTCAAGGAGCAGTGGTTAGAGTGTCTCTTATTGGTGATGGTCATTGACGAGAATTTGTCTGGCGTGAACGTTACTTGCCACTTGTCAGCCCAAGTCTGGATATTGTCCAGATCTTGTTGTATTTGAGCACAGACTGCTTCAGTATCTGAGGAGTCACGAATGGTGCTGAACACTGTGCAATCATCAAACAATCCCCACTTCTCATCTTATGATAGAGGGAAGGTCATTGATGAAACAGATGAAGATTGTTGGCCCTAGGACACTACCCTGAGGGACTCCTGCAGAGATGTCCTGGAGCTGAGATGACTGACCCTCCACAACTACAACCATCTTCCTTTGTGCCAGGTATGACTGTAACCAGCGGAGTGTTTGCCCCCTGATACCCATTGATTCCAGTTTTGCCAGGGTACCTTGATGCCATACTCGTCAAATGTGGCCTTGATGGCTGTCCCTCTTCCCTCCTCTCTGGAATTCAGCTCTTTGTCCATGTTTGAACCAAGGCTGTAATGAGGTCAGGAGCTGAGTGGCCCTGGCGAAACCCAAACTGGGCATCACTGAACAGATGCTGTTTGATAGTGCTGTTGATGACCCCTTCCATCACTTTACTGATGATGGCGAGTCTACTGATTGGCTGGGGTTGGATTTGTCCTGCTTTTTTTTTTGTACAACGCATACCTGGATAGTTACTGGCTGCCAGTAATCAAAATTCTGAGACAATTCACGTACAACAGTGTCCTTCAGGGGAAAGAAATCTGCCACCCTTACCTTTTCTGGCTTAGATGTGACCCCAAACCAATGGAACGTTTAAGTCTGAGATTAGAGAAGCGTTTTTCTCTGAATGCCACTAATGTAGAACATTCTTCCCCAGGCTGTAGTCAAGTCTGGGACTTCAAAATCTAATTTTGCTTTGAATAAGTTCCGATGGAGACCAGACAGGAAAGTGGAACCGATACCACAACCATGTTAGCTGTGCTATTCTAGAACATGCAGCTGGATCAAAACAGTCTACACCTGTGTTGCTACATAGCTAGCTCTTGCTTGGCTCTTTCAGAGGACAGTTAAGTCATTTACTCAAGTGCTGTTAGAGATGGTAACAAATGCTGGCCTTGCCCAGTGACACCTACGTCTCATGAAGAATAGAGAGAAAAGTCCCGACACAATGATACTGGTGCACTCTGTCTCAATGGAATGGTGGAAAGAATGAGAAGGTTTTCCTCCCATTCCTTGCTTGAAAGAAAGACACAAGTGAAACATTTCCAATTTTCAGCGCCCTAAATAAAAATCAGTAAATGGTGGAAATACTCAGCCATTTTGGCAGCATCTTTGAAAATAGAAGCAGAGTTATGAGTTCAAGCAAATGAACTTTTTTTATTAAGAGGTGTAACCAGTTTTAGGTAAGCACGGAGGCAGAAAAAGTGGGCATGAGGAGAGGGAAAGAACCAAAGGCAAGGTTTACGATCAGGTGGAAGACAGGGGAGATTAATAGCAGTGCGAAGTAAAATCAGATGGTTGGGCAAGTGAGTAAACCAGACTGCAGTCTGCTTTTCCCATTCAATAAGTATTTCTGGCATTTTCCATTTTGCTTTAACAGGTTGCTCTTTGGTTTTCCTTTTTTCCAGATTGAGGCTTTTTAGAAAATGGCGGACGGTGGATCTGAGAGAAACAGGCAACATCCCAACAATCTGCAGGGGCTGCTAAGGCTTGCAGTGGAAGCTGGGTCAGTGGGGGATACAGCTCCTGAATTGCATCCCATGCCAGAGGAAGTATGTGTGAATTATTTGTTGTTATTTAACCCACCTCCTGTTCCACACCCTACCCGATGGCCTACTGTTTAAGAGGCATTACAAAGTTAGACAGGTTAGCTGACTTGGTACTTGAATACTGGCATTTACCAAATTTGCGATTGTGAGTCTGGGTAGCAATCAAGCTATAACAGAACATGTTGCAAATGCACTAAAAGCAAGCACCATATCAATGGAAAGAAATGGCAAGTCAACCTTTGACTAATAGCACATCATTTGAACAATGCCTTACCCAATATTTCCAAAGCTTATTAAAATTTTGGGAGAATAACGATTAGCTTCAGTTGTAACAGCAAGTCCTTGTGAAGAATGCATGCACTATGTAGACATGATCATAACTGAAATGAAAAGAAATTCTTGCATTTTATATTGTTTTGCAGTCAATGAAACACTTTTAAATTTACCTTCTTGTAAAGCTTGAAATGCAGCAGACAATTTGCAACCAACCCAGCTCTGAGATACAACAATGTGCTAATGGTCACATAATGTTAGGTAAGGTGTAGATGTAGGGGTATGGGTGGGTTGCGCTTCGGCGGGTGCGGTGTGGACTTGTTGGGCCGAAGGGCCTGTTTCCACACTGTAAGTAATCTAATCTAATCTAAAAAAAATCTAATCGGCTTTTTGTGACAAAGGATAGATATTGACCAGGACGTTGGGGATAACTCCCTTGCTGTGAACCATGGCCATGAAATTGGTTCATCCCACGTCAGGAAGCTGACAGGGCTTTAGTTTAAAGACATTACTTCTGAGTTCATGACCATAAGACATAGGAGTGGAAGTAAGGCCATTCGGCCCATCGAGTCCACTCCGCCATTCAATCATGGCTGATGCGCATTTCAGCTCCACTTACCAGCATTCTCCCCGTAGCCCTTAATTCCTCTAGACAACAAGAATCTATCAATCTCGGCCTTGAAGACATTTAGCGTCCCGGCTTCCACTGCACTCCGTGGCAATGAATTCCACAGGCCCACCACTCTCTGGCTGAAGAAATGTCTCCGCATTTCTGTTCTGAAATGACCCCCTCTAATTCTAAAGCTGTGTCCACGGGTCCTCGTCTCCTCGTCTAACGGAAACAATTTCCTAGCATCCACCTTTTCCAAGCCATGTATTATTTTGTACGTCTCTATTAAGTCTCCCCTTAATCTTCTAAACTCCAACGAATACAATCCCAGTATCCTCAGCCGTTCCTCATATGCTAGACCTGTCATTCCAGGGATCATCCGTGTGAATCTCCGCTGGACACGTTCCAGTGCCAGTATGTCCTTCCTGAGGTGTGGGGACCAAAACTGGACACAGTACTCCAAATGGGGCCTAACCAGAGCTTTATAAAGTCTTAGTAGTACATCTCTGCTTTTATATTCCAACCCTCTTGAGCTAAGAGACAAATTGCATTCGCTTTCTTAATCACGGACTCAACCTGCATGTTTACCTTTAGAGAATCCTCGACTAGCACTCCCAGATCCCTTTGTGCTTTGGCTTTATTAATTTTCTCACCATTTAGAAAGTAGTCCATGCTTTTATTCTTTTTGCCAAAGTGCAAGACCTCGCACTTGCTCACGTTAAATTCCATCAGCCATTTCCTGGACCACTCTCCCAACCTGTCTAGATCCTTCTGTAGCCTCCCCACTTCCTCAGTACTACCTGCCTGTCCACCTAACTTTGTATCATCGGCAAACTTCGTTAGAATGCCCCCGGTTCCCTCATCCAAATCATTAATATATAATGCGAACAGCTGTGGCCCCAGCACCGAACCCTGCGGGACACCGCTCGTCACCGGCTGCCATTCTGAAAAAGAACCTTTTATCCCAACTCTCTGCCTTCTGTTAGACAGCCAATCCTCGATCCATCCCAGCAGCTCACCTCGAACACCATGGGCCCTCACCTTGCTCAGCAGCCTCCCGTGTGGCACCTTATCAAAGGCCTTTTGAAAGTCTAGATAGACCACATCCACTGGGTTTCCCTGGTCTAACCTACTTGTTACCTCTTCAAAAAATTCCAACAGGTTTGTCAGGCATGACCTCCCTTTACTAAATCCATGTTGACTTGTTCTAATCAGACTCTGCTCTTCCAAGAATTTAGAAACCTCATCCTTAATGATGGATTCTAGAATTTTACCAACAACCGAGGTTAAGCTGATTGGCCTATAATTTTCCATCTTTTGCCTTGATCCTTTCTTGAACAAGGGGGTTACAACAGCCATCTTCCAATCATCTGGGACATTTCCTGACTCCAGTGACTCTTGAAAGATCTCAACCAATGCCTCTGCTATTTCCTCAGCCACCTCTCTCAGAACTCTAGGGTGTATCCCATCGGGGCCAGGAGATTTATCAATTTTAAGACTTTTTAACTTTTCTAGCACTATCTCTTTCGTAATGGCAACCATACTCAACTCAGCCCCGTGACACCCTTTAATTTTTGGGATATTACTCATGTCTTCCACTGTGAAAACTGACGCAAAGTACTTGTTAAGTTCTCCTGCTATTTCCTTCAGTACTGTACTGGAAGTGTCAGCTGAGGTTTTTGTCCATGTCTCTCGAGTGGCATTTGAACCCATGTCCTTCTAATTCCGAATGCTATAGCTGACACCAAAAACAGTTGCCAATTTGTGGCAGATAATAGAATCGCTGAAGTGGAGGAGCAGGCCATTTTGGCCCATCAAGTCCACACTGCCTTTCTGAAGAGCATCCCACCAAGACCCCCCACCCCCACCCCGCCACCACCAAAACTATCCTGTCACTGTAGCTCTGCATTTCCCAAGGCTAATCCACCTAGCCTGCACATCCCAGGATATTGTGGGTGCTTTAATATGGCCAATTCATCTAACCTGCACATCTTCAGACTGTGGGAGGAAACCCATAAAGGCACTGGGAGAACTCCACACAGAAATCTCCCGAGGCTAGAACTGAACCCAGGTCCTTGGCTCTGTGAGGCAGCAATACTAACCACTGAGACACCATGCAGATATTCAGTTTAGTGATCTATTCAAAAATTGGGAAGAAAGGTGATGTATGGCATGATCTGCAAGGATTGTTGTCTCCTGCAACTTAAAAGTTGTCTGTGTGCAGCATTAAATATCTTTGTAGACTCACTTCTCATTTCAACTTTCTAAATTTCATATCTTCCACCTAAATTTTATCTTCACCTGAAGACATCACAATCCAGGAATCAGGCTGGGGAGTGTTCGGTTGATGTTTGATAAAATCCAGCTCTGCTAATTGAACTGAAGTAGTCCAATGATGCAGAGCCTGACATCCGTCCTGTACATGTGTTACTGCTGTCTGACCTCTTATTTCTCGCTCACACTCTTTCCTTTTTCCACCCAAAGCGAAGACAGTGGCTGCAGGATGCACTATCGGATGTGTTTAATGGACACCTTGATGAACTGAAACAGATCAAGGATTGTCTTCAAATTCTGAGCGATACTTCTGAAGATGACCTGAACGAGGATGGAAGGAGGAGCAATGCACTCGATACCGTGGCCGATCTGTGTGAAAACCTAGACAATGCAGGAGGTAATTGATGTTGCCTTTGAACCCTGGGAGTCTTTTCCAATTTCTAAAGACTTGAGGAAAGTGTTGGCTTTTGTATAATAACTTTCACACTCTCACTCTATCCAAAGTACTTTATCACCAATGACGTTCTTCAATGTGTAACTGCTGTTGTGGAGACTGGAAACCATGACTGATCTTTTTCAATGTTCAACAAAGGGAGGTTTATTAATGCTCTTTTTTTTTTGCTTTATTTAGATTTCTGTAAGCTGGGTGGCATGCAGATTGTGGTCCAGAACTTCCTGGAATGCCCGGACCCGGAGCTCCGATGGCGAGCGGCGCACCTCATTGGCACCTGTAGCCAGAATAACCCCTTTGTCCAGGAGCACGTGTTGAGCCTGGGCACCATGCCCAAACTCCTGGACCTTCTGAACAGTGACAGCAATGACATGGTGCGAATAAAGACCCTCTTTGCTGTGTCCTGTAAGTGATGGCAGTTTTCCCTGGATGTAGTGGAGAAAGGGGTAGGAGTCGCCGTGGTAACATCAGGCTTCCCTCCATGCTAGCTCCATGACTATAAGAATGACTTGTGTTAATTTACCATCTTTCGTGACTTCAGAATGTCCCAAAGTGCTGTAGAGACATCCTTTTGAAGTAAAAACCCTGTTGTGATTAGGGGAAAAAGCAGCAGTCAATTTGTGCACAGCAAACTACCACAAACAGCAACCAGATATTTCGTTTCTTAATCTATTGAATTAGAATATTAGATTAGATTAGATTAGATTAGATTACTTACAGTGTGGAAACAGGCCCTCCGGCCCAACAAGTCCACACCGCCCCGCCGAAGCGTAACCCACCCATACCCCTACATCTACATCTACCCCTTACCTAACACTACGGGCAATTTAGCATGGCCAATTCACCTGACCTGCACATCTTTGGACTGTGGGAGGAAACCGGAGCACCCGGAGGAAACCCACGCAGACACGGGGAGAACGTGCAAACTCCACACAGTCAGTCGCCTGAGGCGGGAATTGAACCCGGGTCTCCAGCGCTGCGAGGCAGCAGTGCTAACCACTGTGTCACCGTGCCGCCCAATTCCTAGATATAATTAGAGTTAGCTTTATTGTCACGTACTCACGTGAGTACAGTGAAAAGTTTACAATTTGCCACTTACGGCACCATTTAAATACAAAGGTATCTTGGTATAGATTCTTCTTTGGGGAAAAAAATCAGCAAGTGAAGAAATTAAAATGTCCAGCAATATAGACCGTCAAAAGTACAAAGTCATAGGAATAAATTAGAAAAGTGAAAAGATAAAATGTTCAGAATGCCAATGCTTCCACGATAATATAATAAAGAAAAAATAAATTTAGAAGGAGAATTTTGTCAAAGTTCACAGTCTATTTCACTCTGAGCTTGAGGATCCCCCTCCCAATGTCCAGAATTCCCCTGCTCCTCTTCAAAACAGCATGGAGTCATTTGTGTGCATCTGAGGGTGCTCTGGCCATATTAGAATGCACAGTGTGGAAAACTGGGTGGGACTGTCAATAACAAGCATTTATGGAGCACCCTTACTGTAGAAAGAGTCTCCGAAGGAAGACATGTACACTGAGAGAAGTACAAGAAAAAGCTTTATTGATGGCGTGGGTCTCTCTACACTGCTGTCTTAAAGGTGGAGGCAAGGTTTAGAGAATTAATATCCAATGGATGGACCTATACAGCTGCTGATATGGCCAGTGTCCAGGCCCACAGGGAGGGATGTGCACTTGAGGAGACAATATTGCAGTGGTAATATCAGTGAGCTAGTAATCCAGAGGTGAGGCTTTTTTTATTGCAAAAGGATACTTTATTCATCAAAATTATCTATAAGTATATAGGTTCTAAAAATAACATTGGAATTTGACATTCCTCTAGAGTTTCCCTGCAGTTGCAAAACAAGATAATTTTCTACTCGTGCAAGGTGTCTTGGACCTTAATACACTCTTGTTATTCTTTTTCTCTTTATACCCTTTACCTGTAGTTCACCTTACTCCTGATGAAGAGCTCATGCTCGAACCATTGATTTTCCTGCTCCTCGGATGCTGCCTGACTGGCTGTGCTTTTCCAGCGCCATACTCTTGACTACCCCCACCTCCAGTCCTGTAGAAGGGTTGTATCTGAAACATGAACTTCTCCACCACCTGATGCTGCCTCGGTTGCTGTGTTCTTCCAGCTTCCTGTTTGGCAGAAAGACCGAAGACACTAGTCTTTTCCCACTGCGCCTTGATGGCAGCTGTCTTTAGTGTGTCCCTCAGCACGTGGTCCTGGACTTTGGAACGTGCCAGTCTGCAACACTCAGTCACCTCTTTACCCTGCAAGACCAACTGTTTTAGACAGATTGAGAAACATCTTTCACTGAGTTAGTGGTCCTCCAAGCGCAATCAATGCTAGAGGTTCAGGCTAATGCTTTGGGGGCAGGAGTTCAATTCTTACCATGGCAACTTTAAATTCAATTAGTTAATTAGGAATTGAAAGCTAACCACACTGATGGTGACCGTGACCAGTGTCATTGTCCAATAAGTCGATGTGGGTCAGTAATGTCCTTTAGGGATAGAAATTGACAGCCCTTCACCTCATCTGACCTCCACATGACTCCAGATGCATAGCAATGTACTTGAGCCCCTCACTACCCTCTCCAATGGCATAGCATGCCACTCAGTTCAGGAACAATTATGGGATGGGCAACAAGTGCTCTTGTCAGCAACATCCACATTGCAGGCAGGCATTTGACTGGGAGTTTGGGCAGAAAGTATAAATGGTTGTTTTTCTTTTTTTAAAAAATTTCTTCATGGAGTGTGGGCATCGCTGGCAAGGCAAGCATATTTTTAGCCATCTCTGTTCGCCCTTGAGATGATGATGGTGAATTGCCGTCTTGGTTGCTGTAGTTCATATGGTGAAGTTATACCTGTGTTGTACGATGTCCAGGTCTGATTTCTTGGGGAGGGATAAAGATTTTGCATTTACAATACACACCGTCGTCAAATATCACCTTCTCCTTGCAGATGAAGAACTGGACTGTGCTTTCGAATTAATACCTGCTGTGCTTTGTTCATTGTTTCACCAACAGTAGGTGTTGGATATCGTTTGCTCGCTGAGCTGGAAGGTTCATTTTCAGACGTGTTGTCACCATACTGGGTAACATCTTCAGTGAGCCTCCAGACAAAGCACTGCTGGTGTTTCCTGCTTTCCGTTTGTGTTTGGGTTACTTTGGGTTGGTGATGTCGTTTCCTTTTCTTTTTTGCGGGGGTGGTAAATGGGATCCAAGTCAATGTGTTTGTTGATAGAGTTCCAGTTGGGACCCCATTTACCACCCACGAGAAAAAGAACAGGAAATGACATTGCCACAGGAAATGGCGTCACCAACCCAAGGAAACCCAAACGCACAAATAAAAACAGGAAACACCAAAAGTGCTTCATCTGGAGACTCACTGAGGATTGTGCCTAGTATGTTGATGAAACGTCTGAAAATGAATCTTGCAGCTCAGCAAGCAAACTTACATCCAGAACTTCAACCTGAGCTACCAGTCTTCTCAAGACTTGCTAACAGTAGGTGTTTATCATACATTGGAAGGTTGACCTAGATACTAATGCAACCCCCTTTCCTCCCACTTCTTTTAGGTTTGGTGCGTGAGCAGGCGGCTGGTTTACTTGAGTTTGTCGACCGCGATGGTTTCTCCGTGCTGATGAGAGCCATGCAGAGTGGCATTGAGAAGTTGAAGGTGAAAGCTGCATTCCTGCTGCAGAACCTGCTCATCAGCAACCCTGAGCACAAAGGTCAGAATTTGCCTTAATCAAGGTGTAGATAGATGGGTGATCCCACATCATCCTAGCCCAGACTGAAATTGTGGTGCAATTGGGTTTGAAATTTTATTTCTTCATTTTTCCCCATTTATCTCCCCTCTTCTACTGAAAGTGCTGACTCATGCTAGGAGGCAGTTCCACTTGGTCGTTTATCCCCAGTAAGTATTGGCAGGCAGTTTGAGTTTGCCCTCCAGCATGAACACACACTGACAGCAAGAGTTGGTGAGCACTAGTATAGGAGGCTTGATTATGACTTCTTGCATCAGTCAGGTTTGTTGTGGTTGAGGCATGTTTTGGAATCTGGAATCAAACGAAACATCAAAGTCCAGGTTTTATGTTTGGCCACTCCAGTTGGTACATTTGTCCCCACAGCTTGCACTTACTGTAACAACAAAAGCTTGTATTCATATGGTGGCCATAAGGGGGCATGAGAAGTTGGCAGGTAGGATCAAGGAAAACCCTAAAGCTTTCTATAGATATATCAGAAATAAAAGAATGACTGACTAGAGAGATACTAGGGCCAATCAAGGATAGTAGTGGGAAGTTGTGCATGGAGTCCGAGGAGATAGGGAAAGCACTAAATGAATATTTTTCATCAGTATTTACGCTGGAAAAAGACAATGTTATCGAGGAGAATACTGAGATACAGATTACTAGACTAGACGGGATTAACGATCATAAAGAGGAGATGTTAGCAATTCTGGAAAGCGTGAAAATAAATAAGTCACCTGGGCCGGATGGGATTTATCCTAGGATTCTCTGGGAAGCCAGGGAGGAGATTGTAGAGCCTTTGGCTTTGATCTTTGTCAACACTGTCGACAGGAATAGTGCCAGAAAACTGAAGGATAGCAAATGTTGCTCCCTTGTTCAAGAAAGGGACTAGCGACAACCCTGGTAATTATAGACCAGTAAGCCTTACTTCTGTTGTGGGTAAACTATTGGAAAACGTTATAAGAGATAGGATTTATAATCATCTAGAGAGGAATAAGTTGATTCAGGATAGTCAACACGGTTTTGTGAAGGGTAGGTAGTGTCTCTCAAACCTTATTGAGTTCTTTGAGAAGGTGCGCAAATAGATGGATGAGGGTAAAGCAGTTGATGTGGTGTACATGGATTTCATTAAGGCGTTTGATAAGGTTCCACACGGGAGGCTATTGCACTAAATATGGAGCCCTTGGATTGAGGGTGATTTAGTGATTTGCATCAGAAATTGGCTAGCTGAAAGAAGACAGCGGATGGTGGTTAATGGGAAATGTTTATCCTGGAGTTTAGTTATTAGTGGTGAACTGCAAGGATCTGTTTTGGGGCCATTGCTGTTTGTTATTTTTATAAATGACCTAGATGAGGGCATTGAAGGCTGGGTTAGTAAATTTGCAGATGACACATAGGTCAGTGGAGTTGTGGATACTGCTGAAGAATGCTGCAGGTTACAGAAGGACATATATAAGCTGCAGAGAGGTGGCAAATGGATTTTAATGCAGAAAAATGTGAAGTGATTCACTTTGAAAGGAACAACAGAAATAAAGAGTACTGGGCTAATGGTAAGATTCTTGGTGGTGTAGATGAGCAGAGAGATCTCAGTGTCCACGTACTTAGATTCCTAAAGGTTGGCACTCAGGTTGATAGGGTTGTTAAGGTAAATGATGTGTTAGCTTCTATTGGTAGAGGAATTGAGTTTTGGAGCCACGAGATCATGCTGCAGCTGTACAAAACTCTGGTGCAGCTACATTTGGAGTATTGTGTACAGTTCTGGTCACCGCATTATAGGAAGGATGTGGAAACTTTAAAAAGGGTTCAGAGGAGATTTACTAGGATATTGCCTGGTCTGGAGGGAGGCCTTACGAGGAAAGGCTGAGGGACTTGAGGCTGTTTTCATTAGAGAGAAGAAGGTTGAGAGGTGACTTAATTGAGACATATAAGATAATCAGAGAGTTAGATAGGGTGGACAGTGAGATAGCTTTTCCTTGGATGGTGATGGCTAGCATGAGGGAACGTAGCTTTAAATTGAGGGGTGATGGATATAGGACAGATGTCAGAGGTAGTTTCTTTACTCAAAGAGTAGTAAGAGCATGGAACGCACTGCCTGCTACAGTAGTAGAACTCACCAACTTTAAGGGCATTTAAATGGTCATTAGATAAACATATGGATGAAAGTGGAATAATGTCGAATAGATGGGCTTCAGATTGGTTCCACAGGTCAGTACCACTTGGAGGGCCAAAGGGCCTGTACTGCGCTCTGTTCACATTCTTAACATTATACAATGAGGCGTTTCACCATTGTGTTATGAAGCAACATGTGATGCCAAGTGGCATGAGGAAATTTTAGAACAGTTCGCTTATTTAAAAGAAAATAAAACAAAGAACTGCAGATGCTGGAGATCTGAAACAAAATCTGAAGATGCTGGAAAAAAGCAGAGTGAACGTTTTGAGTCCAGAGACTATTTGTCGGAACTCTTATTTAAAGGGTTGGGCTTTGAAGAGCAGCTTAAAGGAGAAAAGAAAGCCAAAAGATATATAGGAAGAGCTTTCCACGTCCATTCATGGTACAGTCAGGTTTCACCAGAGGCCAGAATTACCGGAGGGTTGACAATTCGGAGATTATTGGGGCCGTCAGATGTTATAACGATGGGAAGAGTGAGGCCATGGTGGGGTTTAAAAATGAGGTTGGGAATTTTAATGTTGCCTAATAGGGAGGTTAATGTAGTTCATCATGTGCAGCAGCAATGGATGGTTTGGGCTTGAAACCATTTGGAACATGGGCAGTGAAGGTTTGGGTGGCATCATGTTACTGGGGAGTAAATTTGGAAGGCCACCTAGGAATGTGTTAGAATAGTCTGGAAGTAGCAAAGCTTTCCTGAAGCAGTGGGAAGTGTAGGCGGAGTCAATGGAAGGAAGGTTTGAGTTTTGTGATAGATTGAGCTGCATTCAGAATTCTGTAATTTCATGCGGTCACGGGGTGGTGCAGATATCTGTGATGCATCCGGATAGGAGATGCGTGTGTAAAAATTGTTCAGACTCATTGTGGCCATGCCCAAGTTCCTTAGCCTTCTGAGGAAGTAAACTTTGAACTAAATGTTCAAGCCATCTCAAAGGGCATTTCAGAGTCAACCACATTAGTGTGGTTGGGAGTGGAATGTGGCCAGACCAGATAAGGGAGATGTACTTCTTTAAGCTGTGTCGGTGACTTCTTTTTGATAAAAATCATTGATCATTTCTTGATCACTATTACTGACTACAGATTTTGCTAATTGAATTTAACTTTCACCAGCTGTAGTGGTGTGCTTGAAACCTTATCAGGGCATTAGCCTGAGCCTTGGAATTGGTAATCTACTGCCGTTACCACTATGCCACCGTCTCCCTTAGACAGGCGATGTTACAAAGGTAGAAATAGGAATCTGCACAGAACTGTTTTATTCTGCAGCCACTCTAACTGGTAAAACGCAACCAAATTTGACCTGAGACAGGAGCAGTTTAGGCTTAAACACTCAGTTTACACACCAGAGCTTTCACCTTAGTACAGAGCCTTAGTATTATAGTGGATTTAGAGTGAGTATGGGAGCCGGGTATTGTTGTGTTTGATGCTGCCTAGATTTGTTCTCATACCATTAATATGTGACGTTATCTTGGATAAGGATTGCACAGGGAGCATGTAATTTAATTCCTTGTGTGGCGTTGAAGGCATGGAATCTCGCATTGCTCATCAAGGTCCTCATTAACATGGCTGCTGGTAATGGCAGATCCCACTGATTTTCTGCTTCGTAGACCAGGAAGTTCCACATTGCAACTCCAGTGTGTGCTGAGAGTTCTTTTATGTGGAAATGACCCTTAACTATAGTGTTTTCTAACCCCTCCTCCCAAAAAGTCCCTCAAATTTTTACTGGAGGTACCTTTGCAAAGTAGACAGGATTGGGCTTGTTTGTGATGCTGTGTTTGAATAGCCCACCGACTCTTGGATGGGAATTTTGTCAAATTGGGATAGAGCTGACACAGATGGAAGTGCAATCCAGCAAGAAGCCAGTACTTCATAAAGGGAGGGGTGAAACTTGGTCATGTTGAGAGAGCAAGACTACAGGAACTGTCACTCCTGCTTCAAGCAGTATTAGGGATTTGCAGATCCTTCATACATAATTTAAAATAGATCAAGAGGAATATTTCTTACAATGCCGTGAGGCCATTGAAATCATTGTCACAAGGCCGTTGGATTACAAGTTTGCATTTTCCCTTCCTACAGATGTTCTCTGCTCAATGGGGATGGTACAGCAATTAGTGGCACTCATACAGACAGAACATGATTCCTTTCATGAGCATGTTCTGGGTGCACTTTGCAGGTGAGTGAGATAAGCCTTCTTTCCCTCTCACAGTATCATTATTACTGTTTACTGTCCTTGCAATTACCCACTTGTGCATCTACTCCTCTGAGTGAGCATTGGTGGACTGTTTAATCGTGGGGACTTTATAGCTGAGCTGGATCCTGTTCAGGCTCAATCGTGCACTTTCCTGCTGTGATTCCTTTAATTAGCAGGTGGAGACAAATGAGTTCAAACAGCTAACTTATTGAAGATTCAGGATGGAGCAAATCTGTTTGATATGTTTGGGGAGATTTGATAAGACTGTGGAAGATTGTGACAGGTTTACAGAGGCTGACAAAAGCAGTTACAGTTAGTTGATCACGCAAGGACTTGGGGACACAGATTTAAGCATTTGGACCATGGAAGGAAGGTGGAGTTTGAAAAGAACTTGCCTGGTGCAGCAAGTGTTAATGGCCTGGTGCTTGTGGCTCATAACCTAGTGGAAATGGAAACGAAGAATAATTTCAGAAGGAAATGAGCAAAATAAATTTGTAGGGCTACGTCGAACGAAATTGCTCCACAGTGAGCTGGTGTGAACTCGATGAGCTGAATCACTGCTCAGTAATTGTCATTATTCTTTAAATTGGAACATTGGAGGCATAAAAGGAGAAAGGAAGTGCTCACCTTTGACATTTACCTTCAGTCTGTGGGAGGAAAGAGTGGGTCCAAATTGGTATTTTAAGCTTAAAGAAGATCAGTTATGAGCACAAGAAAGCAGAGCTAGCTGCTAAATTAGAATAAGAAAGAGGTGGGTAGAGTTGCAGTGCAGACTCGGAAGAAATGCATTCCAATGAGAAACAAAAATTCCAAGGGGAGGGCCTACTAACTTAAAAAAAAAAGCTAAAGACAGTTTCAAACCTGAAGGAAAAACACATAAATAGAGAAGGCTGGTGAATGTGAGTAGATTAATCACTCCTTCCTTAATTATTTTTAGTCACTCTTTTTCTATTTTATTTTGTTTAAAGTATGACAAAAAAGCTGGAAGGTTTACTTCAGATACTTAAAAAGAAAAGAGATAACAAAGTGAGTGTAGATCCTGTAGAAAGTGTGACTGTAGAGTTAATAAGGGTAAGTAGCAAAATGGCAAATGAATTAAACAGATATGTTTCATCAGCCTTCACTGTGTAAGGTACACAGGTAATATACCAAAAATAGCTATAAGTCGGAAAATGGAAAGGAGAGAGGAACTCACAATCACCAGGGAAGTGGTATTGAGCAAATGACTGGAGCTGCAGACTGCCAAGTCCCCACATTCTGATGAACTTCT
Organism: Chiloscyllium punctatum; assembly: GCF_047496795.1. Classification (NCBI taxonomy): domain Eukaryota; kingdom Metazoa; phylum Chordata; class Chondrichthyes; order Orectolobiformes; family Hemiscylliidae; genus Chiloscyllium; species Chiloscyllium punctatum. The sequence goes on from NC_092756.1 coordinate 89,273,888, forward strand.
TCCTAGGGTCTTTGAAATAGTGTGTAGTGCGATAGATGATGCAGGTCGTTCTGCTATAACATGTGTTTCTTTAGCACAAAGTCACTGTAACGTGATTGGCAAATTGGGGAAGCTGTTTCTAAAGTGCCACCTTTTTGAAACGTGCTGGCTATAATGCAATTGCATCGCCAACACTTTAATTCCTGCATCTAAAGTGTGATTTTTTTATATAATGCAGAGGGATTTGCACAAGAACACAACTGTTGCATTGTCGAGCTGCCCATGTGTTGGTTTCCATTTTCTAAAATTCTCTAGATTTGGGAAAGGTTCCATTTAATTGGAAAGTAACGAATGTAGCTCCTTTTTTTTTATAGAAAAAGGAATGGAGACAGGAAGCAGAAAACTACAGTCGAGAGTGTGGTGTTGGAAAAGCACAACTGGTCAGGCAGCATCCGAGGAGCAGGAGAATCAACATTTTGGGCATGAGCTCATGCTCGAAGTATTAACTCTCCTGCTGCTCAGGTGCTGCCTAACTGGCTGTGCTTTTCCAGCTTTTCAACTCTGATTTCCAGCATCTGCGGTCCTAACTTTCTCCTGCTCTGATTGTTAACCCATGATGTGCTATTTTCCGAGAGGCACAGGACCAGTTATTTTTTTTCTTAAATTAAAAGTATGCAAAAGTTTGCTTTCTGTTGTACCTTCCCTCTTTTTATGTGTGTGCGTGTGGGGGAAGGAGAAGCAAGCGCAGAGGTTGTTGTACATGATAGGCCCTGACCAGGTTTTTCTGCTTGAATGGCTCTGTTTTCTCTTTCCCCTCTGCAGCCTTGTGACAGACTTTCCTCGTGGCGTGAGGCAGTGCCAAGAACTGGAACTGGGTCTGGAGGACATTCTGCTTGAGAGATCACAGATGCTGAAAGATCAAGAAGAATTTCGGGTGCGCAGGACGTTTTACATATGGCTTGACATTGGAAACCCAAGCTAGTTGCTATTGTATTATTGTTAGAATTATTATTGCACATTTATTCTCCCAGAAGCCACTCGGCTGAATCAGTCTATGATTTTTTTTTTGAAGGAGTCATAGGCGTTGTTAGCAAGGCCAGCATTTGTTGCCCAGAAGAGGCAATGGCCTAGTGCTATGATCACTGGACTGTTAACCCAGAGACCCAGGTAATGTTCTGGGGACCTGGGTTTGAATTCTGCCGTGGCAGATAGTGGAAGTTGAACTCAATAAAAATCTGGAAGTAAAAGTCTAAGGATGACCACAAATCCATTGTCAATTGTTAGAAACTCCCATCTCGTTCACTGATGTCCTTTAAGAAGGAAATCTGCCATCCTTTCCTGGTCTGGCCAACATGTGACTCCAGGTCTACAGCAATGTGGGTGACTCTTAACTGCAATTAGGAATGGGCAATAACTGCTGGCTTGGCCAAGTACATCCTGATCCCGCGAAAGAGTTTTTTTTTAAGCAATCCCTAATTGCCCTTCAGCTGAGTGACTTGCTTGGCCATTGCAGTGATCAGTTAAGAGTAAATTACATTGCTTTGGGTCTGGATTCCCAAGTAGACTAGACCAGACAAGGACTGCCAATTCATTCTTTAAAGGGCATTAGTGAGAGAAATTGAGTTTTTGACACTTGGGCATAATTATCAATTTTACCATTATTGATTATCGTTAGTCGCTAAGACTAGCTTTATATTCCAGATTTATCTTTTAATAATTGAATTCAACTTCCATCCCCTGTTGGAGTCAACTCCATGACCCAGGCTCACTAGGCCAGTGACAATACCACTACGTCATCCTCTATCATGAGGATCCACATGAGCCTTCTCTCTCCCTTTGTATTCTTTTCTCTCCTGTGTCGCATGTAAGCAATAGCAACCGTTTCCATGCTACAGAGTACAGAGGTTCCTGGTGAGCCCTTTGTTGCTTTTATTAGAATCATGCCTTTATGACCCCTACTTGAAAACATTTGTACGTCCAGCTTGACCTAATCTCTGCAATCTTAAGGGCCTCTCCCAGAATCTACCTTCAGCCATCTCATTTAGAGGGAAAAGAGCCTCAACCTGTTTAAACTTTTCTGATGCTTGTAACCTCTCAGTCCTACCGTTCAAACCATTTGCAATTCCTCTGCTGCCTCTATATTAGATTGCTTGCAGTGTGGAAACAGGCCCTTCGGCCCAACAAGTCCACACCGACCCATTCACCTACATTTACCCTTTCACCTAACACTATGGGCAATTTAGCATGTCCAGTTCACCTAACCGGCACATTATTTTTTGGACTATGGGAGGAAACTGGAGCACCCGGAGGAAACCCACGCAGACATGGGGAGAATGTGCAAACTGCACACACAGTCGCCTGAGGTGGGAATTGAACCCGGGTCTCTGGCGCTGTGAGGCAGCAGTGCTAACTACTCTGCCACCGTGCCGCCCAATATGGGAACATACTAAACGAGTATTTTCTTTCTGCAATGTGGACTATTTGTTGCTTTCTTTTGACCCGTAGAATTCTGTGAACCTGTGACAAGTCCTTTATCCACAAATTTGATCTTTTAGTTAAGACAAAGAAGAAAGCATATGTCATGTATAGGCAGGAGAGATTGGGTGAAACCTGAGAAGAGTATAAAGGCAGTAACAGTGTACTTGAGAGGGGAATCAGGAGGGCAAAAAGGGGACATGAAATACCTTTGGTAAATAGGGTTAAGGAGATTCCCAATGAGTTTTTATAAATCTATTAAGGACAAAAGGGTAACTAGGGTAAATAGGGTTCCTCAAAGATCAGCAAGGTGGCTTCTGTGTGGAGCCGCAGGAGTTGGGATTTTACTAAACGAGTATTTTGCATCAGTGTTTACTGTGGAAGATATAGAATGTAGGGAAATACATGGTGACATCTTGAAAAATATCCATATTACAGAGGAAAAAGTGCTAGATGTCTTGAAATGAATAAAAGTGATAAATCCCCAGCACTCTACCCTTGAACTCTGTGGGAAGCTAGGGAAGTGATTGCTGGGCCTTTTGCTGAGATATTTGTATCATCGATAGTCACAGGTGAGGTGCCGGAAGACTGGAGGTTGGCAAACGTGGTGCCACTGTTTAAGAAAGGTGGTAAGGAAAGCCAGGGAACTATAGACCAATGAGCCTGACATTGGTGGTAGGCAAGTTGTTGGAGGGAATCCTGAGGGTCAGGGTTTACATGTATTTGGAAAGACAAGGACTGATCAGGGTTAGTTAACATGACTGTGTGCGTGGGAAATCATGTCTCACAAACTTGAGTTTTTGAAGTTGTAATGAAGAGGATTGATGAGGGCAGAGGGGTGGACATGATCTGTATGGACTTCAGTAAGGCGTTCAACAAGGTTCCCCATGGGAGGTTGGTTAGCAAGGTTAGATGACATGGAATACAGAAGTGGCTGAAGGTAGAAGACAGAGGGGAGAGGGTTGCTTTTCAGGCTGAAGGCCTGTGACCAGTGGAGTACCACAAGGATCGGTGCTGGGTCCACTATTTGTCATTTATGTAAATGATTGGATGTGAGCATAAGAGGTACAAGTAGTAAGTTTGCAGATGACACAAATTGGAGGTGTAGTGGACAGCGAAGAGGGTTACCTCAGATTACAACGGGATCTTGATCAAATGGGCTGAAGAGTGGCAGATGGAGTTTAATTCAGATAAATGCGAGGTGCTCCATTTTGGAAAAGCAAATCTTAGCAGGACTTGTATACTTAATGGTAAGGTCCTAGGGAGTGTTGCTGAATAAAGAGACCTTGGAGTGCTGGTTCATAACTCCTTGAAAGTGGAGTCACAGGGAGATAGGATAGTGAAGAAGGTGTTTGGTATGCTTTCCTTTATTGGTCAGAGTATTGAGTACAGGAGTTGGGAGGTCATATTGTGGCTGTACAGGACGTTTGTTCGGCCACCTTTGGAATATTGCATGCAATTCTGGTCTCCTTCATATTGGAAGGATGTTGTGAAACTTGAAAGGGTTCAGAAAAGATTTACAAAGATGTTGCCAGCGTTGGAGGATCTGAGCTATAGGAAGAGGCTGAGCAGGCTGGGGCAGTTTTCCCTGGAGTGGCGGAGGCTGAGGGGTGACCTTATAGAGGTTTACAAAATTATGAGGAGCATGGATAGAATAAACAGAGTAGTTTCTCTGGGGTGGGAGAGTCCAGAACTAGAGGGCATAGGTTTAGGGTGAGAGGGTAAAGATATAAAAGGGACCGAAGGGGCAACGTTTTCACGCAGAGGGTTGTGTGTGGATGAAATGGGCTGCCAGATGAAGTGGTGGAGGCTGGTACAATTACTGCATTTAAAAGGCATCTGGATGAATATATGAATAGGAAGGGTTTAGAGGGATATGGGCCAAATGCTGGCAAATGGAACTAGAATTGGGTTGGGATATTGGGTCTGTTTCTGTGCTGTGCATCTGTATGGCATCAATTTTAAAGGTCATGTTTCTGACCATTTATTTAAAAATTGGTGGATTAAATGTTGACATCTTTGCAGCCATCTGCTGTACCACAACGCTCCTGTTGACAATGCTGTATTCCTCAATCCACAGATTGCTCAGCATCTCTCAGGTTCAGGGAAAAAAACAGGTGAAAGTTTCAGATGTGTCGGTTATGTCAAGTATCTTCCATCATACCTGACTGACTGCAATTCAAAACCCAAAAGTACTGCACATAGAGTTGTGGACAAGAAGATAACTTTGTTTTATTATAATCCATTTCCTTTGTCATTTGTTGAAGAGCAAGAATTTATAATAATCGAAGAACTGTGGATGCTGGAAATCTGAAATAAAAAGGATTATGAATTACAAAAATACTACTATTAGTGCTTTAGTTTTCTCCCACAGTTCAAAGATGTGCAGGTTAGATGGATTGGTCATGATAAATTGCCCAGGGATGTACACATTAGGTTGATTAGTCATGGGAAATGTAGGGTTACAGGATAGGGTAAGGGGCTGGGTCTAGGTGGGCTGCTGTTTGGAGAGTCGATGTGGACTTGATGGGCCGAATGGCCTGCTTCCACACTATAGGAATTCTTTGAAACAAAAGCTGTAACCCCTTTATCCTAAATACGCACGCGTTTACAAATAGGACAAAAGACAGTTTGTCTCAATGTTTTGGGTGGAGGAGAAAACATATTTGGGGCAATACTGTTTTGTAACGCAAGGGCAGATCACAAAAGTAGAATGGGTTGTTCTCAATTTTTATGGATGGTTAGAGCATGAGGAGATCAGCAGAGATGCTAAAAGAATATAATCTGTCTGACTTTAATCTTTCAACAGGAAGAGTTGGAGTTTTGCGAGCATCTCCTGCAAACTTGCTTCAGCCAGCCAGAGGAGCATGGGATGGATCGGTGATGTGCTGCTGCATTGTCAGAGAAAAGTGCTTTGATTTTTCAAATGGCTTCCCACCATTGGAATCTGTAAAGACTCCAAAGCCTAGAGTGTTTTGAATGAGCCTACATATTACACTTATTTAAAAATGTGGACTGTTTAAAAAACTTTTATTTGATCTTTTAATGTCGGGTCCAGGTAGAAATATACAAAACTCCCAAAAGGAGCTTTTCTCGGTTACCCTTCATAATGAATTCCTGTTCGGCGTTCAATTTGTTTCCAACCACCCTAATTTTCCTTTAGACAACTGTAGGATAAATACAGTCAGCAAGTTGTGACTGGTATTACTTATAATTTCAGTCACTTGCTGTCTAAAACCTTTAGCTGCAAATGTTTTATTTCAGGTATTAAGTTGCTGACAGACTGCTAGATAGAGACTGTCCTCAGCTATGTTGTGTACAGTTGCTGGCCTGATAGTACCAAGAGCCACTCTTGTGGTGCTGTAGTAGTATTCCCTGCTCCTGGACCAGGAGGCCTGGGTTCAAGTCCCAGAGAGACATGAATAAGTTGATTTTAAAAAGTACTTTTAGTACAGCAATGAAAAGACATATTGTTGCAATTTGCATGCATTGGTTACCCCTCTCTTTCTAGCTCCTGCTTGGCAGCTTTCCTGCAGCCAGCCCAGGGACGCACTGTTTGCTTCTGAGTGTCTGTCTGTCTGTGCTCTCGGGCTGCTGTGATGCACAAACCCAGACAAGTGACTTCAATCTGGTGAAGTTGCTGAGAACGCTACCCTAGCCTCTGATCTCGGGACACCTTTCCCCATGCACTGGTCTATAATTTTGAAGTGCTCGCTGTAACAGTTCAAATGAAAAAATAAGTTGAATTTTAAGCAGCGAGGGGCATTTTTAAACTCTGTCAGCTAATGCAAGCATTTTAAGTTACCTTCTTAGTCTGGAAACATTAATTAAGCACTGTGTGCAGAATGACAGGGGTGTGATTCATTAGTGTGTTGATGACCACAAGGCTTGCTGACTTTGACTTGGCTGTGAGTTAATGCTTAACCTGCAGTTCGAAGGATTAGCTGCGGCTCTGCTGAGAGAGGGCGGCCTTATGTGTCTCTAGCTGTCAGGTGGCCTCTGTGCATCTTCCAGGATCTGCACGATGCCCAATGTGTTACTGATCACTCCACAGTTCATTCTAAATTCAGAAGCAATGTGTATGTTGATTTAAAAACTGAAGCAAAGATATGACTGTAATAACCCGGCAGTATTTGAAGTCTTTATTTTGTTTTTCTGCAAAACGTTATGATTCAGTTTCTGTGAAAAAAATATACTTTTTGAATACATTCCAATCTACATTTTCCTTTGACTCTGGCAGTCATCAAATTGACACAATCTCCCTTGTGTTTTTTTTAAAACATAATCTTCACCTGTCTCTAAAATGGCTCAGTGTCAAGTCATGATATTGGTCCCACTGTTCAACAGACAATCATCAGTAAACAACAGCTTTCATTTATGTGGCTCTTCTAAGTAAAACCTGTTACTGAGAAAAGACACATTTTGTCAAAAACGTTTGTCTTGCACTCATCAGGACCCTTTGCAAGAATGCCGATTCAGGATGTAGGCTTGCTCACTGAGCTGGAAGGTTTGTTTTCAGACGTTTCGTCACCATAACTAGGTAACCTCTTCAGTGAGCCTCCGGACGAAGCACTGCTGGTGTTTACCGTTTTCTATTTATATGTTTGGGTTTCCTTGGGTTGGTGATGTCATTTCCTATTCTTTTTCTCTGGGCATAGTAAATAGGATCCACGTCAATGTGTTTATTGATAGAATGCCAATCCAGTGTGAAATCCAGCATTTTCACAATTTGAGAGAAGAATGCTAATTGGTTGACACGTGGACTATGGTAAAATTGCCATGATGATGTTTGATAATTAAGTGCCAGGCTTTGTTTCAGTTTTTCAGACAGATTGATGACAAATCAGAGTCAACATTATAAACCCTCCAAGTGACTTCCTCAACCAGTGACTGACTATTACTTACTCATTAACTTGAAACAGGTGCATTGCATGTATGTGCTCTTTCTTTCGGCAAAGAACAGGGTCCTGTGCATTAAGATACATAGCTTCCAGTACACACAGAGATCCATTGACAATCTGAACTTTGTCAGCATAACTCTCTGTATACTCAGGAATCTCCAGCAATTGAATTAGCTTTATTGTCACATGTTCTCAAATGAGTACAGTGAAAAGTTTACGAGCCACCACTTATGGTACCATCTTCGGTACATATGTACCTATGCAGATTCTTGAGTACAAATTCTTCAGAAAGAAATTAGAAAAATAAAGAAATAAAAAGTCCAGCATTAAAATTCAAAATCATAGCAAAAAAAATGAAAAGTTCAAAAATAAGTCTTTCCATGATAATATTATCAAGCAAAATGTTTGAAAAAAGTATACGACAAAATTCAATTGGTCCATTTCTGGGCTTGAGGACATGAACCCTTGCCTGTGTTGGAAGTCTGAACTGGAGCCACCGTGCTGCCAAAGAAAACACTGCATGGAGTCACAGACCAACCCTGATGAAAGCAACCACACAATGCTGCTAAAAGTTTGTCGATTATCTCCAATGTTGCACACTATTTCGTGTTTTGCAAATGTAGGCTGGTTGGTTGTTTTCAATCCCTTGCTTTTCGTGAACAGCTCAAGGAATATGTTGTTTTGGCACAACGTGCCTCTGTGTGGGATGCAGGGTATACATACCTGATATCACACCAATACTGAAATTTATATACCACAATTCTCGTTTGTGCGATGGACTGAATATCTTTTGGCATTATGGCAGCATCCTGTAAGTGGCGGGCACCACTTGTTCCTAGTATATATCAGAATGAACAACCAAGCTTCACTTTTTTGCTGAAACCTTTGAGATACCTTGCCCTGCCTCAGTAATCTGAGGTAGACCAAGAGTCTTGAGATCTTTTATGCATTTATGAGCTATACAGTAAGAAGTGCTCTGACCAGGATAACCATATTACTGAAGGTGGCATGAACACATGGCCTTTCTGATCATTAGTTGGTACATTCTTCATGGCAACACATCTACAAATCAGAATCCAATTCTCAACCAATTGGCACATTCAGACATTATAACTCAAAGTATTCTTGTGAATTGTTCTGATGGGTGTTGATGAAAAAATACATCATCCTTGCTAAGGGTGCACACGGTACTCAGGACAAATCTTGTGAATATGGCTGTATGTGATGCATCCAGGTCAATGATTGATTCCATCCAAGCTAATAGCAATCTACCTTCTTCCAATTTCCAAGTCCTTGTCAACACCCCATGGGATCTCGGTACTTCCCCACTCAGACCCATTAAAGCTGCCCTCCTGTCTCCATTTCTCTTTCCACACACTTTGGGTCAATCTATCAATGCAACTTTGTGGCCATCAGCCATCAAGTCCTGGAGTGGTACTTGAATCTAGAAGTCTGACTCTGAGGCAGAGACATTACCCACTGCTCTCTGAGACTGTTATATATTTTGCAGAAGTTTTAACTCCAAAATTACAGGAAGCACAATAAAATTCAACTTGACACCGTACTGGAGCTCAAAATGTTTCTGCTTTTGTCTCACTAACTCCTTCGTTAAGTGTTGTAATTGCTTAGTAAGATTACCTTGTGTGGTTAGTACTGCTGCCTCACAGCGCCAGGGACCCGGGTTCGATTGCAGCCTCTGGCATCTGTCTGTGTGGAGTTTGCACGTGATCCCTATGTCTACGTGGGTTTCCTCTGGGTGCTCCAGTATCTTCCCACAATCCAAAGATTAGGTGGATTGGTCATGCTAAATTGCCCATAGTTTTCAGGGATGTGTAGGTTAGGTGCATAGTCAAGGGTGAATGCAGAGTAATAGGGTAGGGAAATGGGTTTTGGTGGGATACTATTCAGTGGTTCGGTATGGACTTGTTGGGCCAAAGGGCCTGTTTCCACACTGTAGGGATTTGATGATTTGTGTTAATGTTTTGGGTATTTGGACTCTGTCATCAGTATCCCCAATAATTATCACTGCTCCATTAATGTACTAGGTAAGCATAATTTCCCTAATACCACAGTACTTAAATCAGCATCACATATAGGTATAAATTGGCAACATTTTTTTTTAATTGCGTATTTCAAAACATCATCAGCCATCATCCTAAACGCACTTTTCATTGACTGGTGGGATAACCGCTAAACCATTGCTCTAACAGCCATTGACCTCAAGTAAATCACAGTATGTAAGGTATTTTGACATATAGCATGTAAATGCAAATATTTAAAATCATAGAAATGTACAGCATGGAAACAGGTCCTTTGATCCAACTCATCCATGCCGACCAGATATCAAGTCCCATTTGCCAGCTTTTGGCCTGTTGTGGTTCTGTTTGCCGAGCTGGGAATTTGTGTTGCAGATGTTTTGTCCCCTGTCTAGGTGACATCCTCAGTGTTTGGGAGCCTCCTGTGAAGCGCTTCTGTGATCTTTCCTCCGGCATTTGTAGTGGTTTGAATCTGCCACTTCTGGTTGTCAGTTCCAGCTGTCCGCTGCAGTGGCCGGTATGTTGGGTCCAGGTCGATGTGCTTATTGATTGAATCTGTGGATGAGTGCCATGCCTCTAGGACAGAGAACAGCCAGGGAATTCCTAGAGGCATGGCACTCATCCACAGATTCAATCAATAAGCACATCGACCTGGACCCAATATACCGGCCACTGCAGCGGACAGCTGGAACTGACAACCAGAAGTGGCAGATACAAATCACTACAAATACCGGAGGAAACAACACCGAAGCGCTTCCCAGGAGGCTCCAAAGCACTGAGGATGTCACCTAGACAGGGGACGAATGTCTGCAACACAAATTCCCAGCTCGGCGAACAGAACCACAACAATGAGCACCCGAGCTACAAATCTCACAAACTTTGAGCTTTTGGCCTATATCCCTCTAAACACTTCCTATACACATACCCATCCAGATGCCTTTTAAAGTTGTAATTGTACCAGCCTCCACCACTTCCTCTAGTAGCCCATTCCATACATGCACCATCCTCTGCGTGAAAACGTTACCCCTTAGATCCCTTTTAAATCTTTCCCCTCTCACCCTAAACCTATGCCATCTAGTTCTGGCCTTCCCCACCCCAGGGAAAGGATCTTGTCTGTTTATGAATTGAAACAATTGTACAATTGACATTGTTCATTAACGTAGCACCCATTTCATTTCCCCATATACTGATTCATGTAAGCATAGGAGAGAATAAACCTGTGACTGAAGGAGTAGCTTCTCACCATTTCCATCCATTCTATTTATGGGGGTGACTTTATTCAATTAAGGTCTCGAGGTGAAGTTTAGGTATAATTTGCCAAATATCCCTACCAACACTCAGTGCATTTTGAACATTTTTCACTCTCAAAATTCCTCACTACAATTGTAATCGTAATACTTGAGGGGGAATGTTCTGATGGCAAGCATTTCAAATTGAAAACTGGTGTCAAGTGAATTAAAATGCAGCTTTCTTTGACATTGAAAGTTCCATTCTAGTGTCTTGATACAGTAGTAATGTTCTTAATATTTATGATATACATTGTGTGTCTGCACTGCATGTTATACACTGGTTTGCATGTATAGATATATTTAACTGACTTGTTCATACGTCTATTGATACATGTCTGGGGTAGGTGGGACTTGAACATGGATTTTCTGGCACAGAGTTAGGGACACTACTAATGCACCACAAGACCCTCAAAACAATGGCAAATATGTGTCTTGAACCAATGCCCCTGAGATTAAGGAGCTCGAACCATACCAACTGAGCCAGACTGCATACAATTGAAAAGCTGTGGATGACACTTCTGTAATGGACAGATGGTATTCAAGTGGTCATGAGCCAGGAGATCTTCTCAAGAGGTGTGATATAGCATCCATGTGCAGGTTGACCAAAAAAAATCTCCAATCAATCTGCTCAGGGATATTATTAAACAACTCTGGAGAAGATGGAACTTGAATGCAGATGTTCTGGCCTAGAGGTAAGGGCACTACCACAACCAAGCTCTTTTATTAAACCACTGTTCAAACAGATTACGACAAAACACAAGCGCAGTTGGGACTTGTATCAAGGTCGCTTGGCTTAAAGTAGAGACACTATTGCTGCACCAGATATTTTTCGATTGGAAGTTGCTGGAGAAATTCAATAGGTCTGCAACCTAGTGAGAAAGCAGTTAACTGCTTCACTGAAGAACTGAATAAGGGTTACTGGATCCAGAAATGTTAACTCTGTTTTCTCACCACAGAGGCTGCCAGATGTGCTGAGTATTTCCAGCAATTTCTAATTTTGTTTCAGATTTCCAACATTCACAGTTCTTTGCTTTATTTTTGTGAGCAGAGATGATATGACTTTCCTCTGGGGCAGGTGGGATTTGAAACTAGACCTCCTGGCATACTGGTAGGGACACTTCCACTGCGTCAAATATTTTTCTGATCAATCTGTTCAGTGGTGTTATAGTGTAATCCTGGAGCAGGTGAGAGTTGGGGCACCTGGCCCAGATGTAGGAGCAGTACCACTATGCCAGATACTTTTCTGATCAACCTGTTTGGAGATGTGTTACGGCACACCTCTGGAGCAGGAGAGATTTGAGCCTGAAGCTGATGGCTCAGAGTTAGGGACATACCACAGCAATATATTTTTCTGATCAGAAAACAATGTCGGAGATCACAGCAGACCAGGCAGCATCCCATGAAGAGAGAGCAAGCTAATGTTTCGACTCTAGATGACTTTTCATCAGAGCCGAAGCTTCACTTCACCAGGAAAAAGTGAGGACTGCAGATGTTGCAGAGTCAGAGTCGAAAAGTGAGGTGCTGGCAAAAGCACAGCAGGTCGGGCAGCATCTGAGGAGTAGAAGAATCGATGTTTTGGGCACCGCATTCCTGATAAAGGGCTTATGCCTGAAACATCAACTCTCTGCTCCTCAGATGCTGCCTGACCCGCTGTGACCTCCAGCACTTTTTTTTTTGTTTCCAGCACAGATTCCAACATCTGCAGTAATTTGCCCCTATTTTCCTGATCAACCTGGCACGCCTCTGGACCTGGTGAGATTTGAGTCTGGCCTGCTAGCTCAGAGGTAAGGGCACTACCACAGTGCCACAACCCAGCTCTTTTATTTTGTTAAAACCATTCATAGTGGGCGGCATGGTGGCACAGCGCCAGAGAGCTGGGTTCAATTCCCGCCTCAGGCGATTGACTGTGTGGAGTTTGCACGTTCTCTCCCTGTCTGCGTGGGTTTCCTCCGTGTGCTCTGGTTTCCTCCCACAGTCCAAAGATGTGCAGGTCAGGTGAATTGGCCATGCTAAATTGCCCGTAGTGTTAGGTAAGGGGTAAATGTAGGGGTATGGGTGGGTTGCGCTTCGGCGGGTCGGTGTGGACTTGTTGGGCTGAAGGGCCTGTTTTCACAATGTAATGTAATCTAATCTAAAATAAAACCAAAAACATAAATTGCTGGAGGAGATCAGTCATTATCAGTGGAGAGAGCAAAGGAAAACAGAATTAAGGTTTTGAGTCTTCTTTGGCACTCCCCACTGCTCTGGGCACATGGTCTCCCAGACCATGTCCCAGCTAACGAGGGTGCAGGGGGTGTAAGATGGTCAGCCTCTCCCTTCCCCCCCCCCAACGCAACCGGCTGGCTCGGCACCGCGGTGCACCTCGGGATACTGGAGGACCGGGTCGGGCGGACATGTTGTGTGAAGGGAACCGGAGCGAGTGAGCGATAGTAAATAGCAACGGGCGAGCGGGAGGGAGACGGACACCGAGCCTGAGGGACAGACAGACACACACAGAGAGAGAGAGCCACCTTCCCCAACTCCCCCACCCAGCCTTCACTTTTCCCTCCTCCCCGTTTTAAATCTTTTATAAAAAAAAAATATTCGTTCTTGGTCTTTCACCATCTCCGACCGAACAGGAGAGAGAGAGAGAGAGAGAGAGAAGTTGGTCGCCGAGGCCTAGCGGAAATAGGTCAATCCCCGGGCTTTCCTGGCGAGCCGGGCCGGGCTGCGGGTGAAGGAAGGCGGGCGGGGCAGGGGTGTTGGGTGGGTGGGGTGGGGGGGGAGAGGGCACGGGGGTAAGCCGGAGGGCAAGTTGCCGTCAGGTTTGGGAAGTGGACCAGACGGGCGCCCAATGCAGCTTCTCGGCGGACGACTGCTTCGCATTTCACCGTCTCCATCCAACCAGCAGCACCTCCATTACCGTCTGGCGGTGGGGACCTACCCACTCACCCTGATTTAAAAGTAAGTGTCTACCTCTCACAGCTTGGGACCTCTTCACTCCTTCTGTTTGTTGTTTTTTTGTTTTGGGTGGGGGTGATGGTGCTGTGCCTGTTCAACCTGTGGATACTTTTACATTCACTTTCTCCTCCTGTGTGTCCTCCCTCCCTCTCTTCCTGGTACCACTGGGGGAGGGGGCGGCTGGCAAGATTATCTTTCAAACGTGAAAATCATTGCACGAAGCATTTCAGGGCACATCATGTTTTGCTGATTTACTGAGCAGTGCCCGATTGCAGGGTTCTGAAAGGAATGCGTCATATGTGGGAGTGCAGAGGGCACTATTCAGTTGAGGTGTACAGAATTATGAGGGGCCGAAGTGGAGATGCATTTCCCTAGGCAGCGAACGGGTGTAAACTGGAGGTGGAAGGTTTCGGTGAAAGTTGGGGTTCTGTTAGCCAGAGTATGGTACAGTCTGGAGCCTGACCTGAAAGGGTGTTGAGGCAGAATCCCTGTGCTGGAAATGCTGGAACCAACATGACTATGGACCAAGAGCAGACAGTGGGGTAAAGTGGATGGTTCTTCCTCTGCTGTCATTGAGGTGATGGGCTGAATAGCCTAATCCATGCTTTAAATTTCTTAATTGTTAGCTCAGTCTGAGTTCTATAAGACAAGAGCAGAATTAGGCCCATATTGGATCTGCTTCGCCAATATAGATGCTCTTCAGGAAAATAAATCAACTTGACATCTTTTCCCAGTTCACTATTCAAAGGCCAAGGCAGTTTTATAGAAAAAAATTGATGTTCATCGTCAGTTGAGAGGGGAATGAGGCTGGACTGTGATGCTGATCACAGTTAAATAGCTTGTCAATAGCTTTTGTTAAAATCTGTGCAGAAAGAACAAAAATTGGATGAGTTACTTGAGTATCTGGTATCTGTGGATTTCAATGTTAGTGGAAGTTAGTGTGTTCATCGAGTGGCCCTCACTTGACTGCATCCTATTTCTGCAAAGGATGTGAAGGCATTTGAGACAGCGTATAGGGCGGCACGGTGGCTTAGTGGATAGCACTGCTACCTCGCAGCACCAGGGTCCCAGGTTTGATTCCAGCCTCGGGCAACTGCCTGTGTGGAGTTTACACATTCTCCCCATGTCTGCGTGGGTTTCCTCTGGGTGCTCCGGTTTCCTCCCACAGTCCAAAGATGCGCAGGTCAGGTGGATTGGCCGTGCTAAATTGCCTATAGTGTTAGGGAAGTGGGTCTGGGTGGGTTACTCTTTGAAGGGTCAGTGTGGACTGGTTGGGCTGAACAGCCTGTTTCTACACTGCAGGGAATCTAATCTAATCTAATCATAAAATGTTTACAAGAATGACTTCAGGGATGTGGGGTGTGGATTGAGTGCAGATGCTGGGCAGTTGAGAGTAAACAAAGCACATGGAATTTTTTTTTGTTGAAGGGCTGAAAACCAGAGCAGGCCAATTGAAGTTCAGTGGCAAAAATACTGACAGCAACATGAAGAAAATAACTTTGAGAAATAGTTTTTCTTAGTGGTGAGTGGGCTAGGATTCAGAATGCTCTACCAGCATGTGTGGTAAAAGTGTGTTCAATCTTTTTTTTAAGGGAGTTAGATAATTGTTTCAAATAACTTGTGGCCTGTGGGTGGGGAGAAAAGAGTTGGACTAGCAGAGTTGTGCTTGTAGTGAGCTGGGCTGGAGATGACGGACCGAGTGGCAGTCATAGCCATTATGATGATAGAGTTGATCTAAACATTGGGTTAGAAATAATGTTTTTTAAAAAATCAAAATAGTCATTTAATCCATCAGAACTTTATTTTTGGAGATTGGCTCATCCATCCTGAAATCTGGTTGGATTTTAAATAGACTGCATGTTTTTCTTTTTCTTTTATCCCCCAGCAAATTATTCCAAACAGTTGCTGGTGAGGATGAAAGATCTTCCTCATGTAAGCTTTTCTATGATTTGTCAATCTGCTGTGCTGCTGAGGAGGCAGTTCACAGCCTGTTTCGAGTTCCCATAATTTAAAAGGTGTAGACTTCAATGTGTAATTTCCTTTAGTTGCTGGATCTTGGTTGTTCAGTGGAATGGAATTTGGTTTATTTAAAGTGTTGATAGTGAGGGGGAAAGGAGTATATCATTGCCAATGTGTGTTTTATGTTCACTGTCTTAACCACTATTCAATGATTTCTGCTGGAAAACTGTCTCCCTTGCATTAGAATAGGTTCTGACTTAGTCTTGGGCCCCAAAAGGCTCACAAGAACAGAGCAGCATAGGGTGACAGCTGAATTGATAGGTCATCACCTGCGCAGGAGATGAGTGCTCCTGAACAACTGAATTTAGAATACCTGCAGTAAGTTCCCTGTCTGCTGAAGCAACTGGTCCCACACAGAGGTTGCAGGATAGGAGGTTGCAATCTATCTTGAATTGATAACTTAGGCACACAACAATTACTGGAGACCACTGAGGTTGATGGGAATGATTCCTTTCAAAGATTTAATATCACAGGAGAAAATCAGAGGACAGAGGGGCAAAAGCAATTGGAGAAATTTAGAATTACATGCGCTGAATAATGTGTTCTACATAGCAATGAAGCTTCACAGTTAGTCAGGTTATTTGGACTTGAGTGATGTAATGTGACAGATTGTTTCAAGCATTTCAAAATTGTTTTATATCTCTCCATTATCATGTCATAGTATGCACCATGAAGAATGTCAAGATGATTTAATATTAGAAGATACGTGCAACACAATGGGAGGATTTTTTTTGTTTGTTCTCCGAGTGGCTTCATGATGTTTATCCAAGTGGATTATACAAGACTTGTGCATTCCTGATGCAGGCATGTAAAGTGGTACTGAGGGAATCCTGTATAGTCTGAGCTACTGTCCTTTGTTTGAAACTTCAAACTATTGTCCTGCCAGTAGATATTCCATGTCAATGTTTGAGCAAGCATATAAGGGAGTATTCTTATTTAATTAGCGCCACAGTAAACAAATGAACTAGTCGTTTTTATTATTGCAGATATATTGCCAATGTAGAATGGCTACCAAGTTTGCACTATAAAGAAGATTGTGAATTTTGGAGAGATTTAATCCAAACAGTATAAATGTTCATTTGTCTTATTTACACTGGTCCAGTTTTGGTTATGGTACGTAATGTGAATTTGCTGATTTGTGATGAGAAAGATAAGGTCCTTATCGCTTAACTGAGTCATCGGGTGTAAAGTATTCCATATTGTTTATTTGACAAGTATAGTTCAACTGAAATGACATTCTCAGTCACAAAGGTACATGCCTGTATGTGATTCTGTGTATATTTAATCTAGAATTAAGAACTATTAAAATGCCAATCACTAAGATGTGTCCTCACCTGTGGTACTTTGCTGATATGTGCAGGGAATAATTGCATTATCTTAAGTGCTCTGATCTGGAAGAAAGGGAGATAGGGTTGTGGTGAAGGAAAGGTTTGATTTGGGAACAGTGGTAGTGTAATAGCTGGGTCGATTAATCACATGGTCTGACCAGGGTGTAGTTTCTGCAGGTTAACTTTGCAACTCTGAAGAGAGATTTAAGGTTAAAGTTTGCTCCCAATGTTCTAGAATCACTGACCATTATCGATGAGGAAGCTGATTTAATTAGGCTGCCTCTTAATTTTAATTGCCTTAACAATGTCAAACAATAACCCTTACTTTGGAAAATATTATACAACACATTCAATGTGTTCTATATCCTAAATTGGATTGGTTTACAGAGGGGCTTCGATTATCTTAAGGACACAGGCGGGGAGTATTTCGTTCAGTTAATCGAATCCCGGATAATCGAATTCTGGATACGTGGATTAGCTGAGCATCGGGACATTGCGATCCTGCCAGATAATCCGATATTCAGATAATCGAGGTTCCTCTGTACTTCACTAAAGAAAGTTTTCTGATGGGGCTAATTTAATTTTGTATGTTGAATTATTTTTAATTGTTAGGCACTTTTATATCTTTCTCTTACTGTCAGTGTTGGTTGAAAGATTGGAACAACCGAATTGGTCAGCAAAGTAATAGATGCTCATCTTTTGCTAATTGGAGCATTGTTTGGGGATTTTGCATTTGAACCCAGAACCTAAAATGAATTCCATTGCTGATCATTTTGGAAAATGTGCACGTGGCTGTTGGAAGGAGATAATTGAGTTTGGCTCTGATGTCATGTAAAGTCGGACTGTGGGCTGATGCTTTCCGCAGGTAAATGCACAAAGGGTGAATGATTGTTTGAGGTTGAAGGGGTGCTTGTGACTATGTAACTTTATCCCACTGGAGTGGGAGATGGGAATATCGCATGAGATTTCATGATTCCCTAGTTTACCTTGATCAATGTCTCTCTTTTTAATCAAGTGCTGTTTAACTAATTCACAGTGACCTAGTTACACCACCTGCAATAATGGCAGCTGGAAAAGGAATGGGTTTGATCTGAAATCTTACTAGAAACAACTAAGAATAGCTTTTAACAGTAATCGGAATGGTAAACCATGTGTTGCTTAAACTGCTTTCCCTAGTTCAGCCTTCATTGCTGTGCCTTTTTCTGTACCTTAAGAAAGACTGTTTATCATTGTTGCTTAACAAACTCACATGAACTTTCAGGAAGAAAAGATTAGCTCTACAAAGCTTATTCCATTTGGGAAACTGTCAACCCTACGTAACCTCCATCTTGTACCACTTAATCCCTGGTCTGAATGTCTCCTGAACCTGTTTATATCGTTTCGGAACATTTCTTTGGCAATTCGTTTTGCAACACACACATCCCTTTCTGAGCATCAAAAGAAATTACCCAAACTTCCCTTGGCTGAGTTGTAGTCCTGGTATTTGGAACTTTTATATATTTTGTTTAAACATTCGCCCAATCTTGCTTTCACTGGCAGCTCAGCTGAGATTGGAAGCTTGCCATGTTTGAGACAGTACATCTCAATGATTCATAACGTCACTGTGAACCTAAGCCCAACTATCCCATAGTGAACCTGTTTGCACTTTGACATGCCCTATCCTCTTACGAAGCTTTAGCTATATCCCCACCTTGGGTGATGCTGGAGGGAGTTGTTGAAGGGTTGAAGAGGTGTGCAGCTTTGCAGGGTAGTGCATGTTCTCCGAAAACTTGGCTCTTTCTGTTGCACATAACAGCACGTTTTAATTTGAACCATGCACATGAGAAAACTGCGGGTTTAACATTCTCACCTTAGGTTGAGTTATCTGATCTCTGAATGTATGACAGTGAAAATGGTATATTCAGCATCTCTGGCAAGTGATCGCACTGGATTCTTGCAGTTAACTGTCTTGTCCACTGATTTCGTAGTGAAATGGTGCGTGTACAGCATTGGATGAGTTTGTGGTTCAACGTGGTATGATTAACCTGTGCGTAAACACTTGGACAATATACCAGAGATGACTACACTCTGGCAAGTGTCAGCACACAGCAGGAGAGCAAGGAAGAAAACATTTCGTTTGAGAGGGGAAAGATATGAAAGAGACCTAAGGGACAACTTTTTCACGCAGAAGGTGGTACGTGTATGGAGTGAGCTGCCAGAGGAAGTGGTGGAGGCTGGTGCAATTGCAACATTTAAGAGGCATCTGGATGGGTATATGAATAGGAAGGGTTTGGAGGGAAAAGGGCCGTGTGCTGGCAGGTGGGACTAGATTGGGTTGGGATATCTGGTCGGTATGGACGGGTTGGACCGAAGGGTCTGTTTCCATGCTTTACATCTCTATAAAAACAGCTGAAAGAAATCTTTCCTTACCTGCTTCACAGGCTGGCCACTGGTTTGGTTCCAGAAACTCTGAATAATTCTCTTCCCCCCCCCCCCCCCCCTCTTGCTGGTTTTGTTTATGAAATGTTACAATAAAATCACCTTGGTAACAATATATAACCATGTAATTCTTGCAACATCCACTATATCTAAAGTAGAGCATTCTTGGCGCGCTGCACTGCTGTTGTAAGGCCCATTGCCAGACTTGGTAACAATATTAAAGTACATGTGTTTCCTGAGCTGCTGAACTATTTGGGCCAGCAACATACCCCCATATTGTGTGTTGTCTGAGCAGACCTGTTGGGGGAGGTGTTGATCTGAGGTTAGGCACTGTTCTTCCAGATAGGGCTGAATGGGAGGGGCTGCTGCTGCTAACGTACTGAACTGGTTACATTTGCCAATGACGCAATGTTAGAGGAGTGACTTTTCTAGGAAGAAGGATGCAGCATAAAATTTGCAAAGAAACTCCAATTACATATTGAACCTGACACACACTAAACAATCATGACTTCTTCCGTGTATATTAAAAGGAGCACGGGCATAAAAAGAGCAACCACTGCATGAAATGAGATTGGCACATCGAGAAAGAAATTGAGAGTAACTACCTGTACAAAGCTGACATCTTCGGGATAAAAGACAAATACAATGAACCAGTTTAAGAAGCTTTAAATAAAAATTGTTATATAGTCAGGAAAGAGAAGGGGCTCTTGTGGCACAGTCATAGTGTCTGGGCCAGAAAGTTTGGGTAGAGGTCTCACCTGCCCTGGAAGTGTATAGTCAGGAGAGATAGCAGTTATAGAATGCACTGGTTAGCTATGCTTAGAGTGCAGTTCAGTGGTAATACCCACACAAGCTAAATTTACATCCGAGAAAAGAAACAGTACAGGCCCCAGGTGAAAATGCAGTGAGCTACAAGTTAAGGTTAATGAAGCTTAACCTTTGCAGTTAATAACAAAGTCAGCTAAGTAGACCCATCAATGTATCTAAATATTACAATATCTAAAGTTCGACAATACTTCAGGCCACTGGAAAGGTATAAATTGAAATTGGTGAATTGAATTTTCGAGGAGTTAACAGAAATATTGCCTACACTGATTATATATTTGGAATAATTTAACTCCTACGTAATATGGTGATTGTTCACAACCAAAATGTATGAATGAATGTGTTAAGAATGTGTGGCATCAGCTGTTTGATTGCACCCTGTCATTTCTTTTTTTCGTTAGATACAAGAAATTGTCCTGAGCAGATGTCTTGGAGCATAATGCATGGCTGCTTTCTTGTCTGTGCTTGCACTCAATACAGAAATCTAAGATAGCTCAGGAAACAAAATGTGAGAGTGGCTGAAAATTTTGGTTACTCATATAGTTGACATTTGCAAGGCACTTGTGTGCAAGTTATCCTTGTTATAGATTGCTCTGGTCATATTTCTTGAAAGGAACATTGCCAACTACCTATAAATAGGACTTGGATAAATAGTGACTTTTAACTGTGGAGAAATCCATCACAAACCCTTGTGGTTGAGTTGACACATTCAAACTTCTTCCCCTCAGCTTTTGCCAATGATGGTGAGCGGTTTGATGAGGAAACAGTGTTGGTTTTACTTATTTCTTGTATCCGGTGTCCCTTGTGTATACCTCCAAAATGTCTGTCCTCTCAGACAAATCAAAATCCACATCTTTTCCTTTGCATTTTCCTGATAATCAGTGCTCCCTTGGCTAGTTATGCTTTCTGTAATTGCAGCATTATTGGAGAGGCATTGATGTTATCAATGTTGCAGAGACTTAAACATTGCTAAAGGAGGCAAGAGGTCAAAGCTATTTGTCTTGCAGTCATCAGGACTAAGTTGCAAAATGATAAACATCAACTTCTTGTCTCCTTTTAGTAATGCAGAGACCTCAACTCTTTCAGTTATCCTTATGTAACTATAGATTCTGTGCTACTTATCTCCATGGTTGCTCTCTGTTCTTGCTACCCCTTCTTAGTATTTGAAGTGAGAGTCTTTGTTTAAAATCAAGGCCACTCGTAGTTTTATATATGTTACTACTCCCTGAATCTAACTCCTCCCTTCTCCTGTTTCTTCCTCTCCTGTTGTATTTTGTTAATCAAACTCCTACTCCAACCCTGATCTGGAGGTGAGGTTATAAAACTATCTTTCTTAAAATCCCTACTTCTGTCAAACCAAATAACTTAAAATCATGCTTAAACCATCCTTTTCGGTTATTGCTGTATCTTTCCTGCATTTCTCAAGTTTCAGATCTATTTTTGCCTTGCATCTAGGTACCCAGCTCTCTCATTGTCTATTTGGGATTCTGCAGCATTGTCTCTTTCCCCATAAGACACAGATGTGACGATTAGAGTCACGAGTGACCTTGTGTTTGGTCACCATGGCTATTTTTATAATCCCTTTATCATCCACAAATCTCTTGCTTTGATCTTTCTAGCCCTATTCAATGTCTTGACAGCATGTCTCTACGAGTCTGTTCACCATTTGGTCCATTTGGTACTTAAGGCTGCCTTAACTAACTGTGAATTCCCTCAATAAGTGTACCAGGGATAAATCCTAGTTTCTTTCCTTTTTCAGCATTTGTATGTTACAGTTATATCAATTAAATACACCATTCTGCTACCTCTTGACTCCAAGACTTACTTCACTTTAACTATCTGTTCCAATTTTTAAATTCATCATAATTTCTGGCAGCATTAAAGATGTAGTTTTGAAATCTCATCAGCTCCTGCCTTCCACTTCGTCTTGGGTTAAATCCAGTGGTATCAAAATCTTGATGTTTTCCTTTCTGACAATCAGGTTTCTATCCCATGTCATTTGTAATAATACTGTCTTTCATGATTAGACCAACTTCTACATCTTCCCTTTCTCCTATAGTGTTGATGAGATTCTTAACTTGAAGTGACAAAGATGGGTCTTAAAGTATCTGCAAAAATGTTTGTGTGTCGCTTCCCTAATGGCAATTCAGAGCAAGTTCTCTATCCTCAACCCAACACACTTCCATCATCCTGATCTCTGCTTGACTTCCTATCTCATTGTATGTTCGTTTCAAATTCCTTGTCCCTTTATTTCTGAGTGCCTGCACAGGCTTAGCTCATGTCCCTACTGGTATCTTTATATCACAGAGACCTCAAGTTAAAACCCTGTGAATTGTTTCTGATATGCATGGTGATGATCATTAAACATTTCAAAGAAAAATTTACGCATCAGAATTTTTGTGGATGGTTACCAAGACAGCTACAATTCTTTGGGTGTGGACCTAGGAAATAGCAACTACATCTGGAAGTGACTGGTAAAGTTGCAGGTAGTAGAGCAAGAGAGAAACAAGGGAGATAAACACTGACCACTTGAGTGGCATAACAGTACAAATTTGAGAACAACATCAAGCTGTTGGCTGCCATCAAAGATTGTGAATGTTGGAGAGCCATGATTTAAAAGATTTGTAGATAGAGGAGCAGTATTTCATTTTTGAAAATTCTGTGAACTGAGAGAGACCGATCAACCTGAAAGTTTCTAAGACTATTGGGAAAACTGTATTAACCTATAAACAATGCATTAATTGGATAAGAAGGAATGATTAAGTTAGTGTGCTAATCATTAGTTGGATTGGTGGGCCTGGTAGTAAAGAAGCTTAGCTGATAGGGTCTTGTGACGCAGTGGTAACATCCCTAACTTTGTACCAAAAGTTCCAGGTTCACGTCCTATCTCAGGATGTGATAGTGATGTATGTGTATCATTCCACATTCATACAAGCGGTGTTTGTGTTTGAAGTGGGATATGGAGGAGCTAGTTAAGGTGAATGAAGGTTTGCATAAGGGACATTGTTGCCACCATTAATCAAGGGTAGTTGTTGATTTCCAGCATTGGGTAGAATGCTTACAAAAGTTGATTCTGACATAAAGTAGGTTTCATTGACCAAAAGATAAAGGATATTAACTTCAAAAGATTTTCCCTTTCTGCATGTTGAGAATTAAATAAATGTGAGGGAAAAAGTGAGGACTGCAGATGCTGGAGACCAGAGTTGAAAAATGTGGTGCTGGAAAAACACAGCAGGCCAGGCAGCATCCGAGGAGCAGGAGAATCAATGTTTCGGGCATAAGCCCTTCTTCAGGAATTCTTCATTCCTGAAGAAGGGCTTATGCCCGAAACGTCGATTCTCCTGCTCCTCGGATGCTGCCTGGCCTGCTGTGATTTTCCAGCACCACATTTTTCAAAATTAAATAAGTGTGTACATCTATCCCTCCAGGACCACTAGTCCATATTCTACTGGGTGCCTCCTTGCAGTTTGTGGTTCTGTCTTAAAAGCTTGCCTAGTACTGTTTTGTGAGATTGTAATGCTGTCAACAGTCTCTTGCTCAGTGAAATATCCACTTATTCCTGTAGTCGTCCAAGGCATTCCTTAGGCAAACATATTTGGGGAGGAGTGATTGTGTGAATCACTTAAACTTCTGCTTGGTGGTTAATGATTGTGATGGGAGTGTGCCTGTTTGGATATGAATCGAGAGCAGGATTTTGACACTTAAAATACTGTTTTCCTCTCCCTCTGTCTGCCCCTTTCTGTCTCCTCCTATTTGAAATTCATTATATCAGTTCACTAATGATGAATGGACATTACATTGATACACCAGAAGAGTGGCTCTTCTTTCTTACTTGTTTCACCACTTTAGCAGAGATGTGGTTAAGAGAGAAATGTTGGTGGAGATTAGGATCAGAAATAAACTTGAAAGTAATGCATGTGTCTTCCAGTCTTACCTCTATATGTTTCAGAGAATATAGAACATGTCTACAGATGGCCTATTGGGCCAGGATAGATCCGAACATCATCATAGTTGCTGCTTGCAGTGGAAATGCGAGAATGTGCTTTGATTTTTTTTTATTGAAGTGTTTGTACTGTGCCCGAAGACCAGTATAGAAGTTGGACTGGACATTTATTTCTCTCCTCATTGTTTCATACTCAAGCAAATGATTTAATGATTTGCAATTCTGTGGGAAAGCTGTTAGTCTAATACTATTGAGAGCTTAGTGATGGGTCTTTTCAAATCACTTAACACTGCACCAATCAATACCTACAAATCACTGTCTAGTCAGCTGTTATGGAGGAAGAAACTTTAAATTTAAAGTTTGTCAAAAACAAATAATTATTAGAAACAGGTTACAGTTGAATTTGGGCCCTTAATACTTTCTTTCAGCGCCTGGTTGAGGAAAAGAAACCGAAGCAGAGCTAAATAGCAGCCAGTAAAATTCACTGTTTTTTTTAATTTATTCATGATATGTAGGTGGTGTTAACAAGATCAGCATTTGCCCATCCCTAAATGCCCTTACATTAAAGTAAATTGCAAGATCCATTTCAGATGGCTGTTAGGAGTCAACCACATTGCTATGGGTCTAGATTCACATGTAGGTCATATCTTGCAAGGGTGAAGCAGATGGGTATTTACAGCAATCCATGATAGTTTTCTGGTCACCATTACTGAGTCTAGCTTGAAAGCTATTTCCTAAACCACTCACTTGGAGGTGTTATTGTTCACTTCTGGAAGAGCTGGAACTTGAACCTGGCCTCCTGGTTCAGAGATGGGGATACAACACGCCACCACAAGACCACTGAGATTATCTTTAAATTCCAGATTTGTTAATTGAATTCATATTCCACCAGTTCCTGTGGTGTTTTTGAACTCCTGTCCCAGAAGCATCAGCTAACTTTAGTTCAAGCCAGTAGTAAAGTGTAGGCAAGGAGTTTATAGGTATTTCAGTCAATCTATTAAGACATGTTATGACACACCTCTGGAGCTGGTGGGACTTGAACCCAGATCTTCTGGCTCAGAGGTAGTGACAATATCACTCTGCCACATGAGCCCAAAGTATCTGCGACTTGGTCAGGAAGTGACAATTCAGCAAGGCTCACTTGGAATTTGAACCCAAGTGCTTTCATGTACTCAGTCACTGATCATTCTAAAGTGAGAATTAAACTCCTAGATCAACAGGTCAGCTATACAAGGAATTATAAAACTCCTGACCAGAAATTGTGGCATATCATTTGGCTGGGGTGAAAGTGATGGGATTTAATTGTTGCACCAGGGTGGACTGCATCAGCACCTGCAGGGACAGGCAAGTGTCAAAGCCATGTCAGTCTGGGAGCATGGATGTCACTGATACCTAAATAACAATTTTAAGAGGAAAGTACGTCCGTAAGAGAGAATTGTCATTTCATCTGGATGCCAGTGATTGTCGTTTAGATTAATGCTTGCCACGCTGTCTTTATTTCGCAGCCTTCCTATGTAAGAAATAAATGGCAAATGATGGTGGGCTCTTCATCTGCGATGGACATCACGCCAGCATGTGCATTTTCATTTGGTCATGGGAATGTGATCTGAAAGATAACAAGCTTGATGATTTTATTTCCTTCATCCCTAGCATCTGTGTTCTTAACTGCTAACCAAATTGAATTAGCTAAACCAAATATATCATAAACTGAGCTTGGGACCTAGTGATCTATGTACCTCAGTACTGCAACTTCAGTGTAACTGTTTCCCTTTGCTTCAAAATTAAGTGCAACTTTAATGAATCTGATGCAGCATGTAAACCAGTCCCATGCCAGCATGCCTGATCTCACACCAAGCTTTCAGTTAACTGAGATTTGTAACCCTTTGTGGTGGCAAATGAACATATAAATGCTTGATTGGAGAAAGCTTGGAGTTGAAGTCCTCTGTCGTATCTGACCTGCCTGTAGTCGACATTTCGGTTCTACTGAGCTGCACCACTTGCAAGCGATGGCCCGTCAAATAGTCAGCTTTTTCAGGATAGGATGTACAATGGCAAAAATAGGAAGGAGCATCAGACGCTTGTTTTAACATGCCCATCAATAGATGGGTCTTCAGGGATTGCATTCATTTTCTAATTTAATAAGGCAAACTAAATTCCATCTTTAAAAGAACTCCAGGGGATGCTCCCAAATACTGTAGCTGTGACCTCACCCTCCCTCTCATCACCTTGCCTCTTAAAATAAAGGCCTTTTTATATATTGTTTGGAAAAGCTCCACCAACAGAGACCTGTACACCTATGTAGAATGATGAAGAGTATCCACTTTGCGCATAATGTCTGGAGACTTCTGAAGGGTAAGTATCTGTTTTTCTCTCCATTTTACCAGTTTGATGGTGTGAGGGAATTATTGGGAGTGCAGAGGTTTTTAATGATATGTCTGCCAGAAAAGGAAATCTTCATTCAACCTTGATTCTGCTTGTTGGCTTTAGATGTGGCAGATGGTGGTGAGTGCAATGTGTAAATCATGGCATGCCAGAAGAGCAGGATACTGCTTTATCACAAAATCATCAAAGGATTGCTGGCTTCGAGATGTTTTCCTGGCCCGTTCACATATAAAGTATAACAGTACCAAGCAGTATGATTTGTTTATAGATTTGTCTGCTTCCAAACTTGGATTGGATCTTGAGTGTATTTTTAGCTCCAATAAAGTCCTGCTGATGCTAATAGGGAGCTGATTTAGCAAAGAAACCTCAATAAAAATGGCAATCTCAGCTAGGATTAATGTTAAAATATGTCATCTCGAGCACTGTTTCTTCATCCTGCGCTGACTTTGATTTCCTGTGCAAAATATAAAACTGCTGAATGGGTTTGCAATGCAAACGTGTTTCCATCAGGGCTGCTTCATGAACTGGGTGCCATTTCTGAATTGAAATATGTGGGTGGCCCAAGTGTGGGTGGATGTAGATGGCTGAGGTCATTAAAGTGCTGCAGCAGTTTGATTGCAGGAAACGTCTGAATGAATTTACTCCCCCAATAAGCAGAATGGTGTTTACTGAACAAAATGAAAATATTTAATATTTGGGTACGTTGGCTGCCAATAAGAGGAAGCCTGGAGTGTAACTTGTGTGGGCTTTCCCTGGGTACTTTTATTTGAAGCTATGAAAAAGATAGTGCAGGTGTGATGCTTTGTAAGTTGCTGAAGGAAATGACTTGGGCTCTATGCCTACTAATCACTCATAGGCCTAAAAGGAAGGTTCTTGCTGCCTTGCTCAATGAGATGCAGAAAACGGAAAGAATGTGCTATTTAGTATCACTGGAATAAAGCTGAGGTTAAGGGTAAAAGCCCCAAATACTTTGACTAATGTTTCATGCCAGAACGTGAGAGAAGCCCCTTCAGCAACTGTGACCATTAGAGCCTTGCTAGGTGACAGACAAATTGCCACTCTCATCTGAGTTAGCTGGGGTAGGTAGCATTGAGAGTTTAGGAGATTGTTGGAGCCTGCTGATTGACTACACGGTAAACAACAGGTAAGAGGATAAAGTTTGAGCTTAGTTATGCTCCGAGACCAGCAATCAATGTAACTAGTCACATCTGTCATGATGTAAGAACCATTCCTAGTTAGGTCTCAATCATCACCTTGAGAAGACTGACAATTGAAATGTACTGACATAGAGAAGGGAAGAGATGTTAGGTAAATTAACACTTGAATTAAAATCCTGTCTATTGTGGTTCAAGGAGTTGGAGCAAGTGTGATGTAACTTGGAGGTGATATAGCTGAAAATGGATGCACTGTGATGCAATTTTTAGTTTTGAATAGCTGACATTTTCCAGTGGGCTATACGATCTATCACATCTGCCATAAAACTGGAGAACGCAATCTTTTTAGACTTGTTCATATCCACCTCTAACTTGAATCCATCTTCATATGTTCTGTAGCACAGCTAACATGTTTCAGAACAGACATTATTTTCAGATGTCTTGCACAGTGGTTAATCATGGGATCTGGCTTATAGAATACTAACTGCAAATGGTAGAATTTCATCTTGAGTCTCCTGCCCAGTGTGGTCACCTGTTGAGCTTAATACTTCTTACCCCTGTCCATTTACCTTTGGATCATACTGTAATCGATATGTTGCCAATTACTGGTAGCTCTTGCCAGTTAACTTTTTTCTTAAAGCAGCTTAGGTATTGAGAATTAAGTTTCAGCAAACCTAAACTTGGTACTTATTTCATTTTGTGTGCGTGTGTCTGTTGCTCGCATGGTTTTAATCTCCTCTTTTCCTTTCTCTGACCCAACATTTGTGGTTTCCCTAATTATATTTTTATATGTCTCTTCTGTCAATCTATGATGTGTTTTTTTTTTCTTCTGCTATATCTTTGAAGGCAGTGACTCATCCTGACGTGCATTTCCGCCACTCCCTGGAGCACTTAACTACCTAGCTTGATTGTCTATTCTTATTACGTTAATTCGGCAGAGAATACTGGAAGTTTATTGATTATTGGATGGGAGGAAATTACAGCTGAACTTAATTTAGGTCTTACCCAGTAGCCAGATGTGTACTTTGCAGCAGGAAGAAAGGATTTGTGTTCATATAAAGTACAACCTTTTGGGTGCTTCCAGTCTTTTTCCAGTAGTATGTTTTGCACTGTAGTCACTGTTGGGTACATGGCAGCCAGTTTATGCACAGCAAGCTCCCACTAAACAATGGTATGGTTGTGAGCAGGCAAATAATTTGTCCTGTTGTTAGTTAAAGAATAAATATTGGCTCAGAACACCAGGGAAAACCCCCCTACATTTCTCTGAAACAGCACATCAGATTTCTTCATATCCAACAGAGAGCAGAATTGGCCTCAGTTTAACATCAAGATTATATTTTTGTGTTGAACTTTCTTGATACAAGACCTAAACCCATCACTGCCTTCAGATTTGGGAAAGATCAGGTGCAGGAGCTTTACCTGACTCTCTTCTATACTTTCCTCAAACCCACTGGTTCTGAGACCTATTTTCGCGTCACTCTGCTACCTGAAATGATGCCAGCCAATGCAGGTTTATGATCAGCACCTCCTGGTCGTGCGATATGTTTTCAAATTGAGAGGTTGGCTAACTGAGATGGTAGAAGTGGAAGTGAGGATTCAGTAGCGATGTAGTTTATAACCAGACCTGTACTGAAACTCTTGAGTTCACTGAAAATGGAGTTCCACTGTAGCTGGGTGTTTCAAGTTTGAACTTGGTCCTCCCGCTGTGTGGTGAGATAAAAACAGGAATGATCTGTTTATTAAAACCACGACTTATCAAGAAGATGAAAATATTTGTTGTGTGTTTTGACAATTTGTTGAGAAGGTTTTCTGCAAGGGATTCTGAAATGGTTAGATGTGTTTCTTTGACATTGCTCCTGATCAGTGTAACAGTGGTGAAATAATTGCATTGATTTAATAACATTTAAGAGCAAATTGAGTGTAGGGAAATAGGACAGAGAGAAATATCCACAAGGATTGCTAACTTAATTTTCTTGCATTAAGTTAATAGAACATTGGGTGAGTGTGTAAGGGTCTGTGTTCCTTCTAGCCTGGCACTCAAATTTTTATACACATGCAAACCAATACCTCAGATGTAGAGACAGGAAAATAAATTACTGCACAATATGTAATGTATGTAAACTGGTGTTTTGCTGAATAAACAACAATAATTAAAGAAGTACATATATGCATGCGTACATTCTGCTCTGTTTGCTGATGAATGGGCTGTCGAACTAGACCAATAGAAAGCATTCAGGCTCCCCCTTTTTCCCCCATGTATTGTTGGATGTTCATTCATTTTTCAGCTAAGCTATTTTCAGGCAAAGAAATTTAACTCTGTCTCTATATTGTTTGGGTTTTCTTCCCCCTTTAATTTTGTTCTTCTGATGTACATATTTTAAAATCTGGTCTAGCTTTTAGTTAGAACTTAACAAAGGGACCACCATTAAACAGGACATAGTGAGGTCCATGCGTATGATACTTAAAATGATACTTCAATATGACATTCTAAAACAACTCGTGAGTCCTTCCGTACAGTGATTACTGTTTGGGTGGAAGGTCAAATGGGGCAGCAGCACCACATCTGGCCATGGACTGAGTGACCGTGATTGAGTATATCCCTACAGGTGAGAGAACTTGCAGCAGATTCCTTCCACCTGCAAGCAAGGACGTCCTCTTTTTCAGTTCTCTTCTCAAATGCTTTGACTTTTGCTTCTAAGGATGCAATGTATTTTCTTTGTTTCAGGTGAGGGAAAGGCGCTGGAGTCTGTGCCTTACCCAGGTTAGCAATTTCACTTAAATGTGGACTTGGTGTGCTTAACAAAGGATTTCTTTGAAAAACTAATACCATCTTTGCCTTGCTCGCTAGATATATCCCTCCAAAACATTGGGAATTCTAGCCCAAGGGTGGATGTGTGGGGCTTGGTTAATGAGTTTAATTTACCAAGTGAGTTATTACGAGAGCGCCACTAGTTTCCAAGTTGCCTTCTCCGAAAAGGATTTCTTCCTGATGCTGATGGTCTGTCCCTAACTCTCTAATGTCCTCTTTCTGCTCTATACAGCTGATACAGTTTGATTCCTCCCTGGTTCTGTTTTGCTCATTCTTAAGATAAGGCTGTGTTGGCAAAGTCAGGCTTACCTGTCTCTAGTTGCCATGCATAAAGATGGTAGTGAGCTATCTTCAGCCACTGCAGTCTGTGTGACAAAAATAATTTGGATTGCTGTTAAGTAGGAAATTCTAGACATTGACTTAGAGGTCAGCAGTTTACAGCCCTGATCACCTAGTTTGTGGATTTGGGAGCTGCCTGTCGAACAAACCTGAGATACAGTATTGTGGGTAAAGCCCAATTACAATAGTCATGATCTGCTATATTTCATATCTGATTGCTTATGTACTGCAATCTCACGTTCAGAAATCTACTATTTGGAAGTTAAGCAGACCTGGCGTTTTTTTGAGTACAGTACTTTGTATGGTAGGCTGTCACCTATTTTGTTGAGTTAAAATAGATGCAGTGCTTGTATATATTCTTTCTGTCTGCAGCAGTCAGATTCCTGAGTATTAACATATGTAACTGCCAGGGTATGCAAGTGTATCACACTGCAAATCCTAAATTGGTTGTCGGTGTAATTCTTTGTACACGCAGGATTATCCAGCAAATGCTGTCCAATTATGAAACATGACGCTGGACATTGAATTGAGAGATTAGTAAGCAGAATCTGGTAGGAACCTTGCTTTCTGCAAACAGCCAAAGGGTTGTGCTGTTTGATACTATCTTCAGGATGTATGACCTACACACCTGATGTTATACCAACACAGAAGTTTATATATCCCATTCATCGTTTATGTACTCTTAAACATACATGACAGCCATTTGCTAATTCACTTCTCAGTACTGGGCTTTGACCAATGGAAGTCAACCTGCCTGGTTTGAAGTTTCACAAAGCTGTGCACTTATATGTCAGTCATCATTGACTGGTGCATTCTCCCAAGCATTGCCTCTACCAGTCAGAGTCTACTTGCCAACTAATTAGTGCTTTCCTCTCAGAGTATGTGTTGGTTTTCCCCTTACATTGGTATTCTTGAGAATTGTTCTGACGAGTCCAAGGCAAAATATTTTGATACTGTTTGTTTTGTATTTTGAATAAATATTTATATCTACGGTATTTTCCAGCTTAGACTTGTGGTAAGGCATTCTAATGTCTTTCTACAATCCAGAAAGTTCTGAGACCCGGGGTGGCTCAGTCCCGAGCATTCCAGGCTGGATATAGTGTGACTGCATTTACGGTTTGCTGAAGTTCCTGATTTTATTGTTTCTTGGTTTTTTACAGCGCATCATGTTTTGGAAGTTTGACCTACACACGACATCACACATTGACACGCTCCTGGAACGTGAGGATGTTACGCTCTTTGAGCTCATGGACGAGGAGGATGTCCTACAAGAATGCAAAGCCAATAATCGCAAACTGGTGGAATTCCTGACACGGCCAAGTAGTATGGAAGCTCTTGTCACTTGCATCACGATGGAACCATCTGAAGATATGGATGAAAAAGTTCGATACAAGTAAGGGGTTGTTCCAAACGCTTGATTGCAATGGCAAAAGCATTTGATTTTGTAAAATTTGGCTCTGGATTAAATTCATTTTAAAACCTTTTTATAAAAGTTATTTTATAAAATTTTAATAAAAGTTATTAAGACATTGGCATGCAGTCCAGAAGTATTAGATATATTCTTACATCTCATTCATGTGAGCTTTTATTAATTTATTAGCCTAGGTAGAATATGATGCAAGGCTATATAGTTGTATTATGATGGAACTGTCCCCATTAATCCATTGTGCACCCTGGATTTTCTGGCAACTATGGAGGGCTGATAACTGGGATGGAGAAACATTTTCCTCTCCCATCCCCACAATTGTGCCACTATCTATTGACTCAGCAGATCCCATTTCAGGATAGGGATCAGAATTTGGGCGATGCTTGTCTTCCATGCTATGCAGTATATCCACCAACCGAGTGAAAAAGTGAAGGGTACAACTATTATTCTTCCAAATACAGGGTTTATTTTCCCATTCAAATCGAATGAGACAACTCTGCAACCCTATTGATATGAGTTCAATGCATAAATCTTTATATCAAGAAAGCTTAATATGAAATCTAGTTTTATTTCCATATAGTTTTGGGAGTTGAACTTTGCACCATTTCCATCTTCAGTTGTAGGGTCTGCTTCGCTTCTTACCTTCTGTCCCTCTGTTCCCAACTTTGTGCAGCCTTTAAATCCAGAGCTTGGTATTGCTGTTCATCAGAATTTTATTTTGCTACCAATTTTCTCCACTGCATCTACTTTCTAGGAGGAGGTACCTCCTCGAGCAGCTTTCTGTTTCCTGCTTGTCAAACTTCCCAGCTGATCATGCAGCACGATGGCTCAGTGGTTAGCACTGCTGCCTCACAGCACCAAGGACCCAGGGTCGATTCCAGCCTCTGGCGACTGTCTGTCTGTGTGGGGTTTGCACATTCTTCCTGTGTTTGCATGGGTTTCCTCTTGGTTCTCTGGTTTCCTCTCGTCGTCCAAAGAAGTGCAGGCTAGGTGGATTAGCGATGGGAAATTGCCCATAATGTCCAGGCATGTGCAGGCTAGGTGGATTAGCCATGGGAAATGAGAGGTTTCAGGGAAACGGTAAAGGTTGGGCAGGGTGGTGTTTGGAAGGTAGGTGTGGACTTGATGAGCTAACGGGCCTCCATCCACAATATAAGCACTCTTATGATTCAATGACACTTTAAACTCGCCTTGATTTAACTAAGACCCGGCCTTCCATAGATTCTAACTCTTTTTGAATCTAGTATGTTCAATTGCAAAGTAGATCCTGGTATTAAGTCTCATAAACAAAAGTTTGTGTCTGCCCATGATTTGTGTATATGCAAATATTAGACCTTCGGCATTAGCGCAAGGAAGCATGACGTGGCCGGTAGTGAGGCAGCACGAAATTCATGTCGAGTCAAACTGATGTGAACTGCTCTGTGGTTAGCCTTGGCCCCTCTTTCTTACAAATCAGTTATGTAACCCTTTTTTTATGGTGGGCAGTGAATTCTTCTCTAACTGTTTCTTAAAATAGCCCAAAGTCTTGCGAGCTCAACGTATGGCAATAAGCACCAGTATCGGTAGTTATGCAATATTTTTTGAGGAAACACCAGAACCTACTAGTGGATTGTAGATAGTAAAGAAGCCTTAAATTTTTGCCTTGATCATCCAAGCAATTTTAATATTTTTCTACCTCTGTTTATATCCTATTTCTCCTGTAGTAACTATTTTTTTGCTAAGTTTGACTTCACATGTGCTAAGCATACAATGATATCTGATCCATGTGTCTATTATTTCACATGCAATCCTGGGCCATCAGCATCAGTAAGGTGCTTGACTATAAAAGCACCAGAGCTTGGTTCAAGCCCAACTTTTCACACCTGTGGTTTTGAGCAGGAAACTGACATTCTATGTAGTTGCTGCTCCTTAGTCACTATCTAGCTATATTTCAAAATACCAGCCATTAGTTTTCCCAACGTCCTCCCTGGAAAAAAGCTTGCCTTTTGACCCCCTTGCCTTATTAACGTCCAGCCTGTGTCCAATTCTCTTTGTCTCGCAGGTCCTTCAACAAGTTGTCATTTCCAGATCAATACCCATCTTTCTTGTTTTTCATGCTTCCATCAAATTGACAGCTTTCACCAGAACCATGAATAACATTACTTTCTTGCTTTATAATGAATTTTCTCTCCTTGAATGTCTTTGCTCACCATTCTGTTTACCAAATACAAAGTAATTTGAGTAAACAAGATTGTTTTGTTACTGTGAAATGTAGTTTAAATGCTACATTTGATCTAAGATTTTATTTGCATGATATTTCTAACCAAAGATATGATTGATACCTGTTAGATATTTACCATTTATTCATTGAATGGGCTGATTTAAATAGCACTGGAAAAGAGAGATTGTGTATGTTATCAGATTGTATTGTAATTTCAAGGGAAATTGGTTGGCACTTTAGCTGTATTCACCCTCTTCCTCACCTAAAGATTTGCCTCATGCAAGATGAACTTAAGAGGGCGGCACATTGGCTCAGTGGCTAGTACTGCTAACTCTCGGCGCCAGGGACCCTGTTTCAATTCCAACCTTGGGCGACTGTCTGTGTGGAGTTTACACATTATCCCCATGTTTGCATGGGTTTCCTCCAGGTGCTCCAGTTTCCCCCCTCAGTCCAAAGATGTGCAGGTTAGGTGGATTGGCCATCCCAAATTGCTCATCGTGTCCAGGGATGTGTAATTTGGGTGGATTAGCCATGGGAAGTGATAGGGTGGGTGGGAGGGCATGTGAGTCTTGGAGGGATGCTTTTTGGAGAGCCGGTGTGGACTTTTTGGTCCTGTTTCCCCACCATAGGGATTCCATGGATCTGTGGATTCTATGGAGGCATTTGGACAGAGTTCCATAGATAAGACTCACATAGTCCTCATCTGCCATTGTGGACATGTAGTCATTGCTCCCAGGAGTCAAAAATGCCAGCCAAGAGATTGCCTCCTAAACGTTTGCAACATTAACAAATGTAACAAATGTGGCATTTACGAGGATAACCAGGTCATCTGTTCTTGGCATTTTACCTTTGCTTTGTCTCAGTTGGCTGGACAGCTGGTTTGTATTACAGGGTGACACCAGCAGTGTAGGTTCAGTTCCTGCACCAGCTCAGGTTGCCATGAAGGACACTCCATCTCGGCCTCTCTTATCTCTTAAGGTGCAGGACACTCCCGTTAAACCACAATCAGTTGTGTCTCACTGATGAGAGAGCAGCCCTCTGGGACTATGATGACTTTATCTTCATCTTTGCTCAATGCACCAACATCATAGGCAATGTTGACAGAACATCTAGAAGCTTCCCTGCTGGTCAACAAATAGATCTCTAGAGTCTTACCTGAGCAGGTAGATGCTGCCTTGGTTTTTTATATTGCATCCATAAAGCGCATCTGTAACAGCTCAGTAGTCTGTCCTTGCCACAACAGTTGACAGTGCAACAGAACCTGTCTAAATTGTGAGCTGGGTCAGCAATGATTCAAAGTGCCGTTAGTTGTTCGAAGTTGGTAGTAATTATATAACAGTGCCTTGACATCAGATTTTGAAATGCACAAACTATGAAATATGAAACAAAACACAAAGAATTACAGATGCTGGAAGTCTGAAACAAAAGCAAACAGCTGGAGAAACTCACCTGGTTTAGCAGCATCTATGAGGAGTAAGTAGAGTCAATGTTTTGGATCCAATGACCCTTCTTCTGAATTCTGTGTCACTGGATCCAAAACACT
This sequence comes from Chiloscyllium punctatum, assembly GCF_047496795.1. Lineage (NCBI taxonomy): Eukaryota > Metazoa > Chordata > Chondrichthyes > Orectolobiformes > Hemiscylliidae > Chiloscyllium > Chiloscyllium punctatum. The sequence continues at coordinate 89,309,894 of NC_092756.1, forward strand.
GACACTCTGTTTTCTCCTCAGATGCTGCCAGACCTGTTGAGTTTCTCTAGCTGTTTGTTTTTGCTTCATGAAATATTGAACTCTGTTGCAAGGAAGTTGTGAGCTGCTTTGTTGCTAAGATTGAGACTCTCCATTCAGCTGCCTTTGCTGCTCCCCTGTCTTGAAGTGCCTTCAACTTGCACAGTTTTCTGGTTTCTCCTTTTTTCTAAATTTGATCTCTCTAACCTCATCTTGCACATGAAACAAATCTTTGGCTGTACTGACCCTCTCCTCCACCTAAAGCGCTGACTAGTCAATTTCCCTTGAAATTACAATACAATCTGATAGTGAAATCTGTATTATGTCTTTTCATGCAGTTCCACTTTCTTTCAAGACTGTTAGCACCCACCAGAAAGCCTTCATGGTCCTTTGTCGTCATCAATTTGCATTTACTTCGTAGGTAGACATTTGCAATATTGCCAGGACTGTCACTGACCTCATTACCTTCGGAAATTTCCCACCCCGAACCTCCAACATAGTCGTCTCCCAACCCTGAACAGCCGCTTCTACCTCCTTCCCAAAATCCGCAAACCAGACTGCCCTGGTAGGCCCATCATATCAGTCTGTTCCTGACCCACCAATCTCTTTTCCTCCTACAATGTCTCAATCCACTCCCCACTTGTCCAGAACCTGCCCACCTATATCTGCTGATATAGGTTCCTCTGATGCCCTCCACCGTATTGACAATTTCCGGGTCCCTGGCCCTAACTGCCGCCTCTTCACCAATCTCTATACACCTCTGTTCCCCACCAGGATGGTCAGAGAGCTCCCGGCTTTTTCAACCAGAGGCCTGAACAATCCCCATCTGCCACCACTACTGCTGCACCTGACTGAACTTGTTCGCTCACTGAACAATTTCTCCTTTAATTCCTCTCACTTTTGCCAAGTCAAAGGAGTGGCTGTGGGCACCCGCATGTGTCCAGTTATACCTGGCTCTTTATAGGGTATGGGGAACAGTCCTTGTTCCAGTCTTGCACAAACCCCCTTCCACAAGTCTTTTTCTCAACCTATCGATTTGGTGCCGCTTCGTACTTCTGCCAAGGCCTTGAAAACTTCATTTGTTTTGTCTCCAATTTTCATGCCTGTATAACCTTCACGTTGTCCATTTCTGACACTTCCCTTTCTTTCCTTGATCTCTCTGTCTCTATTTCAGGGAATAAGCTGTCCACTGCAAAGCCTCTGTCTCCCATAGCTATCTTCACTACAGGTTACCACACCCCACATCCTCAAGAACTTCATCCCTTTCTCTCAGTTCCTTTGCCGACATCATATCTGTTCGGACACTGCCGCCTTCCAAAACAGCGCTGGTGACAGGGCTTGCTTCTTCCATGTCCATGGTGTCCCACCTACTGTGGTTGACACGGCCGTTAAACTGTAACCATCCTGTCACCCGTGCTTCCACCCTTGCCCCTTCCCATCACACTCAACAGCGTGATCGGGCTCCCCTGTCCTCGCTTTTCATTCCACCAGCCTCTGCATTCAAAGGATCATTCTCCACCATTTCAGACAACTCCAGCAGAACACCATCAGCAAACTCATCTTCCCCTCATTCCCCTGTCTGCATTTTGCGGGGATTGTTCCCTCTGAGAAGCACTAGGCCATTCCACAACCACCACCCACCACCACCACATGAGCATACACGCGCGCGCGCGCACACACAACACCAGGTTATAGTCCAATAGGTTTATTTGGAAGCACTAGCTTCCGAACAACCACCTGATGAAGGAGCAGTGCTCCAAAAGCTAGTGCTTCCAAATAAACCTGTTGGACTATAACCTGATATTATGTGATTTTCTTTTTAACTTTGTCCACCCCAGTCCAATCCTAGCACCTCCAACTCATGAAGACTAATGGAATGAGACCTGGCTTGACTTAGGGTGCAAGTTTCCTCTTAAAACTCCCATTCTTCAATTGTTTCAATTGAACAACAGAGCAGAGTTGTATTTATATTAAGTCTTCTACAGCCAGGGGAACATTGCAAGATGTTTTACAGCTGAAGAAATACTGTGTGGTGTAGTCACTGTTGTAATGCAGAAAACATGGTAGCCAATTTACACATAGCAAAGAGCAATGTGATAATGCCCAGTTGATCTGTTTTTAATGGCATTGGCTGATTGATAAATATTAGGCAGGTTTAAAGAAATTCCTGCTTGCCTTTGAAGTAGTGTTGTAGGATCTTTGTACATCCCCTTGAAAGGGCAAATGTAATAAAAACAAAGTTTTGCAGATGCTGGAAAACAGAATTTTTTTTCTAAAAGCAGAAATTAGTAAAGAAACCTGTATCTGGTAGCATCTGTGGAGTGAGAAGCAGTTTAGGTTTCAAGTCTAATATAACTCCTGAGCATTTGACCTCCTGAGTATTTCCAGCACTTTCTGTTTTTATTAGGACAAACAGAATCTAAGTTTAACTTCTCATCTGAAAAGTGGCACCTCTGACGTGTGGTAATCTTTCACTACAATGCTGGAGTGCCAGCCTTATTTTGTCAAATCTTGAAATGGAAGTTAAGCCTGCAGCCCTCTGACTTGGGACGAATGTTCTTCCCACAAAATGGTAGCTGATACTGAGGAGAATCTAATGTTGAAAAATTTTATTTGGACCATTTGAACCATGGCTTTAAATTAAGTGTTGTAGTATATTGTCTGTAAGTATTTAAAGGAGGGTGAATTTTAATTCAACTAATTTTGCCTTACTCTCTCTTTATTTTTAAACTCATTTGAATGCAAATCCTGGTGAGTTATATTAAAATTGGGAATGGGCCACTGGCCAATTCAGATACAGAGTGACATTATCCAGCATTCTGAGATCAGATGTATCACTGCTGTACATGGAGTAAAGCACTTCTTCCTGTGTTCTACTATCTCTGTCCCACCGTTGCAGAAATCCTTTCTGGACTCACGTATTTTTTTCATTTCTCACAGACCAGTCAAAGTAAAGTTGCAAGATTTTTGGCATCAAAATTTGGCATATGCTTTTAATGATGAACTGGCATCACAACCACTGATATTGCTGCCTCCTCTAGCAATGTTCTTTTCATTACCTGCTATTATGTGTCTGACTCAATATTTAAATTCATAAGGTATACTGTCAGAGGCAGTAATGTCTTCCTGATTCAGAGGAACAGACACGAAGAACCTCAGGTTTTAGGTTTCATCTGACGGACGGCATTTTTGAACAATTTAGCTCTCCCTCAGTGCAGCTTTGGAATATCTCCACCGTATTGACAATTTCCAGGTCCCTGGCCCGAACTGCCTCCTCTTCACCAGGAGTGTCCAATCTCTATATACCTTTGTTCCCCACCAGGATGGTCTGAGAGCTCCCGGCTTTTTCAACCAGAGGCCTGAACAATCCCCATCTACAACCACTGCTGCTGCACCTGACTGAACGTGTTCGCTCACTGAACAATTTCTCCTTTAATCCATCTCACTTTTGCCAAGTTAAAGGAGTGGCTGTGGGCACCCACATGTGTGGCTCTTTATAGGGTATGGGGGACAGTCCTTGTTCCAGTCTCCATGCTTCAGGCTCTCTGCCTTTATTCCTGATGAAGGGCTTTTGCCTGAAACGTCGATGTTGCTGCTTCTCGGATGCTGCCTGAACTGCTGTGCTCTTCCAGCATCACTAATCCAAAATTTAAATTCATAATGTTAATGAGAAGATGAAAAATGATTAGGATAAAATATTATCATTGGCCTGAGTGTTGTTATGGCCTCCGTTGTATTTGTTAAGTTATCTCACATGATCAGCTCTGCTAATTTGCACTTTCTGCACGGAGGGATGGAACTGCAGCTTAAGATCCTCATACCATGAGTAAAAATACCAAGTCCCTGGCAATAAAAACTGAATTTACTTATTCAAGCACCATAAACTACTAGAATCTAATTATAAATGGACAGAATTTTGGAATGAGATCACAAAATGGTTGTAAAATTCCTGTAATAAAAGTGCAATTTTAGCCATTTGGTCATGCAAAAGCTGTAATCCTGACAATTGAAGCTTTCACCCCTACATTTACATTTCATTTCTTTCTTCTCTTCCCACCTCTAGATTTTAGGTATGCACCACAGCAAGTTATAAAATAACATCAGTCTGGTGTTTCTGGTGTTGGTTCTTATGAAGTTTATTACTTTGTATGTCAATTGACATACAATCGTGCATCTGGGTCAGAAGATTATGGATTCGTGCAGCACAAGAGGTTTCACTTCATAATCTCAATTGATATTCCAAAGCTCACTGAGGGAGAGCTAAATTGTTCAAAAATGCCGTCCGTCAGATGAAACCTAAAACCTGAGGTTCTTTGTGTCTGTTCCTCTGAATCAGGAAGACATTACTGCCTCTGACAGTATTGCTCACTGAGCTGCAGGCTTTCTATGTCCTTGCCAACATTCCTCCTGCAATTAACACCACCAAAAAAAACCACTCTGGTCAATTTTGGTGCTGCTCCAGATACAGAAGTTTCAATTCGTAACCTTTATATAAATAAAACAGTGTTCCTAATAATTATTTATGTCAAGTACCCTGAATCTTATTAACAAGTCAGAGCTTATGAAATAAACGCTTCTGATCACAACAGAGTTTTAAATAAAAGTCCATGCCCTCTTGAAAGAAGGACTTGCGTTGAGAGAGCTCTAGACATCACCTTGAAACTTTCAAGTGCTTTTCAAATGTAGCCACTGATGCAATGTAGGAAGTGCATTTGTAAATTTGTGCACAGCTAGGTCCCATGAACAATGATGAAAGATTTTCTTTTCATGATTGAGCGATAAATATTAGTCAGAATACTGATTGAGGTGAACATCCCTACTCTCCTTTGCTTAATGCTGTGGGATGTATTGCATTTGTCTGAAAGAGCAGGCATGGCCTTCATTTAGCATCTTGCTGGAAAGGCTTTACTTAGTGCATTTCTTCATTAGTACTGTTTCAGGTAAGGTCACGTACTCCTGTTTCTGGATTAGCTTGAACCCATAGTCTTTTGACTCTGACGAGAGTGCTGCTTATTGAGCCACGGCTCAGTTGTGAGATTTGCTTTGCCTGTATGTTCAAATAAATGTGTATTATGTTGGTAGTGTGCAAATTTGGGCTCAACTTGCATAAAAGCAACTTCCACTTGAGTATCTTCAGCATTCACTCAGTCCACTATCAGTGCACAGTGGCATTAGTGTTGACCAATTATAGGTGCACTGCACAACTTACCAAGGCTCTTCCAGCAGCAACTTCAAACCTAAGTCCTTTACTATCTTGCAGGAGAAGGGCAGCAGGCACGTGGCAATATCACCGTCTGTGAATTTCCCTCCAACTCAATTACTATCCAGATTTGGGATTTATATTGCCACAACCTTCAATGTTCCTTATTCAAGACTGTGGACTCCCTTTCTAACAGTTTTGAAACAGTACCAGCACCACATGGGCTGCAGCGTTCCAAGGACGCTGTTCACTACCTTTCTAAAGGGCAATAAATGTTGGCTTAACCACTAACACCCACATCCATTAAAACCTTTTTTTCAAAAATGTCCTGTGTTCTGCAGAAACAGGCATGTATTGAAACACTTGAGACTGAAACTATTCCCAAGACAGGAACATTCGTTCACTTGGACTTCCTTACAATCAATGAATTGCTTTTGAAGTGTAGTTACTATGGACCAATGAGTCTGAACACAGCAGCATCTGGAATGCAGTAGTAAACTGTCCAACCAGGGATTAATGTCCAGATTAGTGAGCAGGCTCTTGCAGTTCTTCAAATATTCCCATTGATCATTTGCATCCACCTGAACCAGTAGGTTGTGCCTTGGGTTTACTGTGTCTTCTGAGAGATGTACTTCCAATGATGCAGCACTTCCTCTGTGAAGCACTGAAGTGTTGCGAATAAACGAGGGGATGAGTGCATGACCATGTGACTCAAACCAAACTTTAGCTAATGAACGGTAATGACGTGTCAGGAGCAATTTTTGCTCGCTGCTGTGACTGTTCTCGAACATGATGCTATCTGCTGAAAGTGTGGTGTAAGTCATATTCGTTATCACAGTTGTGGTATATGGGAGGCTCTGTGGGTAACAGGCTCCTCCCTAATTCTGGAGAGAGGAGGAACTGTAGATGTCACTTGCCATAGTGGTTATTGGAGCTGGTCTTGTGTCTCCCATTAAAGGGAATGTCGGGGAGGGTGGCACTTGTAAAGAAAGGAGAAAATTGTTTTTTAACTAGAATGAGTACATTGATGTGGCCTGAAATGCAGAAGTTTCAGAACACACTGTGCATTTGTATTCTTGGGGTGAAAACTGTTGATCTACAGCCCAGACTCTGCTTGTATTCTACCGATCCAGAGTCAGTTGCAATAGTGGCTCATCAAAGCACTCTTTAACTAATAATGTTGCGCAATGAAGTGTTTCCCCAGAATTGTCGTAGAGAACAGCAAAATTAAGATTCTGTAGGTGTAGAAAATCTAAAGGAAATGCAAAGTGCTGGAAACAGTCAGCAAGCCTGCCAGCACCTGTGGAGGGAAAAACGGCCCTTGTTTGTGAGAGAGTGAAGAAAATGACTTCCTCAGAACCATCTGGAATGAACAGATCGAAAGGCTAGTAGAAAACTGTCAAAGCGCATCAGTGTTTGAAAATGAAGGGCTCCAAGTAAAAAGGTGAAGAGCAGGACTAATTGGATCATCTTTCAAAATTCTGTCACGACCTGAGGCATCTGACTGGATTTTCTGGCAAGGTTTGTAAGGATTGTGGCAAGGAAGAGGGATAGCTGCAGGCTGATTACTTGCGCCACGCGGCACGTGAACACACCCTCCACGTTTGTTCTTCTCTTAACTGCATCCTCCCACCCGCTAGGATTTTGCTTGTCTGTTTGAAGTTAGAAACCTCAGGATAGAGCAGCAATCAAGCCATGGATCCTCCCATTCTGTATTCCTCAGTATGGTTGTGAGTGAAACTTTTAACCACTAAATCATCAGGGAGGTTGTGGGAGGAAAGTTAGCTCCTGAACTTAGTTAATTTTAATCTGATCTACTGCAAACAGGCTTCTGCTTTTTTTTGCAACCTTTTAATGTAATTGAGTGGAAAGATACTTGCTTTCAACTAGCTGCATTCAGTTGGTGCTCCAGTGGGTATAGTTGTGGTTAAAATAGGCCACTAGAACGATGAGGAAGCTTTGCATGCGTCTGGTATCAAAGTGTTGCATGGCATAAGAGCAAGGTTAACTCTGCATTTAATCAAAACAAGCGGGTTAGGAGGAGTCCAGTTGTCTGTCAGGCCTGCTCTGCCTTTTGATAAGATCGAGACTAATATAATTGTGGCCTCAACTCCAGGTTTCTGCAAATCCCCAATACCCTTTGTTCATCAAAACTGCATCAACTTCTGCCTGAGAAATATTCAACAACTCCACCTTCACCATTCTCTGGGAAGAGAATCAGAAAAAGAAAATTCTCTCTATCTCCGTCTTGTCTGGGACACCCCTTATTTTTAAACTGTTTTTCCAGCATCCACCCAGTAAACTCCCTTCAGAACATTGAAACAGACCCCTTGGGTGTCCGATGGGTATTGGCCCATCATGCCCAACAGTTCCTCAAACGTAATTTCTTTGTGCCAGGAATCAGTTGAATGAACATTCTTTCCTAATACTCCTAATGCAATTATGTCATTTTCGAAAAACAACCCTCTACAAAGGTACACTGTTCTCTTGATGTGGTCTCATCAATGACCTGTGCAACTGTCGCAAAATATCCCTTTATGGAATAATATTCCATTTCCCTTCCAGTAAACAACTACAACATTCCATTTGCCTTCCTAATCCCATGCCTATCCTGAGAATGCTTAATGGAGTAGTACAAATACGGTGTGATGGTTCATGTATTTTCTTTAAACTTGCGCAGAATCAAAGTGAGAATTGTCTCATTGTCGTCCCAAATGGGACACTTGGGCATTCTCTCTCTCTCTCCCTCTTTTTCCCCCCTCTCTCTCTCCCTCTTTTTCCCCCCTCTCTCTCTCTCTCTCTCTCTCTCTCTCTCTCTCTCTCTCTCTCTCTCTCTGTCCCTCTCACTCATTCTCACGCACACTCTTTCTCTTGCGTGCTGTCTCATTCTCGCATGCTTTTTCATTCTCACGCTTGTTCTCTCTTTCTTGTGACAGACAGAGTGAGCGTGCTCCCCCTCTCGTGTGCCCCCCCTCTCTGTCTGTGTCTCTCACACAGGCTTGTACTTCTTGCAATGCTCAACAGAAAATTTGCTAATTTTTCCATAACTGTTACCTTGATTGTATTGAATGTTCCAAGCAATCTTGTATCTTTTGTGCAGCGCTTGCATGGAGAATATGGAGATCCTTATATGCTGTTGGATTTATCGGAACCGTTCGTGTTGTTGCCAATGTGTTCTGAGGGTTGGGAAAGTTGTCCTCAAGCCAGTGCACTTAATTTTTTTTAATGCACTTCTGTCCTGATCCTTTACACTACTAATTCTTCTATCTCTGGCACTACTAATTACAGACTTTTAATCACCCTAATGTTATGTAGCTGAAACTGCTCCCACCCAGACAGAACTAAGTTAGCCAGGATGAAACATATAATTGTGCTGTTGGGTCTGCTTAGTATGAAAATTCCCCACACCCTGTACTGTGCCTGAAATCTCAGTAATGCGAATGAAGTAGTTTTCCTGAAAAGGCCTCTTTATAATGCAGAAAATAGCTTTCACTGGGAATGTTTAATCTACAAATTAAGCTATCTCGATCCAGGTACCCTAATATATCCTGTGAGATCCTGACTGCTGATGTGACACAGGTTAATGATGCACTGGGCGAGGATGAGTCACTGCTGAGCCGTCTCTATGCCTTCCTGCAAAATGACAGTATACTTAACCCTTTGTTGGCAAGCTTCTTCAGTAAAGTAATGGGCATCCTCATCAACAGGAAGAGCGAACAGGTATGTGACTGGATTTGATTCTTTTAAACTGGGTGTCCTTAAGCCAGTGCACTTAATTTTTATTTAATGCACTTCTGTCCAGATCTTTTACACTACTGAATTCTTCCTATCACTGCTACTACCAATTACAGACTTTGCTGAGAGCTGCAGGGTTTGCAACAACAACAAATATTTGCATTTGTATAGCACCTCTTAATGCAGTAGAATATCACAGGCTGCTTCATAGGAGCATAATCAAAGAACAGCTGCTGTTGAGCCAAAGAGAGCAGCTCTGGGACATATGACCGAAGGATTGGTCAGTGAGTTAGTTGACTGCGAGCAGGATAATTAAATGCTTTTGAAAGGATGGTCCTGGGGATAAATGACTAGAGCTAACTGTGGGGATGAAGGAAGCATAATAGTCCAGAGTTAGAGGAATCTGCAGTTCTTGGTGAGTGGAGGAGATTTCAGTGATGGGGAGGAATTTAAATGCTGCTATAAGATCTTAAAATGGTGGCCTGAAAACGTTTAGTAGATTTGGGAATAGGAAAATGTTGAGTGAAAGGGACAGTGTGACTTAGAATTTAGTCAACAAAGTAAATGGAGATAGAAAATAGGAGGTCAGCAGAGAAGAATTGGAATACTCAATTGTGCTGGGAGCAGTGCAATTTGAAGCCAGTTAAAGTATTAAATTGATTTTGTTTCCTTTCATAATTTCCCAGTAGGAGAGGGAATTTTGGGCAGGTGGGTAGGAAGTGGATGGAATCTAGGTTGACCTACATTCCAGACTGAGATGACATGGGTCTGCTGACTAGAGATCCTTTGTGTTTCCTTTTCACCGATGTTCCTAACAGGCAGCAGATCATACGACCAAATGATGCCCAACAGGATGATAAATGCAAGAAATGGAAAAATGTCAGTCCTCCACAGTGGAGATTTTCTTCTTTGCTGATGACTGGGGGTGATTGAAGCAGCATCAATAAGCAAGCAGATCTCCATTTCCTGACCTAGAATTGCTGCTTCCTCTAATGGAATACACCACCATTTCTTTCTACTGATCTTGAATCGTGATGCTTGCTGTGGAGAGGCTGCAGAGAAGGGTAACAGTGTAGCTTAGATTCTCAGACTGATCTGTAGAAGTTTGAAGTGGATCAGCCATCCTCATTCCTGGCTAGTGATTGTATATAATTCACTAAGCGTCCAGGACACTGAGATGATCACTGAGAACAGGGGGAGGTGAAGAGGGCTCGAGGCAAAAGAGTGCCAGCTCTTTTTCTCGTTCCTCGCAGAACAATGTATTCCTGAACAGGAGTTCCACCAGTGCCTCACTCAAGTGGAAATGGGTCTGGGTGGGTTACTCTTCGGAGGGTCAGTGTGGATTTGTTGGGCCAAAGGGCCTGTTTCCACACTGTAGAGAATCTAATCTCATCATTTTTTTGTTAACTAATGACAGAGAGGAGTTTTGTTTGTCCCTGATTACTAAAGTTTTACAGAAAAGCCTGATTCGTTCTCTGTCTGACATAATTCACACACAATTCTATAACTCACCTGTAGCACCTTTAAAAATTGAGAACGGTCTGAAGAAACACCAAGTCCTTTGTTGCTGCACAAGTGGAGTGGTGGTAGCCTACCACCTCATAGGGTCATAGCTGTAGAGCACAGCAACAGACCCTTCGGTCCATCTCATCTATGCTGACTAGATATCCTAAACTGATTTAGTCCCATTTGCCAGCATTTGGCCCATTTCCCTCTTAAACCCTTCCTAGTCATATAGCCATCCAGATGCCTTCTAAATGTTGTAATTGTACCAGCCTCCACTACTTCCTCTGACATCTCATTCCATACACGCACCACCCTCTGTGTGAAAAAGTTGTTCCCCCCACAGGTCCCTTTAAATCTTTGTCGCCTCTTCAAATGACTCTTCAAAAGGCGTAGAATACAATCCTAATTCCTTTCTTATTCCTCAGTTCCACCCATGTAACTTCACTGAATGTTCTCCCAGGAATATCCTACCTAAGTACAACTGTACTGGGTTATCTTTCACTAAGCCACCACTCCCCTCCTCTCTTGCCCCCCTTTCTGTTCTTCCTATAGCATCTCATCTTAAGGATTTTGATTAGGCTGAGCCAGAAATTGGGATTGTAGTTAGTAGGTTGTGACTTAGGAACATCCATATGAATGTGGGATTGAGACAGTGGAATGAAACAATGATAATCTGTTACTTTTGCCTGTCTGGACTGTTTAGACAGTTTAAGAGGTGCTTCACTTGGTGGGTTTGTACATTGAGTACCCAAATGCCACAGTAAAGTTATCAAAGATCAGATTAACTAACCACCATCCCACAGGTGCAGATTGCCAGTTATACTAAATTACTGTACAAGACACGAAGCACTCTGCTGCAAAGGAGGCCAGGCATAGTGTGGGGGAGAAGGAGGAGGAGGGTGGCAAGGGGTGGTTGGAATAACAATACCTAGGACGAAAGGAAAAGATGGGAATGAAGTGAGGGGAATGAAAGCAACAGGATGAATATGATGTGGGAAAGATGCGATGGGAATTTGAAGTGCTGTTGTGAAAAATAAACATAGTACCTGCACCACTGATCCTGTCTTGCCAGTTAATCTAAATTAGGAAACTGGGAAAGTTATGCTGACTCGTGTGTGTTTAGTAACTTTTGACACATGTGGAGGTTTTGCTTGGCATTAAACAATGGCAGGTGTTTTGTGATTAAATATAAATCCACCATGTAAACTGACCACTGGTGTCAACATGGACAGATTTTATCATCTCTTGTTCTCTGGATGGATGAACATGTCTTTAACCCAAATGGACAGGGTTATGATACAGCAAATGCTCAAGAGCTGATGAAAACAGTTCCTGTCTGTTTACTTTTCTGTTTCCTGATGAGTGCCCTGTGCTCTCAAGATGCATGTCATGGTGCAATGTTGTGCTTCTAATTCGAGACTCTGGTTTTAATAAAAAAATACATCAGAAGGTGTGCTTAAAAATTAGTAGTTAGAATTAAAATTCCTTTCTCATTTTTGCAGATTTTACAATTCTTCAATGAATTAAGAGATCTGTTTGTAAATTGTTGCAGTTTGATAATCAGTTTATAACAGTGCAAAACCAGTCTATATCAGCATTGTGGGCAAACGTAGCTTCACGAACCTTGTCAATACTAATATTTGGTTCTGATTTAGAGGTGTCGGTGTTGGACTGGGGTGTATAAAGTTAAAAATCACACAACACCAGGTTGTAGTCCAACAGGTTTAATTGGAAGCACGCTAGCTTTTGGAGCGATGCTCCTTCATCTGATGAAGGAGCGTCGCTCTGAAAGCTAGTGTGCTTCCAATTAAACCTGTTGGACTACAACCTGGTGTTGTGATTTTTAATATTTGGTTCAGTAGTGAATGTGAAGGGAAATAAATGTATGAGTAGATTAAGAAGATATCAATTTAATCAGCAAAGAAAGCTGCTTCATTCGAATTCAAACGGTGGAGGTAATCACTGACAGCACTCAACAGTTGGAGAGTTTTAATGGAACATACCCTTATGTTGTACTCCAGGGGGACACACCAAGGAAGCTTTCGGCACCACAACAAGCCTGTCTGTCATGGCAGAGCTGCATGTCAAACCCTCAGTGGAGGAGCTCAGCGAAACTATTGACTCGCTTGCTATAGGCAAAGCTCCAGGTGATGGTGCTATACCAGCTGAACTCATGAAGCACAGGAAGCCAGCACTTTGTCAGCACCTACACAAAATCCTCAGGAAGGTGGAGGATGTGCTTGATTGTGACCCTGTACAAAACAAGGGTGACACCCAGAGATTGCAACTATGGAGTTATTTCCTTGCTGAAAGCTGCAAGAAAATTATTTGCCAGTTGTTGTACCTTTTGAGCTATTCTTCTCTTTGCTGCATATGCCTTCAGGTTATCTTTAGAGAGGGTCAACTGATACATCAAAACTGACCAGAAGCTGTTCACCAGAGATTCAACTTCAAGGTGCATCAAGTTCTCTTTGAATTGCTTTAGAATGATAGCACCACGGTAGCATTCCGTGAAAAAAGTGCCTTCGGTAGCAACAAAACAGACTTCCTCACATCTGTGGAGTTCAGTTTGACCATCAGGAAGGCAAATGTCATTGTCCAGGATGTCGCCATGCTACCATCTGTCAGGGGGTGGAGGTGCCAGTGTTTGACTGGGGTGGACAAAGTTAAAAATCTCACAATGCCAGGTTATAGACCAACAGGTTTATTCGAAAGTACAAGCTGTCAGAGCACTGCTCCTCACAAAGGAGCAGCTCTCCAAAGGCTTGTACTTTCAAATATACCTGTCGGTCTATAACCTGGTGTTGTGAGATTTTTAACTTTGACCATCTGTCAGTATTGAAAATGCAACATTGGAGGATTGTTGCTCGGTTCACAAGCTATCCAAGCTGTATGATTATCCATCCGATAAATGATGCTAAAGTCAGCACACAAATCACAAATGCTGCAACTGTTAGGTCGAAACTGAGTGAGAGGATGTAGAACAACAGCAACCAAACTGTAAATCTACCAAGTTTGTTCCCTCAGTGTTGTACTATGTGGCTGAGACCTGGGTAACACATGCTAGATAGAGAAGACTTTCCATCTTTCCTTAGACATGTTCTGCTAGGAGATTCTGTGGATAAAGTTACCAACCCTATAGTTCTGTAATATGTTAATTCCATCTGCATACTCTTGTTGCTAATCCAACGACCTCTGTGGTGGCTTCGTTGTGTTCATCCAAAGACCTGCTGCATGCTGAGCTCATTATTTTGCCGTGACCTTCTGGCATCCATAACCTTGCTACTAGCACACCAAGTGAAACAGGAAGATCACGGGGATTGATGCTGACAGGTAGGAAGGAGTTGCTGATAGTCATGACCTCTGAAGCCTAACTGTCGAAACGGCAATCGAAGAAGTAAGCAGAAATGGAGAGCTCAGCTGGCCAGGAGGAGGGCCCAGAGGGGAAAGAAACCAGCGAGTCAAGCACCTTTTCAACCCAAAGCCTTCATCTATCAAATGCAGCAGAGACCTCAATGCCAGAATGGACTCCTGAATCCCAAAGGATAATGCTTACAATATATTAAGAGTTAACAACCACAGCACAAACAGTTGTTTTATGAGATGAAGGCCTGCCATTATCACTGATTACGAAAGACCTCTTCCCCCATTCAAGACCTCTGCAACCAGAAGACTAAGAGCAACAAATAGCTTTGAAAATGACAACCTAAAAATTTCCCTCCAAGTTGCATATCATCCTTACTCGGAACTGTATTGCTGTTGCTTCATTGTCATTTTGGCTAAACTCCTGGGCACCCCACAGACCACGGCAATTCAAGAAGATTGCTCATCACCAACACCTCCATTGTGAGTTGATGGAACTAAATGGTAGCTTAACTAGCAGCTTCCACACACTCTTAACACATTTTTAAAAAGGTAACTTCCAATTTCTATGCAGGAAAAGTTTCACCTTTGACCAGTGTATTAGGGAGAGAGAAAAGCTGTTCTACTTGTGATAAATTCCATGCAGGTTGGGTGTCGAAACACACGTAGAACACTAACTAAATAGTAATGTACTTGCTAGGCTGCATTTTCTCATGTGTTTAAACTTTTTATTTTGCAGATAGTGGATTTTCTACGAAAGAAGGTTGATTTTGTAAACTTATTGTTAAAGCACATAGGAACCTCTGCCATTATGGACCTCCTACTCCGGCTTCTCACGTGTGTGGAGCAGCCTCAACTCAGGCAGGATGTGTTGAATGTAAGTAGTCTTTAGTATTCTTCATTTTGGACTGCAAGGTAATTTTGAAATATTGCTGGAATGAAAGCAACGAAAGAGGGCCTGAGATTCAAGTCAATGCACAGATAACCTCCAAAAGATAAGTATTGAGAGACATCTATAATGTGAAAGCATCCTTTTGAAGGAGGGACTGAAACACTGGTAATTGTGCAGATTTCCCTGGAAAGGGGATACTGATATACTGTATTATTATTACATCTTGCATTTTATCATAATTTGGTTAAATGCATTTGTTGATTAAGCTTGGAATCATGTTAGAAGGAGGGGAATGGAATGGCAAGGGTGAATAAGGTAATGGGAGTTGATGAAGTGTACTAATTTGACCGCAGATATTTTACAGGTTTATGCTTATGAACTGCCTGATTCAGTCATCTAATTTAAAAAAAAACAATAAGTTAAATTAACGAGAATAAGCACACACTGGCTCAGATTTACTCACCCTTTCTAACTCTTGAGAGATAATCAGGGTTTCAATTTGAGAAAGGATAATGGAAGTACTTGCAGTGGTGGCTTTCAAAAGGGTTGGATAAATATTTGAAGAAGGGGATAAAATGCACAATTATGGGGATAGATATTTGGAAACGGTACTAATCTTTTATCCCTTTTAAAGAGCTTGCAGTGGCCCAAGGGGCTGAATTGCCACCCTGCGGTGTTTGACTCTGTGTCCATGAGCATTTAGGTTCATGTATTCCATGGCATGCTCCTCTTTGGGATGGCCCATCAGAAAAGTTTGTTTTTGTCCTGCATTGAGTGCTGTACTTGCCTTTCCTCCGTAACCATTTCTGTAATCCAACAGTGGCTGAACGAAGAGAAAATCATCCAGAGACTCATCGAGATGATCCACCGTTCCAAAGATGAGGATGTAAGTGCAAGTGTTCCATAAAATCCAGGAAATGGCGAACGAACTAATCAGTTAATTCCTTTAATTGATTTAGTGCATGTTGACTTGCTGATAAATTGTTCAGAACCGTTTTACTGCTAAGCCCATTATGTCACCAATATTTTGAAGAGTTTTCCCTTTGATCGCACTTTAGAAAGGTTGTCCATTTCCTGTCTGACTAGGAATTAATCATTTACGCCCAGAAGTGCTGCCTATCTCAAAAGATAGGCCTTCAGCTAAACTTGAAGATGGTCACATTCAAATCATTCTGTGGGAATATCTTTGGACATTGCTTTCTGTTTTGGCATCATGGCTACGTAGAATCATGAGCGTCATACTGTTCGGAAATAGACCCTCTGATCCAAGCAGAACAGAATGCCAATCTGACCTAGTTCCATTTGCTGCATTTGGACCAAGTCCTGTTATACCCTTCCCATTCATTTGCCTATCAGGTGCCTTTTTAAATGTCGTCTTTGTACCCGCCTCCACTTTCTCTTGCAGCTTGTTCCATACACAGACCACACTCTATATGAAAAAGTTACCCCTCGGGTCCTTTATAAACCCCCCACCCCTGGCAAAAACCTATACCTTCTAGTTTTGGGCTCCCCATTCAAGGAAAATGCCCTTGGCTATTCACCCTACCTATGCCCCTCACATTTTTTAAAACCTCTATGATGTCACCCCTCAGCCTCCTACTCTTCAGAGAGAAAAATAGCCCCAGACTAGTCAGCCTCCCGCTATAGCTCAAGCCCTCCAGTCCTAGCAACATCTTTGTAAATCTACGGCCCCCTTTCAAATTTAACAGCATCTTACCTGTAGAAGGACAACCAGAACTGTACGCAGTATTCTAAAAGCGGCCTCACCAATGTCCTGTACAACTGCAATGTGTCATCCCAACGTCTGTCCGCAATGCTCTGACCAATGAAAGCAAGCATGCCAAACACCACCTTGTGCACCTGCACCCCTAGGTCTCTTCATTCAGCAACACTCCCCCAGGCCCGACCATTAACTGCATGAATCCTGCCCTGGCTTGCCTTACCAAAATACAGCATCTCCCATTTATCTAAATTTTAAGTCCATCTGCCACTGCTTGGTCCATTGGCCCATCTGATCACGGTCCAGTTGTACTCAGATAATTTTCTTCACTGTCCATTACGCCATCTATTTTGTGTCATCTGCAAACTTAATCATACCTCACATTATCATATCCAAATCATTTATATAAATGACAAAAAGCAATGGACCCTGTACTGATCCTTGTGGTGCACTACTGATCATAGGCTCCAGTCCGAAAAACAGCCCTCTGCTACCATCCTCTGTCTCCTACCTTCAGGCCAACTTTATATCCAGTTGGCTAGCCTGGATCCCATGGGATCTAAGCAGTCTTCTGCATGGAACCTTGTCTAACGCATATAGACAATGTGTACCATGTCACCGCTTCAAAAAACTCAGTCAAGTTAGTGAGACACGACTTCCCATGGCCAAAGCAGTGTTGACTATCCCTAATCAGTCCTTGCCTTTTCAAATAAATTCTGTCCCTCAAAATCCCCCGCAACAACTTTCCCACCATGAAACCTGAAATTGTCTGCTCATTTATATTTTTGTTTGTAATCTAAGGCTGAGCTAACGCTACAAACTGGAAAACTGAAACAAAGAACAAATCCCAAACGTGTACAAAATGACTGGTTCTTGTTAAAACTAGCATGAAATCTCCCACAAAGATCCCAGCAGGTTCACAGATGTCGAAGCCATTTTTATGAAAGTAGTAGATTAAAAATCTTACCTGTCACATTTTCCGGTCGTAAATCTAGATGTTTTTCAGCTTGATTAAGTACCCTCACTTTACAGTAATGTAAGGATCCTGTTTAAATAAAAGATTCAGAGTTTTCTACAGCTCAAGTTCTCAGCTTTCAAATAGCCATGTCTTGCTCATTTGATTTAAAACCATGAAGTGCCCACATTTGCTTCCTGATGTGTTCTGAGTTAGCCATTTGCTATCAGGATTACAGTTCATCATGCATTTGCATTGATGTCAAATCAGGATGGGTGGACTTCATTATGATGTCTTCTAAAATTGAATAATGTTGAAGCTTACTGACAGCAAATTGCCATTTGCTTTAATGTACAGAAGGAATGGAATGCCTTCAGCTGTAGAAGGAAGGAGAAAGAAACAGATGTCTTTAAAGTGGTGAATAGCTTTGTATCAAGTTTTTTCAACTGTCCTCCTTTCTCTTCTACTGAAAGCATAAACTTTACCTTAAGTTCAGTTACACAAATGCGGTTGCAATCCTTTATGTAACCTATGTGATTACTCTTCAGTCTTACCCCAGGCTATCTGATTTGAAGGCTTGGCATTCACAAGCTGCAGAATGTAATCCCAAGAATTCTAGCTCCTTCAGTGCCATTTTTACAGTAGTGCGCTTTCTCCTGTGTTTATCCAGGTGAAGTTGCCAACCCAAAACAGTTCGTTGAGCCTGAACTTAAAGCTGCAGCAAGCAGTGCAGTCCGTCTAATCTATGGACAGCAACCTTGTTGGAACATTGTGTGCAGATATTACATCAATCTTTAAGATTTGCAAACTTCTCCCTTTAAAACTCATCCAAAGTAACCTGAGGTTCTGAAAGTGGTTTAAATGTTTGAGGAAGGTAAGGGTGTCAAACCTGAGGTGTTAGGGCCACCTAAAGCCCTGGTTCAGCCCTGAAGCCTGTTTTACTCCTAGCCTGTTTGGAAAAACTGGTGTTAGTGCTCCTGCTTCATTGAACACCAAGATGTGTTGTTATCAGTAACTTGAGACACATGTGAGTTAATGGGAACAGGGAGCTAAACTCCCATATCTTCATTGTACCTAAAAGGTAGATATTTGACAGCCCTTCCTTAACACCAAAGTTGATCCTAAACTGGATTTCTGGCTTCCCACGAAATTTGCTGGATGTTAACCAGCAAACTCTTAATGGTCTTTTTACCAACCCCACATAGGAATAACTCCTGGTCAGCTTTGAAATAGTGCCTTGCTTGATCAGAGCCAACTGTGAGGACCTTGAATCTTGTCTGAAACATGCTGCCTCTGAGTACAGCACTTCCTAAATGGAGTCTTATTTTTGTATTGGTTCATGAGATGTGGACATTTCTGGCTGGACCAGCATTTACTGCCCATACCTAATTGCCGCTGAGGAAGTGAAGGTGTCAGCCTAGGTTTCTCTGCGCGAGTCAGTCGATTATTTTTCCCTCCGTCAGTCAGTAAACAGCCCTTATCACGGTGCTTTTGTGGGATCCTGCACGGTGTAAGGAGGCTTGCAAAGTAACAATCATTTTTTTCCACATTGCAGAAGTAGCTAATTCAAACCTTCGTCATTGTTTCAGAAGTACTTTTGGACATTCTGAAGTCACGAAAGGTGTTATGTAAATGTGTGTCCTTTTCTTTCAACTGAATTTAAGGAACTCAACTCAGAGTATTGAACTCGATTTTGTTCATCAAGGACCATATTGATATTAAACTGCAGTGAAAAAAGCCATATTTTGCATCAATTCTGGTGACCTACTAATGTAGTGGTGCTCTATTTCTGCCTGGAATTTCTCATTTCCTGCCTCATTAGTATGCCTGTTCACATGTTTAAGTGTGATTTGGGAGGTGGAGTGGCGATTATCGCAATCTTTTCAGCAGGTATTGGGAAGGCAAATGGAATATTGGCCTTTATTGCAAAGATATAAAGGTAGGGAGGTCTTGCTAAAACTATACAAGATGCTAGTGGGACCATATCTGAGAGTACTGTGAACAGTTTTGGTCCTGTTATCTTACATAATGTGTACATATAAATATATATATAATATGTATATATTTAGTTAAAAAATAGGAGGCAATCAAAAAATGTTCACTAGATTGATCCTGCATATGGAGGGATTCTTTTTTTATGAGGAAAGGTTGAGAAGATTGGTTCTGTACTTGAGTTTAGAAGAATGCAAGGAGATTTTATTGAAGCATATAGAATTCTTAGAGGGCTTGTCAGGGTAGAAGCTGAGAAGTTGTTTCTCCTCGTGGAATAACGTAGGACGAGTGGGCATAATCTGAGGAAGGAATCGATGAGAAATGAGGGCAAACTTCTTCGAGGGTAGTCAATCTGCAGTATTTTATTGCAGAGGGCTATTGAGGATGTCTAGAGTAAGATTAGGGCCAGTCAAGCATAGTAGTGGGAAGTTGTGAGTGGAATCCGAAGATATAGGGGAAGCGCTGAATGAATACTTTTTGTCTTTTTCTAGTGTGAATACTGACAACGTGGCTGAGGAGAATACTGAGATACAGGTAACTAGATTAGATGGGATTGAGGTGCGTAAGGAGGATGTGTTAGCAATTCTGGAAATTGTAAAAATAGACAAGTCCCCTGGGCCGGGTGGGATTTATCATAGGATTCTCTGGGAAGCCAGGGAGGAGTTTGCCAAGCCTTTGGCTTTGATTTTTATGTTGTAATTGTCTACAGGAATAGTGCCAGAAGACTAGAGGATAGAAAATGTTGTTCCCTTGTTCAAGAAGGGGAGTAGAGACAACTCTGGTAATTATAGACCAGTGAGCCTTATTTCTGTTGTAGGTCAAGTATTGGAAAAGGTTATAAGAGATAGGATTTATCATCATCTAGAAATGAATAAGTTGATTAGGGATAGTCAACACAGTTTTGTGAAGGGTAGGTCGTGCCTCAGGAACCTTATTGAGTTCTTTGAGATGGTGACCAAACAGGTGGATGACGGTAAAGCAGGTGATGTGGTGTATATGGATTTCAGTAAGGTATTTGATAAGCTTCCCCACGGTAGGCTATTGCAGAAAATACATTGGCATGGGATTGAGGGTGATTTAGCGGTTTGAATCAGAAATTGGCTAGCTGAAAGAAGATACAGGGTGGTGGTTGATGGGGTATATTCATCCTAGAGTTTAGTTACTAGTGGGGTATCGCAAGTATCTGTTTTGGGTCCACTGTTTGTCATTTTTATAAATGACCTGGATGAGGGCATAGAAAGATAGATTAGTAAATTTGCAGATGACACTAAGGTCTGTACAGTTGTGGATAGTGAGAAAGGATGTTGTAGGTTACAGAGAGACATAGATAAGCTGCAGAGCTGGGCTGAGAAGTGGCAAATGGAGTTTAATGCAGAAAAGCATGAGGTGATTCACTTTGGAAGGGGTAACAGGAATGCAGAGTACTGGCCTAATGGTAAGATTCTTGACAGTGTAGGTGAGCAGAGAGATCTTGGTGTCCAGGTACATAGATCCTTGAAAGTTGCCACCCAGGTTGGTAGGGTTGTTAAGAAGACGTACGGTGTGTTAGCTTTTATTGTTAGAGGGTTTGAGTTTCAGAACCTTGAAATCATGCTGCAGCTGTACAAAACTCTGGTGTGGCCACACTTGGACTATTACGTGCAGTTCTAGTCACCGCATTATAGGAAGGATGTGGAAGTTTGGAAAGGGTTCAGAGGATATTTACAAGGATCATTGTCTGGTATGGAGGGAAGGTCTTATGAGGAAAGGCTGAGGGACTTGAGGCTGTTTTCATTAGAGAGAATGAGGTTGAGAGGTGACTTAGTAGAGATGTATAAGATAATCAGAGAGTTAGATAGGGTGGACAGTGAGAGCCTTTTTCCTCAGATGGCGATAGCGAGCACATGGGGACATAGCTTTAAATTGGGGGATGATAGATATAAGACAGATGTCAAATGTTTCTTTACTCAGTAGTAAGGGCGTGGAACGCACTGCCTGCAATAGTAGTAGATTTGCCAAATTTAAGAGTATTTAAATGGTCATTGGATAGACATATGGATGAAAATGGAATAGTGTAGGATAGATAGTCTTCAGATTGGTTCCACAGGTCGGTGCAATATTGAGGGCCGACAGGCCTGTACTGCACTGTTATGTCCTATGAGGCTGGCTTGCTAAGTATATTCAGGGTTGCAATAGACAGTTAATCAGTAATTCATGAGGAAAAGATAGGTAAGTGGCGATGATGGTTGTCAGATCAGCCATGCTCTCATTTAATGGCATAGCAGAACCCGATGGACCGAATGGCCTATTTCTGCTTCTGTGTCACGTGGTCTTACCTTATCTATAGATACATTATTGATTCTATCCAGCTTTGTGTCTTGCCCAGAGTTTCCAGTCAAAAGTTCACCCTAGGGGACTGTCAAGGCAAAATGTTCTATGGGCGGTGTTCAAAGCTCCTTTGTTCTGAGGCCAGGGATATCTGAGAATTAAAGGCGAATCCAGCGATATCATCTTGGCAACAACCTATCACTCAAACCTGTGTTCTGAAATTTGCTCTCTTTGATTTTGGGACTAATTATTATTTTTCATGATCAAATTACATTCTTGTTCTATTCGAAAGAACAGTCATTGGACTCGAACCTTGGCCCTGTTTCTCTCTCCAAAGATGCTGTCAGACTTGCTGAGTTTCTTCAGTACTACTTGTTTTCATTTCACTGTAAATTGTGCCTTGTGATTAATTGTAATTTTGTTCCTTTCAGTGTCCCAGTTTTGCAGTGTTACCAAGGTGTATCTATTATGTGATGATTTTATATTTGTTTCTTTCAACAGTAGGGAGAAATTTAATTTTATTTAGAACTTAAGCAGATTAGAGAAATATTTCAGCGATGTAACTCTGAGTTTAGTACTTATTGAGTAGCCCTTTGGAATGATGCAAGTTGTCTAACTTAGCTACCCTTACTACTAAATAAGGCCATATCAAGGTTTTAATTTTATTCATTTCGGGGTGAGGATGTTGCAGGCTAGGCAGCATTTATTGCCCATCCCTACTTACCCAGAGGGCAGTTCAGAGTCAGCCAGTTGCTGTGGGTCTGGAATCCCATGTAGACCAGAAGAGGTGCAAATGGCTGTTTCCCTTCCTAAAGAATATTAGTCAACCTGATTTGTTTTTTTCTAACAACTGACCATGGTCGTCATTAGATTCTTAATTCAAGATATTTTTATTGGATTCAAATTCAACCATCTGCTATGGTGAGATTTGAGCCCGGATCCCCGGAACATGACCTGGGTCTCTGGATTAACAATCCAGCAATAATACCACTAAGCCATCACTTCCCCAAAGTAAGGAGGCCGTATCGAGATTTGAGCACATAATTTGGACTTGCACTCAAGTGCACTGCTAAAGAAAAACTACCCTGTCAGAGTTGCCACCTTTTGTACTAGATGTTCAATTGAAACCAGAAAGTCTGCTTTGTCTGGTTTTGTGAATATTAAAAGATGTCATTGTACTATTGGAAAGTCAGCTGGCAATTCTCCCATTGTACTGACCCAGAATTTTTTCAATATTCATCAAATGTTAAAACATATAATTTAGCTGGTCCATTCATCCTTTGCGCAAATTGGTGAATGTTCCATTTGCTGTGCAACCCTTTGGGGAACCTTCAGGATAAGACGGGAGAATATAAATGAGACTTTGATAATAGATAATGTCATGAAAATTACGGTCTTAATAGCTTTGTTTTTCTCCCTTCCCATTCCTTTACCTTAGCAACACTCTAATGCGTCTCAGTCTCTGTGTGATATTATCCGGCTAAGCAGAGAACAAATGATTCAGATTCAGGACAGTCCCGAACCAGACCAGTTGCTGGCCACACTTGAGAAGTAAGTTTAGTGTTTTCTTTTGAATTTCTGGTATGTAATTGTCTTTGAAAGGATGTCTGTCCTGTGCTTGCTTAGTTCCAAAGTAAGGATGGCTGAATTTGATTGTGAAAGCTCAGTAACTGGGGTCTTTAGCAATGGCTATTACTTCACCATCTTGAATTTGATATTGTAGAGGCAGCTACTGTCCCTGGCATGCCTGTAACTCTTCGACTACCTCGCCAAATGCCCATGCTTCATATCTGAGCCCAGGCTATTCATGTCAGCAGTCTGCAAATAATCAAGATTGATTCCTGCTCTGGCTTATTGCTACATCTGTTGACAATATTTAACCTTTGCTCCATCAATATATCTTCCTCAGCCTCTTACCTCACTCGGTCTGTCAGCCACTTTTGACTAATGCTTCTCATCATGCTTGTATTAACAGGTCTTTAGTCTGCAATTTTTTTCTTTACCTTGACTTGTCTGTTGCAAAACCTTGGCATACAGATGTGTTGCACCATGACCTGTAACAGCATTAGGACCCTGGTACATCCTCGCACTCATGTTGCAGAGCTGCTGTTCACTGGATATAAATAGCACAATGTGCGCAGATTTGAGAAGAGAAAAACACATGGAGAGCTGGATTGAAGCCTGAAGTCTAGCCATGTCAATGTTAGAAACTCGTGCAGAGAAACATGTGGTGTAGACTAACTAGCATTAAGCAGTAGAATATATAGAATAGTTTATCAATTGTGTAACAAGATTAGAGCCTGGAATGTCTTTGAGTATCAAGTATTGTAATGTTTAGTCTTTATGCATAATAAATGGCGTTACAAAGAAATCCAAGCCTTAGACCCATTCTTGGCCTTGCTTTCTCTTGACCAGTCTGCCTTGATCCCCAAAACTGTGATGGCATGTCTCTGTTAATTGGTGCATGATTATGTATATTGATGAATTTTACAATAAGTTATATTGCAGCTGTCAGCTGTGTGTAACTCCAAAATGTCACACTGTTACTGCGATTGGACAAACTGAAACTTTAAGCAGCGATTGGTAAAACTATTGTTTTGGGAGTAATGGTATATGAGAAAATAATTCCTGCAGAGAAGCGAGGAGTGTGCACTTTTGGGACTTGAATCCTCTGTCTGTCCTTGTTGCTCTCCTCTTGTTCATTGTTCTTCTGTCTGCACCCTCACCTTCTATAAGGACGTGGGTGTACTCCTTTCCTATCTAAACAAAAAATTCGGTTTCACAACTCCCAAAAGTTGCTATCCTATTTCCCAGTCTTCTACTTGCCATTTGGTTTTCAAGCATATCGCAGTGGGCTTTGAACATTTTGCCCCTTGGGCCTATTCCAGCTTTCAGTGAAAATGTGATTGATCTGTGATATAAGACAACAAACAATTGATCCAGCATCAGTTGTTGCTTGTGGCAAGAATTTCAACTTTTAGCACCCTTTACTTCCAAGTAATTGAGAACTGAGTACTAGGGCTTACCGTCGATTGGCAACATACTTTTTAGGATGCAACTAGATTTTTGCTAATATATTTGCTTTTTGATCATGATCTCCACTTGATTTTCTTCTCCTAGACAGGAGACCATTGAGCAGCTTCTTAATAACATGTTTGATATCGAGAAGGACGAGTCAGTGATCGTTAATGGGATCCAGGTACTGCTGACACTGTTGGAGACACGTAGACCTCGGTAAGTGTGTAAAAAAATGGAAGGCATGGCACGTGACTACTTGTGAGTATTTTCACTGCCTCTGGGGTTTTTTTTTGCTGCAGCAGCAAGTTACACCACATACAAAAATTGTGGAATGCGTCAGCAGATTAAATCACTGGATCAGGTTATTTAATCAGGAGGGAGAGCCCTGGTTGGTCACTCCTCTGCCTAACCTGGGATGGAGGGTGAGAGCAGTTTCCAGCACTTGCATTGTCTTTACTGCTGTAACAGGTTGCTGCTTAACTCTGAGAGATTCTAAAGTGGGTGTCCCACTTGGTTTGTGTGACAATGGATTGCAGGGCTTCCTGGCTTGATTTATAGTTTGATTGAAAGACTTTGCTGTTTTTTTTACTGTGTAAAGTCTCCAAGCATTTCACATGTAGTGAATTAATTGTCCAAGTGAAGTGATGGTAGTTAACTCAAAAACCAAACTCGATTTTTCCCTATTAGTGTCATGTGGTTTTGTGTTTGACAGAAATTGGATTTAATTTAGCATCTGTTTATCTGAGCTGAGCCTTGCCAATAAGGCAGCTAATGGAATTTCCCTTTCTCTGGTAATTGTATGACTGAGCATGACCATCGTGTAGGTATCTTTGTCAAAGAGAAAACAATGTGCAAGTTTAGTCAGATTTTGTCGTACTATTGTGAATGTTCCGATTCAAGTGCTAAAATAACTGTAACAGGGTGTAGGATGGAACATTTCATTTCCTTGCATGTTGGAACTCTGTTTTCAGTCCTTTTGCTGCTCTTAGGAGATTAGGTATGCCCCCTTAAATCATGGTGGGGATTGTTGTCTGTACTTCAGAAGCTTATGCACCTCGAGGAGCCAATTTGCCAATGCATCGGAGGAGTGGAGTTGAGAACATGTTTGCTCAAAGAAGTGTAAGGCCTGGGTAGCCTGGAAAGAAGAGGAGAGCAGATATTTTTGGAAAAATATAATTAGAAAACATGTCAGTGGAGACGGTGTCTTCAAATCCTGCTTTACAGGTTTCAGTATCATACTCTATATCGTTGACTGCAGGCTCTACAGTCTTTCTGAATGCAGGATCTTGTTTTCTATTGGTTCAAACTAGATTTTTTTAAAAATAAATCTACCTTCAATTTCAAAAATAAACCAGGTCAGCTTTGGAACTGGCAGATTTCTTCAGCAGAGTTATCCATGTGATCACTTTGAGTCTACACCATCTATAGTAATTGTCTTATCGTCTCCACTTTCTTCTGTACCACATCCTCCTGAAATGCAAATGAGGTAAGGTAGCATAGCACTTATGTTACCTGATGTGTGATTCCAAAACCTGGACTAACTATTTGAGAGAGAAGTTCAACTCCCAGCACAGCCCTTGAGAAGTTTAAATTCAACTGAATTAATACATTTGGAATGAAAACATAGCATTAGAAGTATTGACTATGCAAGCACCAGATTAGGTTAAAAGCCCATCTGGTTCACTAATGCTCTTTAGGGATGGGGATGTGTCATAAACGTGGCTGCCATGTGCTTGATTCTCAGCTGCCCTCTGAACCTGTCAGGCAAGTCACTTAGTTGTATTCGTGAAGGTGATAACCTCAAGGGCAATGAAGGGTCTACAATAATGCCCACCTTCCATGAATGAATAGACATAGGTGCAACCTTGGTGACTGTTTGAGATCAAATTAGATACAGCTGGGAGCATGAGACACTTACTGTGCATATCCTGTGAGTGAAGCCTGCATTTCTGTAACTCAGCCATTGGGAAAATACCAACAGAAGGTAAGTTATTCGCTCCTTTTGCCTATCTGCCTTGAGGCCATATCCCTTAAACCTCTTGGATAACAAAAATCTATCAATCTCGGGTTTACCAACAGTTGAAAACTAATTGAGAGGTCTGTTTCTTTTTACCCCCCAAATACCCATCATAATCACTGTGTTTGGCTGAAAGCCAGATGTGTGCTCACCCAGTAGTTTTGTACCCAAACAGATTTCGCATCTATCTCTTAACAGTGGAGCACCATCCTCTCAGGACTTTTATTAGCATTTTCTGTTTTGCATTTGTTGATGACCCAGCCAATAATTCTGTTTCATAAATTGTCACAGCTAATGACAGTGCAGTTCACTCAGACTTGTGTATGTTTTGGTGCAGGTCTGATCTGGGTGGTATGGGTGGCCTTTTCTGTAACCTTGATGGCCAGTTGGATCTGTGCCCCCCTGGAATGGACCACGCGTGCAGTCAGGTCAGCGCCGGGACACTACTCGCCATCAAATTAAGACTGCGGGATTTCCATCAACTACTCCTCGACCCACCAAAGGCAAGTCTGATATGAAATGCATTCTATTATCATTACTTCCTGATGTCAGCTCCATGGGTGGAGTGTGACAGTGGCATGATGGTTATGTCACTAGAATAATGTTCAAGAGGCCCAAGCGATTTCTGTGAGGTTGTGGGTTCAGATCTCACTATGGTGGCTGGTGGAATTTAAATTAATTCATTTTTTTAAGAAAGCTTGTAACAATGACCTTGTAATTATCATTGTAAAAATCCATTTGGTTTATCATTACTGTTTAAGGAAGGAAATTTGCCATCCTTATTTGGCCTAACCTTACAGAATTTAATGACTCTTAACTGCCCTTGGAAATGGCTAAGCAAACCGTTTTCAGTTTAAGGCTATTAGAGACTGCTGGCCTTGCCAGTGATTTTCATCTGCCGTGTATGAATAGTCTGGAAAGGGTACAGGAGATTTTTATTAACCTTTCTGCTTGGGGGAAAGATCTGTGGATTATTGGGAAGGGGGTGAAATCATTTGGTGTGAATTTGTAATAAAATGAGTGAGTGAGTGTAGGTTTACTCGCTGAGCTGGGAGGTTCATTTCCAGACGTTTCTGAACAAGCCAAACAAAGACCAGCAAGAGAATTTCTAGAAGCATAGCATTCCAACCCGAACTCTCTCAACAGAAACATCGAGTTAGACCTCCTCTACCACCCCCTGAGAAAAAGAACAGGAAATGGCATCACCGCAGGCAATGACATCATCACAGGAAATAACATTACCAACCCAAAGATATAAATAGAAAACAGGAATCATGTACACTGCTTCGCTTGAGACCTACTGAAGATATTACCTAGTAGGGTGACAAATTGTCTGGAAATGAACCTCCCAGCTCAGTGAGCAAACCTACATCCAGAACCTCAACCTGAGCTACAAATCTTTTCAAAACTTGCTAAAATGAGTAAATGTTGTTGAAGTGTAATAAGGCATTGAGCATTCAATAGACAAAATGGAAGTTAAAGCTCAGATGGGACTCATCAGGTCTATTTATAATCCCTGAGGATGAGTTACAGATTAGGTTTTAATTAAGGGTTTCAGACAGGCTATATCTAAAATAATGGTTTCCTGAGAATGAATTATAGGTTGGAAATAAATGAAGGTGTTCAGATGGTTTATATATAGCATAAGAGGTATCCAAGAGCAAGTTATTGGTTAGAATTTACACAAGGAGTTTGGATAGTTGGTCTACAGCTTAACTGATTGCTCGGATTGAGGGATAGGCTAGGCAATAATTGAGTTTGGATTTTTGTTATATTTTGTTGATGTCTTAATTTTGTACAGTGGAATGATTATAAGGCGGTTTAGATGTTGTGCTTTCGGTGAGATTTTGTGTTCAGTGATTTCATGCAATTGTGCTCGAATTAATCTGAGTTGCTGCAAAGCAGTTTCTCCTATGTAGAGAGTCTTGCACGAGGCATTGTTAGTTTGAGGTCATGTGCCTGCCATTTAGTGCTGAGATAAGGGAAATTTCATGGCACAAGGTAGTGCATCTTTGAAATGTTCTGTCCAGACGGCCATGGATCTAATCAATTATCATATTCAAGACTCTCAAGTTTGGTACTGAGGGGTTAGGGAGAGAAAGTAGAATTGATTGTAGAAGGTCAGTCATGAGCTCATTGGGTGGAAAGTAAACTTGAAGGGAGAGAGGAACTACTTCTAGTTCTGGTACTTGTGACTTAATCCAAGGATTCTGTTAACAAGTACCTCCTAATAGTTGCAGGACTCTAGAAATTACCTACATTTGAAGTTGATGTTCATTTAACTTACCCCTCCAATTTGTTTGTTTTTTCTTTTTCTACAGAAGAATAAAATGGTGACTACCTGGGGTACCCTGGACCCACCTTTAGGGAACACACGGGTTCATGTTGTCAAACTCATCACCAGTGTCTTGCAAGTGAACAATAGTGAAGTGAACCAGGAGTTGATGGAGTTGAACACGCTGGATGTTCTTCTTGTGAGTGTGGGGCAAGTTGCCTATTAGAGAAGGAAACAAACTTAAGTGAAACTAATCTGTTATTCTTACCTCATGCCGTGTGTGTACTAAAAAGGCTACACTGAGGCAACAGTTGGTTGCACTGCCTGAGCGGGTGATGGAAGCAAATTCAGTCGTAACTTTGAGAAAAAAGCAATTGAATAATTGCTTGAAGGAGAAGGGCTAGGGACTGGGACTAATGGGTGTCTTCTCTAAAGAACCATCGTGCTCTTGCTGAGCCAAATGGCCGTCTCCTATACCACATCATTCTGGAATATTTGATCATCTGTTGTGTTGGATTCTGGAAATCTGTTTCTTTCTCTGAAGCCATGTGGTGTATTATAACACTGCACTGTCGCACCTCTGACCCCTCAGTAGACAAGGGTATTGAGCAGACATTGATCTGTGTTCCCACTCAGTGTTGCAGACTGGGATTAACTGTGGTTGGCTTATTGTTGTCAATCTCTAGACCTTGGATAGAGGAGGAGCAGCCAAATTCCCCCCTCTTGTTGCAACCCAATAATTTTTATAGAAACATTGCATACATAGTCTCAAGTCATAGAATCGAAGAATCCCTGCAGTGCAGAAAGAGTCTATTCAGTCCAGCCTATCCCTGTAACCCCACATTTCCCATGGCTAACCCATCTAGTCTGCACATACCTGGATACTACAAGGCAGTTTAGCATAGTCAATCCACCTAACCTGTTCATCTTTGGACTGTGAGAGAAAACAGAGCACGCAGCAGAAATTCAGGCAGACATGGGGAGAATGTGCAAACTCCACACAGGCAACCACCAAAAGCTGGGATTGAACCTGTGAAGCAGCAGTGCTAACCACTGAGCCACCATGCCACTCATCGAGAGTCAGCTATAGTGCACACTGTATCTGAATGGAATAATTAGAGAAACATGGCCGCTAGTGTCTTTGTAATTGCATTTCAGAAAGCATTTCATAAGAATGTGAAGAGGGTCAGTGATTATATTTGAGGTAACGGGAGAAATGTGTGTGGCAGACATGTATGTATGATTCATCATAAACCTATTGTCGTCTTGTATAATAGCAACAATTACTAGCAGATCAAGTCTGTTATTTTTGTAAAAAGAGTGACCAACTGATGAGTTGTCACTATCCTGCTTAGTTTGTATTTTCTTATAATTCCACTCTCATCTCCATTTTTTAATTGGGTCTGCCTCCCCAGGATCTCTACTTCAAGTATGTGTGGAATAACTTCCTCCATTTGCAAGTGGAGCTGTGTATTAGCACGGCATTGGGGAACCCGCCAGCAGAAGATTGCACTGAAACCAATGTGGAAAATCACACCGAAAACAGCACTGAGTCCCCCCGCCAGAATCCAATCATCAAACATGTATGTAATCTCGTGCCCTTGGTGAAGGGAATATGCATTTTAGTTTGGAGTGCGTCAAGGAAACTTAGTGCAGTGGGTTCAACACTGACATTTAATATCTGAAGCTTGTATTCAAATCCAGTCCAAACTGAAGGGGATAAAATCGTCTTTTTCCTGTTGCCTGTAAAGGTCCTAATGTGAAATAATTTTGAGTGATCAGTTTAACCAAGTAAGAAGTTTTGAATAGAATGCAAACGTAACATGTATCAGCGAATAGGTACTTTCCACAATATTTTCATGATTATTTGTGGGGCATGACATCATTGGCTAGCAGCATTTATCACCCATCCCTAATTGCCCCTGAAACCGTGGTGGTGAGCTGCCTTTATGAATCATCTCGATCATGCTAAATGTGAGGCCAGAGCTGGAGGAGCTAATCTGTAGCATTTAGTGTAGAAAATGGTTGTGGAGAGAGGGAATGCTGAACCTATGGGGAGGGTTTGTGTACAAATGAGAATTTTAATATTTATATGTCACTGACAGGAGCCACTGATTGCCTGAATTGCAATTATGAGCAGGAGGTTGTTCTTCTCTTCTAAGAGCCAGCTTCGCCATTCAACCAAGTCTTGGCTTTCTACATCAATGTCATTTTCCTGCACCATCCCCTCATATCTTAATATCTACAAATCATTCAATTTCTGTCTTGAATATACTCGATGACTGAGCCTCTATACCCCTCTGGGTAGAGACTGCAAAAAATCCCTCACCAGTGCTCCCTCTAAGCTGTGCATCTATACTGCTGCCCGTTGGTGGGCCAGCACATTGGCTTCCTCTTGCTAGAAGCTACTGCCGCACGCAAACCTCGGGGATTTGAACGTCAGAGAAAATATTTAGAGGGAACGTTGTTTACTTCTCTTTGAGTGAGGAAATTCTGCTTCATCTCCGTCCTAAATGGTCCCAAGTCTCATTGTGAGACCATTTTCTGGTTTCTAGACCCTTCTCAACCAGGAGAAACATCCTCCTTGTGTCCACCCTGTAAGAACTTTTTGTTTCTGAACTCTTGTGAAAGGAAGCCCAATTTCCCCTCTTGACAACGTAAGCCAGAAATAATGGCTACAAGGACTTAGTACTGATTAGAGTAAGCAGTTACAGGTTTAGGCCATAGGTCAGCTACATTCTCATTAAATGGCAGAACAGACTTGAGGGGCTGATTGTCCTACTCCTGTTCTTATGTTCACTGTAGTGTATGAATGAGGTCAAGTTTATGGAGAGTCAATGCTGGGCAGTCAGCCAGGAGGTCATTATACGATTCAAGTCTGGATGTAATTGCATGAATGAAGGTCTCTGCAGCAGTTTAAGGACAGGTGCTGAGACAGCTGATGTTGTGCAGGTGAAAGTTGATACTCATTGTGACAGTGAGGATATGGGCTGGTAGCTCAATTAAGGATCATGTCGGATGCTGATGTTAGCACTGTTCTGGTTCACCTTTGTTAAAAATATCATTCATGAGCTGTGGGCATTGCTGGCTTGGTCAGCATTCATTGCCCATCCGTAGTTGCACTGGAGGTGGTAGTGAACTGCCACCTTGAACTGCTGCACTCCATTTGGAGTGAGAGCTCAAACAACACTGATCAGGAGAGAGTTTAGGATTTTGAATCAATAAAAAGGAAGTAGGTTGTTTGGAGAAGTAGTGTATCAGCTGCATGTATCCTGAGGTGACGGTCAGGAAGAGAGGGTCGGATTCAATAGTGAGGGAATGTTTTTATAGCAGGGTGATGGCTTCATTCTTGCCCAAGTTTAATGTAGCAAAATTGCAGCTCATTCCACACTTGGTTGTTGAACAAGCTGGTAAACTAAAACTGGCTATTATCGGTGTACAGTGGAACCTGAAATCATATCTTCAGTCTGATTTTTGTATTTTTCTCTTTACTCAGCTGTTTCAGAAGTGCCGGTTGTTGCACCGAGTGGTGTCGGCCTGGGAAGAAAATGAAAGAGTGCAGTAAGTATCCAACCAACCTGAGGGATAGATGGGAGCAGCAGAAATGGCGAGCCCTGTCAAAGGAGCAGCATGGAGTTGTCTGCACTGCCCCTTCAACCGAGTCTTGACTCCAGACCAGATCTGCCATATACCTTCTGCCTGTACAACACACTTG
The DNA here is from genome assembly GCF_047496795.1 of Chiloscyllium punctatum. Classification (NCBI taxonomy): domain Eukaryota; kingdom Metazoa; phylum Chordata; class Chondrichthyes; order Orectolobiformes; family Hemiscylliidae; genus Chiloscyllium; species Chiloscyllium punctatum. The sequence goes on from NC_092756.1 coordinate 89,342,607, forward strand.
CCTTCTGAAACACTGCTGGGGAGTTCCTATATGTACTTTGTAGTGTTTACTTTCTTCATCCAGGTTGCATTCTTAATTATTCAGGAGTTGCCAAAGTACTCATAGAGTCATAGAGGTGTACAGCATGGAAACAGACCCTTCGGGCCAACCCATCCATGCCTACCAGATATCCCAACCCAATCTAGTCCCACCTGCTGGCACCCAACCCATGTCCCTCCAAACCCTTCCTATTCATGTACCATCCAAATGCTTTTTAAATGTTGCAATTGTACCAGCCTCCTCCACTTCCTCTGGCAGCTCATTCCATACACTTACCACCCTCTGCATGAAAAAGTTGCCATTAGGTCCCTTTTGTATCTTTTCCCCTCACCCTAAATATATGCCCTCTACTCCTTAAGGTGTGGTTTTACTGTGGGGCACGGCAAGAAGGCAAGCACAAAGTGTACCCAGGCTGGGACAGGAATCGATCTGGGCTTGGGGTTCAGCACTGTTGATGGTGTGCTGAAGCACACACGAGCCACCTAGGTGGCTGAGCTCATCAGCAATTCCTCTGGCCACCTCAGTTCAGCTGCTTTGGAGAGCTTTGACCAGAAAGGTCACTTGTTACTGGGCTGTCATGTTCTCTCTGCTGTTTCCACGATGCACGCCCATAGAGTGGGTGCTGGAATTAGAATCACAGAATACTTTTAGTGTGTAAAGAGGTCATTTGGCCCATTGAGTTTACACTGACTCTCCAAAGAGCATCGCTCCCAGGCCTCCCAATCCCCGTAGCCCCATACATTACTATGGCTAACCCACCTAGCCTGCATATCTATGGACACTAGGGGACAATTTAGCATGGTCATTCCACCTAACCTGCACATCTTTGGATTTTGGGAGGAATCCCATGCAGCCGCAGCGAGAATGTGCGGACTCCACATAGACTGTCACCAGAGGCTGGAATCGAACCTGGGTCCCTGGCACTGTGAGGCAGCAGTGCCAACCTCTGAGCTGCAATTAAAGGAGAGTCTGGATGAAGGCAGCTCTGTCCTTGCCTCTGGCAGAATAAGGAACTGTGTACCTCTCTTAACGCACGTTGTGTATGTGATCTGATAATGATTATCCTGACTGAGTTCCATTAAATCAGTGAAGACTATAGAGCAAATCAGGAACCTGGGGACCTGCTGCATCCAAGGATGCCCTTGCCCTCTAGCCCGTTGACTCAGTACCTTACTTCTGTGTTTAAGTTCTCACCCATCCAAAAGGAGCAAGAACAAGAGGCACAGATTTACAGTGACTTGCAACAGAAGAAAAGGGATAAAACATTTTCACACAACCAGTGGTTCGGGTCTGGAAAGCACTGCTTGGATGTGTAGTACAGGCAGGTTCAGTTGTGGCATCCAAAGGACGTTGGCCAGTAGAAGCAATGTGCAAGAGTACAGGGAAAAGGCGGGCATAATGCTCCTTTGGCAAGTTGGTGCAGACCAAATGGCCACCACCTACGCTGTAATACTTCTGTGATTCAGTGTTCCTCCTAGTAACGTTAATGCCACCCTAATAGAGTCCATAAATTTATTTGTTTAGAATGCCATTTGCCTCTTCATCAACCAAGAAAAGGAATAGCCGTTTTGAGCTTTTGCTTGTTTCCTAGCTTCTGGTCATGGAGCCTGGCAAACGACATGGTCGACCCCTAAACACAGGAGAGATCTGAGGAATGGAGAAAAGTTAAACTCAACGATTTACTTTCTAGATGTTGAAGTCAAGTAAAACAAGCAGTGAAGATGCAAATTCTGTGAAAAAATAATAATCCATTGCTTTTGCATCTGTTTTGGAAGGAAAGCTAAAAGTAGAGCCTTGGAGAAACGTTATCTCAGTCACACCTCAGCATACAGATGGAATCGAGCTTAAACAATGCAAATCTAGAAAGCTCTTAGTTTTATTGGGTCATTAGTAAAGCAGTGCCTGTTATTTTCAGTAACAAAAGCTAAATATTGAGGCTGCTAGAGATTTGGACTAAAAACAAAGTGCTGGAGAAACTCAGCAGATGTGGCAGATTCTATGGAGAAAGTAGGAGAGTTAATGGTCCAACATGACAGCTCTTAGGAGCCGGTTACTTCGAGCCCTGTGACAGATGGATAAGCTGTTTTAATCTGAATTTCCACAACCTGTTTGTCTGCTCAGGATTCTTCAGTTATTGCTCCACAAGTTTTCTCCTCCATCCATGCAGTGGTGCAGCATGGAGCGGAGATCTGCTTCTGAGTTTCAGGCACTGCTTTCCAGATTGCCCTATCTATCATAGAATCATAGAGAAGGGAAACAGACCCTTCAGTACATGCCGACCAGATATCCTAAATTAATCTAGTCCCATTTGCCAGCACTTGGCTCCTATCCCTGCAAACCCTTCCTATTCATTTACCCATCCAGATGTGTTTTAACTGTTGTAATTGTACCAGCCTCCTCCACTTCCTCTGGCAGCTCATTCCATACACGTACCACCCTCTGCGTGAAAAAGTTGCCCCTTGGGTCCCTTTAATGCCTTTCCCCTCTCACCCTAAACCTATGCCCTCTAGGTCTGGACTCCCCCACCGCAGGGAAAATACTTTGTCTATATATCCTAACCATGCCCTTCATGGTTTTATAAACCTCTATAAGGTCACCCCTCAGCCTCTGACGCTCCAGGGAAAACAGGCCTAGCGTATTCAGCCTCTGCCGATAGCTCAAACCCTCCAACCCTAGCAACATCCTTGTAAATCTTTTCTGAACCCTACCAAGTTACACAACATCCTTTCGATAGGAAGGAGACCAGAATTGCATGCAATATTCCAAAATTGGCCTAACCAATGTCCTGTACAGCTGCAATATGACCTCCCAACTCAATGCTCTGACCAATAAAGGAAACCATTCCAAATGCCGCCTTCGCTATCCTATCTACCTGCGACTCTACTTTCAAGGAACTATGAACCTGCACTCCAAGGTCTCTTTGTTCAGCAACACTCCCTCGGACCTTACCATTAAGTGTATAAGTCCTGCTCTGATTTACTTTTCCAAAATGCAGCACCTCACATTTATCTAAATTAAACTCCATCTGTACTCCTCAGCCCATTTGTCCAACTGATCAAGATCCTGTTGTATTCTGAGGTAACCTTAGGGAACACCTCTGTCATCAGGTAAATGTCAAGTGTGGAGACCTTAGCTGCTTTCTCCTTTAAGTGTCAAGGAACAGTGAGAGAAATCAGAGCAATCCCAGCTTGAGATCAGCTACCCCTGGTTTGGACTGGGACCTTGGATTTTGTGTTCTGTGTGTGTTTGACACTATACCTTTCCCACTAAGAATTTTTATTGCTTAATGCAAGTGTTTATGACGTGAGAATCTGATCTAGTCCAGTGCTAAATTATTCTTTTTAACTTAGGTCGGAAGGTGGCAGGCGGAAAGGCTACATGGGCCATTTAACAAGAATAGCAAACGCCATGGCACAAAATGCAGAAAACGGTCCTAACCACACTTCAATAGCACAGATGATCAAAGGTAATTTGTTACTTAGCCAGTAGGATGTGAAAGACAATGATTCAGTATTGATATCAGACTGTGAATTCATCATGGTGAATACATACCTACTGTGTTTTGTTCAAAAATGTCTTGTGTCAACTAAGTTAGAATCACTTTTAAAGAATTCCAATTTGAGAGCAACTCTCAATATGCACCCTGATGTTAGCATTGCTAACGTCCCCTGGAAAATATCAGTTTCTATGAAGGTCATTATCTTTTTATCAGACAATGCTGTGCTCCTCATGGGCAACAAGACCAGTGAAAGGAGACCTTTGGATATTTGTGATAAGGTGATGTTGGTGTTGGACTGGGGTGGACAAAGTCAGAAGTCACACGATACCAGGTTTTAGTCCCACCAGGTTTATTTGAAATCAGAAGCTTTCAGAGCAGTGCTCCGAGAGCTTGTGATTTCAAATAAACCTGTTGAACAATAACCTGGTGTCGTGTGACTTCTGACTTTGGATATTTGAGCATTGAATGCTCATGTGGTTGGCAGTGTGGGTGGGTAATGATCTTTGCATTGGTAGAAGCTACAAATTACTCATGATTTTCAAGTGGTTAAGTACCACATTGCACAAGGGTGATGTCAGGTATTAATGGCTAATGAGCTTCTTAAGAGAGGACAAATTGAATTGGCTATATTTCCTTGACCCTGAAGCTTGTGACAGATAATGGTGTGCAGAGTTTACACAACGGACTTCTGTCTTTATTCAGAACTGCCAGATGAAGAGAGGGAGCGATGGGACAAGTTTGTTCTGGGATCACTCTCTGAAATGAACAAGAAAAACACTGTTGATCTGGTAAGTTTGCATTGTGACTGAGAGCAACTGGCCAGCCTCCAAGGCTGCCGCCGCTTCTGGCTGAAGATGATCAAGCGTTTCATTTTTATTTAGGATGCCTTGATGTTGTACAGGAATTGCTCTTCTGTCCCACCTTGCCAACTGGCAGGGAAACAGTGCACCTTCCAGCTTGCACTTGGAGCAGGAGCATAACACAAGCTGGAGGAATAATATGTCATTTTACATATGCACACTTTCCATTTATGCAGTTTGCAGCCTTTAGGAGTCATTATTGAATTCCACAACCTCCAAGCCAGACCACATGATGTCTGTCCTCCATTCCTCTTACATTAATCTCACCCCCTCCCCCACCACCTCCCCTGACCCCACCACCCACCTCCTTCCTTGTCATGTTTGTGTCTTGTTTACTTTGTTGGCAGCAGAAAGGATCCCTTTTCTTCTTTCCACACTTTGTGCACCCATCCTACATCTTTCTCTTTCACCACAATGAACAACTCTTTTGTACTGGGGCCTCCACACCATATGTTTCCCTACTTGTCAAAAGTATAATAAAGCACCATTTTTCATTTCCTTTTGACCTGAAGGAGAGTCCTGTCAGATTGGAAACATTAACATTGCTTCTCTCTGCACACACCTGAGTTTCTCCAGCACTTTGTATCGGGCCAGGAACCCAATACAAATCTTCAGCTGATTTTAGAGTGTAACATCGACAGAAATTAATTTTGACCTGCTTTCAGGGCTGAACTAGAGCACGTTGGATATGTTCACCAGGGGGGAAATGAAAGTAGACTTCAGGCATTATAAGTAGATAGCCAGTGAGCTAGAGATGCTGATTGTGTGTCTAGAAGCAAGTCGCTGGCTCAGTGAGGGCATTGTTGTACTGACTGCTCTCCTGTCTATTGGCTGCGGGGAGCATTGGGAGTGGGAAGAGAGGTTTGAGGAGTGAGGGACCAACAACAGAGCCTTTACCAATAAGCATGTGCACACCACCCACTGTGTTAAATAGGCATCATGTCAAGAAATTGCTATGCCTTTTTTTAAAAAGTCCAATTTTGCTGTTTGCTATTATAGCTTGGGGGTGTAACATCCCCTCCAATATTGTCAGCATTTCCTTTTAACTTCTGTATCCAATGGTTAAAGTGTCCTTCTCGCTGAAATTGGGAGAAGCTTGCGATGTTCACTACCTTCTGGAAGTCTAATACTGAGTCATTATGATAGTGTGTTTTTAGAATGATTGACCAATATGCATATATTTTTGAGGTGTCTAATAAAGCTTTGACTGATTGTTTTCTGCAGTAAGCAATAATTAATGTTTGTGGCTCAGGTAAATATGCGGAACCTGCACTCCTCTAGTGACGACGATGAGAATGATCTAAAAGAGTTCAGCTTCCCGCAAGAGGCTGTTCTTCAGCAGGTATGACTAGGAGTAGTGTGGAGTGGTCAACTTGATCTTTCTTTCTCATTGTTCTTTTTCTGTGACCTTTACTTACTTTATATGATGCTTCTATATCCTTTATCTCCAGGTCAGAAGGGTGGTTTGAAAAAAGTGGGGGGACAAGAAAAGTACTTTGTCATACAAATATGTTGAACTCTGGGTGAATTATTGTCAGCTGTTAACTGACCAATTTCCTGAAACTCTGTCCGTTCTTCAAGATTGTATAAGTGCTACCTAGTGAGGTGTACTTTTTTGATAGGGGGGGGGGTGTTCCAGTTAGCTTAGTTGGGTAGACAGCTGGTTGGTGATGCAGAGTGATGCTGACAGCATGAGTTCAGTTCCTGCACTGGCTGAGATTACCATTGAATGATTCTCCTGCTGAACCTCTCCCCTTGCCTGAGGCACGGTGACCCTCAGATTAAACCAGTTGTGTCTTTCTAATGAGAGAACAGCCCTTTGGTCTGGTAGGTCTCAGGCACTTTACGTTTACTGATTGTATAGGTAGCCTCGTTATTAAATTAAAAAATGGAGACCATTGGGGCAAATTTGGAATTGGTCCCACAATAATTTCCGTGTAACGTTAGCAGCAGGATTTACCATTGCTTTCCTCTGTTCTGTCAATCACTTTGGTGATCCCTTACAATTTGGAGCTCAGGTTTGTCTCAATGCTTGGCACCTGCCCTTTGCCCTGGTTGATTGATGTGTCACTTGTGGTATATTTTCAGGCATTCTCAGACTACCAGATCCAGCAAATGACTTCCACCTTCATCGATCAGTTTGGCTTTAACGATGAGGAATTTGCCGAGCAGGAGGAAAGTGTGAAGTAAGTTCTGTTCGCTGGTGATGCAACCACTTCCACAAGGGAAACCTGGGTTCAGAATCAAGCAGATTATCACTGGAGAAGGTTAAGTGTGAGCACTGTGGGCATATTGTTAGAAGTATCTTGGAAGCCTAAACCCTCTGAACGACCAAGTCTGGAAGAATGACAGGCAAGCTATAATAGCAAGTTAGGATTTTGAGGATTGGGTCAATCCAGCTTGCTCTACGTTCAATAAAATCACACCTTTATCAGGTTGTGGTCGCAACCCTCACCTTCCAAACTGCCCCCCCCAAACACTACTTTTATTTAACCTCAAATACAAATGGGGAAAAAGCAACAGCTACCACATACTTCAAAGCTCCTCCAGCCTATGAATGCTAGAAATCCGAAATAAAAACAGAAACTGCTGGAAAAACTGGACCCAAAACGTGAAAACTCTGCTTTCTGTCCACAGATGCGTCCAGATCTGCTGAGTTTTTTTCAGCAATTTTTGTTTTTGTTAATTATGCTTTTCACCCTGGCAAACATTATAAAGTAACTGGAGTTCTTCTATTAATATAAAAAACATTGAGGACTAATGAGTCCCTCACACACAGGAGGGATTTAACAAGGTAAACTGGAAAGAACTGTTCCCAATTACTCATGACATAGCTGCACACTTTACCATGTCATTGTCTCAGTGGTGTTGATCATTCTTACACCATTATATGGGGTAAGGCGAGGAATTAGGCCTGAAGAGCTACTTCACATGGTATGGGGATTGAACCTACACAGTTGGGGATATTCTGCATCATGTCTAGCCAGCAGTGACTAGAGGGCAACATTTTAAGATGAAAAGGGAGATTGAGAAGATTGTGTGGTGTTAGAAGGACATGGAGGACCCTTGTATAGGGGGAATAGCGTTGAGAAGGAAATGGGGAAATATTTTGAAAAAGGAAATTGTGAAAGTAGGATTTGGGCAAAGGGCTGGTCACTAACCTCTGACCTTGAAACATAGTGCACTGTTCTTCTATTGTAAGATACTGTGGCTTTCCAAAGGTGCCGATATGGAGTCACCAGTTAGGAATTGCCAGCAGTTGCAAGGTTTCACATGCACACATGCAAATAGGCACATCTCGTTACATGCAGAAGTTGTGTAAAGGAGTTACTTTTACCTGAGTTAACTTGATTTGCAGGGTGACTAGAGCTATTTCCCCTTTCAAAAGATGAATGTTGACATTTTGCTTCCCATTTAATTAACAGTTCCCCATTTGAGAGGGCAGCTAACATCAGCTTTGTTTTTGACGCCAACAGTGACAGTGTGAGTACGACTTATGCTTTTTACTGCTTTGTGATACTGCAAAATTAATTTGCACCATTCTTTGGCTCAGATAAGCCACACAGACATGCAGATGAATTGGGCTGTTTGCTCCACTGCCATGGAAGAACGACAGCATTTGCAATGCGATCTGCCCCTAATTGTGCTCACCTGACATTTGTACTTCTATGATTTAACATGGCCAGCATCTCCTAATATTTTATCCCAATGTTTCCGCTGAATTGTGGTTCTGGAGATGCCAATAACCCTTCTGTCACTGAGGCAGCTCACCATTCTTTCCCTGTACGGTGGCTGGCACTAAGACCATTCAACCACAGGGGCATGGCAGTCAGGCCAAACATTTGTATTACTTATGTTTTCCAGTGGCTGTCACTGGGTGGCAACTGCAAACATGAACCAGGGTGATTTATCTCTGATCCTTTTCATCTAAGCGGCTCTCAGGCTAGCTTTGGCAACTCTTGTGCTGCTCTAGCTTTGAGATTAAAACAGAAACATTCTTGGCCTGTGCAGCAACTCGTAGGCGATGGTTTTACATTCTGATTCACCAGCGGAGTAAACCAGAAATGTTATAATCTCTGAATGGCCTGCACTGAAGATGTGACTCATAGGTTGTGGTACAGTCTTTCGCTTAACAGCAAATCTGCTTGTTTAAAAGAGACCCTGACAGAGGCGGATTTCTGTTCTCAAACTTATCACAGAAACTACAGATGCTCATTGCTCATCTCTCAATTTAAAGATTATAATTTCACAATAAGCATGATTTCGAAACTTGAGTGCATGCATAATTTTCTTTGTTCCTTTTCAGCCAAACACAAATCTGTTTGAGGAGTGTTGGAAGGAGCGGATACGGCAGTTCAACGATGATGACGGCTCAGACGAAGATGACGTTTGGCAAGAAAAGGATCTGCGTTTTGCAACAGATGCACCACGTGCACCACGGTACGCACTGTTAGAGAGCAGTTTCTTACCCTCTGCTTTCAAGCATGGTACAGTCCCGCAAGCTGCAATTAGTAAACTCTCCTTACCCTATTTGTGAACTTAGATAGCAAGTGGGGAATCTGTAACATAGCAGTCATGTCATTCAGCAGATAATCCAGCGCCTGGGCTCCTACCCAGGGAACGGGTTCAAATACCACCACGCCAGCTGACAGAATTCAAATTAAATTAATTAGTCATAGAGATGTACAGCATGGAAACAGAGCCTTCAGTCCAACTTGTCCATGCTGACCAGATATTCTCAATTAATCTAGTCCCATTTGCCAATATTTGATCCATATCTCACTCAACCCTTCCTATTCATGTACCCATCCAGGTGCCTTTTAAATGTTGTAATTGTACCAGCCTACACCACTTCCTCTAGCAGTTCATTCCATACATGCACCACCCTCTGTGTGATGAAGTTGCCCCTTCGGTCCTATTTAAGTCTTTCCCCCCCTCACCTTAAACCTGTGCCCCCTCGTTTTGGACTCTGCCACCCTGGGGAAAAGACCTTGTGTTTTCACAGTTATCCATGCCCCTCATGATTTGAATCTCTCAGGTCACCCCTAAGTCTCTGATGCTCCAGGTGAAGAAAGTCCCAGCCTATTCAGCCTCTCCCTCTAGCTCAAATCCTCCAACCCTGGCAACATCCTTGTAAATCTTTTCAAATTTCACAGCGTCCTTCCTATAGTAGGAGAACAGAATTGCATGCAGTATTTCCAAAAGTGGCCTAACCGGTGTTCTATACAGCCTTAACATGACCTCCCATCTCCTTTTACTCAATGTGCTGACCAATAAAGGCAAGCATATCAAATGCCACCTTCACTATCCTGTCTACCTATGACTCTACTTTCAAGGAACTATGAACTTACACCTCAAAGTCTCTTTGTTCAGCAACACTCCTCAGGATCTTACCATTAACTGTATAGGTCCTGTCCTGACTTGCCTTTCCAAAATGTAGCACCTCACATTTATCTAAAATAAACTCCATATGCCATTTCTCAGCCCATCTGATCAACATCCCATTGTACTTTTGAGGTAACCTTGGCTGGCCACTACACCTCCAATTTTGGTGTCACCTGCAAACTTGCTAACCATACCCCTAATGTTCACATCTGAATCATTTATATAAATTGATAAACTCAGTAGATTTCTATAAAAAGCTGAAATTGAAAAACCAAGGGCATGTAACTGTCTTTGACTACGGTGCCTTAATGACCTTTAGGGAAAGAAATCTGCCATCTTTACCCAATGTGACCTACATGTGACTTCAGACCTACATGTGACTTCAGACCTACAGAAATGTGCTTGACCTGAACTGTCCTCTGAAATGACCCAGCGAGCAATTGGTTCAAGTGCATTTGGAGATGGACAACATATTCTTGCCTAGTCAATTATTCCCAAATCCCATGAAAGAATGTTTTTTAAAAAAGATTATTTTGCGTTGGACGAGCATCTTGGCTAAGCAAATATTCATTCATGATCCATTTCTGACGCAGTATGATTAGGAAACTGATTTTTCTTTCTGCACCAGAGACACCTCTCCTGAGACCACTTAGCCCAGCACAGATAGCAAGCATCTTTAGGCCTGTCTGGTCAGCTTTGTCCTCCCATGCAGAGCTTGAACTACCTGGACAGCTGAAATTCCAAATTTATCGGTGGTTAATCTGTCACTGTTACAACTTGCAACACAAAAGTGGGTTGCACAAACATTACAGCTTAATCTTGTGTGTGTGTGTGTTGCAGAAGCTCTGGCAGTACAGACAGTGAAGGAAGCAGAGACTCCGAAGAGGAGGATGATGAGGATGGGGGACAGAGCACCACAAAGCCCACAGAAGAGAAGGCAGACTTGGATCCTCATAAAGGTGGGTGAATGCTGAGGTTTCATCCTGGTTACTTTCAAGGTACTCAAACTATTGTTACCAGTGGCAGCTTCTCATTGTGCTCCTGGATCAGAGGCTTTGTTGTGGAAGTTACAGCTGGTGCAAGGAAACCATTGCAAGTTAGAAAGTCATTACTGATTTTTGTTGATCACTTTCGGCCGTTTATGTAAAGAAATAAATGAGCAAGACTGAGTGATTTCTTTTCTGTAGGACATATTCTCCTGAAGCACGGAGGGGATGGTGGGGCACTTCTAGCCAGTTTAGACATTTCTTCATTGAACAGATGTTGCCCTGTCCTGCCAGAACGGTTGTGCATTCTGGTTAATGTTTTTGCACCTCTCCAGATAAGGAATGTTTATGTAATGAATGGAATCCTTTCATTTCAAGGGGCCTAATGTCGGCTTCAAAATCTCCCAGAGCAGGTAGAAATAAAAAGGTGCAGAATTGATTTACAGATTGTTGTGGTTTATTTCTTTAAAAGATATCTTGGTACTTAAGGGTATGAAATGTGTGTGAACTAACCAAACTTTGATATACATTGATCATAATCTCTTAAGTACAGTTGTCTGTCATATAGCACTCCTGATGTCTGTCTTATTTTAAAAAAAAGACACTGAACTACAAGAAAACCTTTAGTCAGTGTTATGTTGCCGATGTCATTCTTGGAACATAATTTATTCAAAAATCATCTTCCAATTTCTTAAAATCTTAATTTCCTTTACATACTGACTATGAATAACATCTTCAACTTCACTACTTCTTGCCAATAGCTGCTGTCCGTTCACCACCGCTCCTGGCCATCCTGCCTCACTGACCATCCGTTCACCACCGCTCCTGGCCATCCTGCCTCACTGACCATCCGTTCACCACCGCTCCTGGCCATCCTGCCTCACTGACCATCCGTTCACCACCGCTCCTGGCCATCCTGCCTCACTGACCATCCGTTCACCACCGCTCCTGGCCATCCTGCCTCACTGACCATCCGTTCACCACCGCTCCTGGCCATCCTGCCTCACTGACCATCCGTTCACCACCGCTCCTGGCCATCCTGCCTCACTGACCATCCGTTCACCACCGCTCCTGGCCATCCTGCCTCACTGACCATCCGTTCACCACCGCTACTGGCCATCCTGCCTCACTGACCATCCTGCTCGCTGATTCACTTTGCCATCCCTTACACTTTTCTCTTTGACCTTCCTGCATGCTTATTCCCCCCCCCCCCCCCACCCCGCCCTGAACTTAACCGCCCCAGGGATGGAAGAGGCAAGCAGGTGGGATGGATTGGGAAGGGAAGAGGCGAACAGGACATTCTGTGTGAGCCACAGGGAAGACAAGTAAGGAGCTCATAATTAATGCTGGTGATCGAAGTTGACATTTCAATGCCATTGGAGAGAGAGCTATGTAATTCGAAGAGACCACTTACTGGAGCCAGAACTGAGCCCAGTGTGCCCTTGACTGGTTTGGACATGCACACATGCTCTTTAAGTTAGATTCTTGACAAAGTCCAAGTTCTTACACAAGTGTGCAATTATGTATGTAATTCATGAACCAGTTGTGTATATACTGTAGGTGCATATTCATGCGTTTCTTTAATTAAGTATTATGCATATATTGGCAAATTCTGTGAAGCCATTTTGGGGTGATGTGCTATATGACAGACAACTGTACTTAAGAGGTTATGATCAATGTATATCAAAGTTTGGTTAGTTCACACACATTTCATACCCTTAAGTACCAAGATATCTTTTAAAGAAATAAACCACAACAATCTATAAATCAATTCTGCACCTTTTTATTTCTACCTGCTCTGGGAGATTTTGAAGCCGACATTAGGCCCCTTGAAATGAAAGGATTCCATTCACTACATAAACATTCCTTATCTGGAGAGGTGCAAAAACATTAACCAGAATGCACAACCGTTCTGGCAAGGTGGGCTTGAGACTGTTAATCTACCTTGCTACTGGGAATGAGGAATTGAACGTGGAAAATTCTGGCTCAGTCAGATGCTGAGTTTCATTGAAGAAACAGTTTTTTTAGTATAATTCTTACTGTTCCCTCCATTAATGCAGTAGTATGTTATTATGTGTAAAATTCTTTGAGATGTGCAGTGATCACAAAAAGCACAATATGAATATACTTCCTTTTTATAGAAGTTTTAATTTGACTTTCAGAAGCTGGTTGGACAGCGAACTTTGATGCTGTGCCTATGGCAAACACAGATGCCAGTCAGTGTGTTGCAGATGCTGGATTTAGTGCGTGGGACAACAACGATCCAGCTACATCGCCACCCCCGATAGAAGGATGGGCAGTGTTTGCCAGTTTTGCCTCCCAAGCAGGGTAGGATATACAACTACCAGAATAAACTATTATTTCCTCTGAACAAAAAAAGGGAACTGCAGATGCTGGAAATCTGAAACAAAAACGGAAATTGCTGGAGAAACTGAGGGTCTGGCAGCATCCTCTGATATATCACCTTCACCCCCTACTTTGCCTACCTATCGCATTCCCAGCTACTTTCCGCCCCCCTTGCCCCCCTCCCATTTATCTCTCAGCACCCTTGAGCCATCTCCTAATTCATGATGAAGGGCTTATGTCTTGAAACGTCGATTCTCCTGCTCCTCGGATGCTGCCTGACTGGCTGTGCTTTTCCAGCATCACACTCTTCGACTCCATGAAGAGAAAGCACAGTCTACATTTCAGGTCCAGTGCGAGGGTTTATTAATTCTCATTCAGTTCCTCCATGGAAGGACTGACTGATTCATGCTAAGGCAGGTTTAGGGTTAGTAACTCTTGTATTAATGATCTTTCATTGTCTACCTGGTGTCTTGTATACTCTTTGAAGAAAATTAAAACCAGATAAACAAGTTAGCAAATTAACAGTCCCTTAAAAGGTCACCCAAGTTATTTAACATATAAGTCTACATCTCACTGATACCATCGTCTGGTACAACAGTTCCACATTCTGCTCTCCCCCCAATGTCTTTTGTTCCCAACTGGGTAAAAACTGAACGCATCACTTCACTTTACCTTTCACCCCATCGGCTGCTAAGGTGAGCACAGTAGGCACAGATTGGCAATCTTGCCCTGCTCTGTAGCAGGTATGTCTCAGAGCCAATCAGTGTAGAGCCATAGAAAAGAGACCATTCAGTCCATCACGTCTGTGTGATGCCTAGCTATCCATTCTAATCACACTTTCTAGCACTTGATTGGTAACCTTGCATGTTGCATTGCATTGGGTGTAGATCCAAGTACCTTGTAAATGAGTTCATGGTTTCCTCCTCGACCACCAAACTGGGCAATAAATTCCAAACACCTAACAGCTTCTGCAAACATTTTTTACTCCTGTCCCCTCTAATCGTTCTACCAATCACCTTAAGTCGATCTTTATGCCTTTAGCCGAGTCCCTGAATACAAGCCTTTCTCATGAATGACAGTGTGGTCCAGTGCATTGCACAGGAATTGAGCAGGATTTCCAATCACCGATCTTCTCCATTATCAAGATGGCTGACTTCCATCTGTATCCTGCTAATTCCTTCATTTGTACTTTTGATATCTCTCTATTCAAGTACTCCCAATATTTCTCGGGCTGACTCCCATCAACCACTCTCCATAAACTTGAGCTCATCCAAACCTCTGCTTGTGGTTCATCTCAAGCTGCCCCTTTTACCCATCATGCCTGTGCTCTCTAAACCTACCTTGGCTCCTGACCCACCAAACTTTCAACAGTTTAATGTTGTCCCTGCTGTCTTGGATTTGCACATGTCCATTTTAGTGAGGGTGAAGTGGGGGGCTTACCCTTGGCATGTTGCCTAGTATATGCCTGTCTTTAGCATGAGGGGGTGGTGGGTAGAGGCAAATGATGTATGGGCAAAAAGGAGGAAAAGATACTTCAAGATGAGACTCGAATTAACTGCCTGGGTTGGATCTGGGCTTGAGACCCTGCTGTTTTTGAGCTAATTGTGCCATTACCTTGTGATAGCTCAGGGCTGTGTTCACTGTCTCTGAAGAAGGAATAACAGCCTAATAAAACAGCACTGGAAGCCCCAAGAACAAATTTGAGGCAAATTGGCAGCAGTCATCCCCAGCCGAGCTTCAGTTAATCAGAATATTATTTCTTTCAGGCCCTCTGGACGTTTGCGAACAAACTCTCCCGTATCTATGGAAACAAATTCTGCTCCTATGGATGAGCTCCAGAGTGGTGGTGATGGACACAGCAAAACAGTTGAAACAAGTGAGTTTTGTACAGGGATCTTCTGTGCTGTGAGATTGACAATTGCAGATTAAGCTAGAATTCTAATGAACGGATTAGGATCTTTAATCGTTATGGATAGAATTTCAAATGAGCAAGTTCCTCTTCCTATGGTATGTTAGATTCCAGTGTTCACGTTTTCAATGGACAATAGACAATAGACGCAGGAGTAGGCCATTCTGCCCTTCGAGCCTGCACCGCCATTCAATATGATCATGGCTGATCATTCCCAATCAGTATCCTGTTCCAGCCTTATCTCCATAACTCTTGACTCCACTATCTTTAAGAGCTCTATCCAATTCTTTCTTTAAATGAATCCAGAGACTGGGCCTCCACTGCCCTCTGGGGCAGAGCATTCCACACAGCCACCACTCTCTGGGTGAAGTAGTTTCTCCTCATTCTCTTTTCATTTGATTATCTTCAATACAACAGCAACTGACCACAGGGGCGCACACTCTTCCTCAGAACATGTTGGATGTCAAGTAGAAATGGTGTGAGGTGGCCATTCAGACCCTCAAACCTGTTCCTTTATTCGTTTAAATCATGGATGAGCTGTGTCTTCCACTTGCCCAGCTGGATTCTACAACCCTTGCCCAGCAACCGGTTTCAAAAACTTTGCATGACCCCATAGCCCTCGCCAGTTCTTCTGTGAGGAAAAGACTTCCAATGGATCTTGTGTGAAGAAGCTCTTCTTGATCAGCCTGGTCTCATATTAAGGTGATGCCGGCCCTTGTTCTGGGTTTTGCTCTGAAATGAACTTGTTTCCCCGTGTTTACGCCATCAACTTTTTGCACAACTCAAATAGGTCGTCCAACATCAGGAAATACAATCATTTTTAAAGTTTTTTTGGTGAAGCAAGGTCACTGGGGACATTTAAGAGACTACTGGACGTGCACATGGTCACAGAAATTTGAGGGTGCATACATGAGGATCAGTGGTCGGCACAACATAGTGGGCTGAAGGGCCTGTTCTGTGCTGTACTGTTCTATGTTCTAGATATGGACGTTATGGGCAGGGTCCTTTTTTCTTTGTCCATCCCTAATTGCCCTTGGGAAGGTAATGCTTAAGCAGGCAGTCCTAGCATAACCATTTTAACCCAATTTGTGCAGTTACATTTTGCTTTCTTTACAAACTTGTTTATGTTGCCAAGTCTGTTGCCAAATGCTCATTCCTTTGACTGAACAATTAATTGTCCTTGGCCACATGTCTATGGGTGTTTCTGTGCCTTAAGTCAGAAATATTCTTATTTAATTTCCGGAGTGGGTTCCTTAAACTGCTATGAGAGCCTCTGAGTGTCAGTGTGGTAAAAATGATGTTTTTGTTCTGCTTTAATTGTCTTAACTTTCCTGCCTTGAGGCAGTAGCTTTAAAAATGTGCTACTGATCGCTGTGCATGAGATAATGTAACAAATAGTTGGACGGCTTGTGCTAAAGTATGCAAATACCAGCTCAGGATTGGGTGGTGCTTTGTGTATTTTACTCATAGTCTTTCCACTTTCTAAAAAAACATATATACAGTACAATTGTACACATTTTAAATATTGCACCTGTAGGCAAGGGGGCTCTTCCAGTGCCAGTCCATACTCTCCTATAGGTCGTCTAACTGTGACAACTCCTGGCATTATTCCACTCTGATCTTTGCATCACAATCTCTCAGGTTCTTTTAACCTATACTTTCTTTATCTGTCTTTCCCAATGCAAGTAAGCTTATATTCAAATGTTACTCTCTTTGCCAAAGGGGATTTTATTTTTTTATTGATGTGTGCATCTCTGGCTGGGCCAACATTTGTTACTCGTCCCTAATTGTGCTGGTGGTGGTGAACCACCTTCTGAGATCTGTTGCAGTCCGTCTGGTATAGGTACACTCTCAGTAATGTTAGGATGGGCGTTGCAGGATTTTGATCCGACACATTAGTCTAGTTGCCTAACAGCTTGGTGCACAGCTGGGAGAAGAACTTTTTTTCAATAGATGTGAGAGTCGCTAACTAGGCCAGCATTTATTGCCTATCTGTAATTGCCCAGAGGGCAGTTAAGACTCAACCACATTGAATCCTGAGTCATATATAGGCTGGACCAAGTAAGGATGGCAGTTCCCTTTGCTTAAGGGCATTAGTGAACCAGATAGATTTTTCCAACAACGTTTCCATGATCATTAGATTTCCAGGTTTCCTTTTTAATCCAAATTCCACCATCTGTCATGGGCTCCCACAACATCACCTGGGTCTCTGGATTAACAGTCTAATGATAATACCATAGGCCATTGCTTCCTCTTGTAAGTTCCCCGTTGTCAGCTGCTCTTAGTCCTTCTAGGTGATAGAGGTCACAGTTTTGAAGTTTCTGTTGAAGCAGCTTTGTTGAAGTGCATCTTACAGATAGTAGATATTGCTGTTACTAAATATATATTGATGGTGTATGGAATTGAGCGAGTTGCTTTCGCCTGAAATTTATAATCATGAAAACAGAGCTGCAGCTATAGAGGTTTGAGAATGATATTGAAGCGTACAGGTAAGATGCTGTCTTGCACCAAGTAAGCTCTGTCTTACATGTGAAAATTTCAAAGTAGTCTGCTTGGGCATGTATTCAGATCTTGCGTACAGCAAGAGATATAATTTATATATGCCTAGGACTAGTAGGGTGAGACCTAGATATGTAGTGATATTTATACATAGATTACGTAGTTATTTGCAGCATTGTTTTATTCCAAAACAAGAAGTAGTGGCACAATTTTCTAGCTTTTGCCTGGGGATGACGAAATTAAGATACAATTAAAAGTAATAAAGCAATTACGTCTTGTGCTCCAATCTCGCACAGCTTCTTCCACAGTCGTTTAATTAGATCACTGTGGAAATCAAATCAAAACACTGAGTTGATTTGCCAACTCTCAGCGCTGTTAGCAGCCAAGTCCGCCTCTTCTGCAATTTCAGATGATGAACTGTTCTTGTCGGCAAAGCAGAACAAGGCAGTAGTTTCTCTGCAAACCTTTTAACTCTTGAGACAATTTTGTACATTTTTCCTCTACTGTTTTCAAGTTGAGCATTTCTGAAGAGTGGGATTAGTTTCAACCCTTCACCTCGGGCCCAGCTTCAAACTGAGTACAAAAGCCGACCATCTTTGTCCACAGGGGGTTTGATTTTTGTCTGAGTTGTTCCCTTTCTTTTCAGAACCTTCAGACTTTCACAAACCAAATTTGTTGTCATTTCCATGCCTTACCTCAGCCTCTCTAATCTTTGGCATTTATGCAGAACAAGCAAGAGTGTGGAATTAAGGCCACAGACAATAGCCATGGTCAGGCCACCCCCTCCTAATTCTTCTTCTTGTCCTGTTTATGGGTGTTGATATTTCATGTACCTTTCTCCATTTTTTAAAAAAAAGGAAATGCATATGTGGATGACTGCTGGTGTCAGAGATTATTTGCTCTTTGCAGTTGTCTTGTTTTAAAGCCGAGTTCTAATTCTGCGGCTATGACTGGGTATCCATCTGTGTCCATATGTCATAGAGTTATAGAGATGTACAGCACCGAAACAGACCCTTCAGTCCAACTCGTCCATGCCGACCAGATATCCCAACCCAATCTCGTCCTACCTGCCAGCACCCGGCCCATATCCCTCTAAACCCTTCCCATTCGTATATGCATCCAGGTGCCTTTTAAATGTTGCAATTGTACCAGCCTCCACCACTTCCTCTGGCAGCTCATTCCACACACGTACCACCCTCTGCGTGAAAAAGTTGCTCCTTATGTTCCTTTTATATCTTTCCCCTCTCACCCTAAACCTATGCCCTCTAGTTCTGGACACCCCCACCCCAGGGAAAAGACCTTGTCTATTTACCCTATCCATGCCCCTCATGATTTTATCAACCTCTATAAGGTCACCCCTCAGCCTCCGCCACTCCAGGGAAAACAGCCCCAGCGTATTCAACCTCTCCCTTTAGCACAAATCCTCCAACCCTGGCAATATCCTTGTAAGTCTTTTCTGAACCCTTTCAAGCTTCACAACATCCTTCTGATAGGGAGGAGACCAGAATTGCACACAATATTCCAAAAGTGGCCTAACCAACGTCCTGTACAGCCGCAACATGACCTCCCAACTCTTGTACTCAATACTCTGACCAATAAAGGAATGCATACCAATCGCCACCTTCACTATCCTACCTACCTGTGACTTTACTTTCAAGGAGCTATGAACCTGCACTCCAAGATGTCTTTGTTCAGCGATACCCCCGGGGACCTTACCATTAATTGTACAAGTCCTGCTAAGATTTGCTTTCCCAAAATGCAATACCTTGCATTCATCTAAATTAAACTCCATCTGCCACTCCTCAGCCCATTGGCCCATCTGATTAAGATCCCGTGGTAATCCGAGCTAACCTTCTTCGCTGTCTACTACACCTCCAATTTTGGTGTCATCTGCAAAGTTACTAACTATATCTCTTATGCTCACATCCAAATCATTTATATAAATGATGAAAAGTAGTGAGCCCAGCACTGATCCTTGTGACGCTCCACTGGTCACAGGCATCCAGTCTGGAAAAACAACCCTCCTCCACCACTTTGTTTTCTACCTTTGAGCCAGTTCTGTATCCAAATGGCTAGTTTTCCCTGTATTCCATGAGATCTAACCTTGCTAACCAGTCTGCCATGGGGATCCTTGTTGAATACCTTAAGTCAGGTTCCAAGAGATTGGTTGTGTTGGAGGACCCTCTAGTCCAAGGCACTGACAGATATTTCTGTAGCCAGCAGCGAAAAATCAGAATGATGTGTTGACTCCCTAGTGCCAGGATCAAGGATGTCTCCGAGAGGGTGCAGAATGTTCTCAAGGAGGAGAGGGCCCAGTAGGAGGTCATTGTACACATTGGAACCAATGATATAGGAAGGGAAAAGATTGAGATTCTGAAGGGGGACTATAGAGAGTTAGGCAGGAATTTAAAAAGGAGGTCCTTGAGAGTAGTAATATCTGGATTACTCCTTATGCTACGAGCTAGTAAGGGTAGAAATAGGAGGATAAAGCAGATGAATTCATGGCTGAGGACCTGATGTATGGGAGAAGGATTCACTTTTTGGATCATTGGAATCTCTTCTGGGATAGAGGTGTCTTGTACAAGAAGGATGGATTGCACTTGTTTTGGAAGGGGACTAATATACTGGCAGAGAGATTTGCTAGAGCTGCTTGGGAGCATTTAACCTAGTAAGGTGGGGGGAGGGGGGTGGAACCAAGAGAGATAGCGAGGAAAGAAATCAATCTGAGACTAGTACAGTTGAGAAAAGAAGTGAGCCAAACAGTCAGGTAGGTAGGAACAAAGCAGAGAACAAGGTAGGATTGATAAAGTAAACTAGATTAGATTAGATTAGATTACTTACAGTGTGGAAACAGGCCCTTCGGCCCAACAAGTCCACACCGCCCCGCCGAAGCGTAACCAACCCATACCCCTACATCTACATCTACCCCTTACCTAACACTACGGGCAATTTAGCATGGCCAATTCACCTAACCTGCACATCTTTGGAGTGTGGGAGGAAACCGGAGCACCCGGAGGAAACCCACGCAGACACGGGCAGAACGTGCAAACTCCACACAGTCAGTCGCCTGAGGCGGGAATTGAACCCGGGTCTCTGGCGCTGTGAGGCAGCAGTGCTAACCACTGTGCCACCGTGCCGCCCATTTGTTTCATTGCAAGACGCCTACCAGGGAAGGCAGATGAACTCAGGGCATGGTTAGCAGCATGGGAATGAGATATCATAGCAATTACAGAAACATGGCTCAGGGATTGACAGGATTGGCAGCCTAATGTTCCAGGATACAAATGCTACAGGAAGGATAGAAAGGGAGGCAAGAGTGGAGGGGGAATGGTGTTTTTGATCAGGGATAGCGTTACAGCTGTACTTAGGGAGGATATTTCGGGAAATACATCCAGGGAAGTTATTTGGGTTGAACTGAGAAATAAGAAAGGGATGATTACCTTATTGGGATTGTGTTATAGATCCCCTAATAGTCAGAGGGAATTTGAAAAACAAATTTGTAAAGAGATCTCGGCTATCTGTAAGAATAATAGGGTGGTTATGGTGGGGGATTTTAACTGTCCAAACATAAACTGGGACAGCCATACCGTTAAGATTTTAGATGGAGAGGAATTTCTTAAGCATGTACAAGAAAAACTTTCTGATTCAGTACGTGGATGTACCTCCTAGAGAAGGTGCAAAACTTGACCTATTTTTGGGAAATAAGGCAGGGCAGGTGACTGAGGTGTCAGTGGGGGAGCACTCTGGGGCCAGTGACCATAATTCTATTAGTTTTAAAATAGTGATGGAAAAGGATAGACCAGATCTAAAAGTTGAAGTTCTAAATTGGGGGAGGGCTAATTTTGATGGTATTAGGCAAAAGCTTTCAAATACCGATTGGGGGCAGATGTTCGCAGGTAAAGGGACGGCTGGAAAATGGGAAGCCTTCAGAAATGAGATACCGAGAGTCCAGAGACAGTTTATTCTTGTTAGGGTGAAAGGGAAGGCTGATAGATACAGGGAATGCTGGATGACAAAAGAAATTGAGAGTTTGGTTAAGAAAAAGAAGGAAACATATGTCAGGTATAGACAAGATAGATCGAGTGAGTCCTTAGAAGGGTATAAAGGCAGTAGGAGTATACTTAAGAGGGAAATCAGGAGGGCAAAAAGGGACCATGAGAGAGCTTTGGTAAATAGGGTTAAGGAGAATCCAAAGGGATTTTACAAATAATTAAGGACAAAATGGTAACTAGGGAGAGAATAGAGCCGCTCAAAGATGGCCTTTGTGTGGAGCCGTAGGAGATGGGGGAGAAACTAAACGAGTATTTTGCATCAGTGTTTACTGTGGAAAAGGACATGAAAGATATACAATGTAGGGAAATAGATGGTGACATCTTGAAAAATGTCCATATTACAGAGGAGGAAATGCTGGATGTCTTGAAACACATAAAGATGGATAAATCCCCAGGACCTGATCAGATGTACCCTAGAACTCTTTGGGAAGTTAGGGAAATGATTGCTGGGCCCCTTGCTGAGTTATTTGTATCATCGATAGTCACAGGTGATGTGCCGGAAGACTGGAGGTTGGCTAACGTGGTGCCACTGTTTAAGAAGAGCAGTAAAGACAAGCCAGGGAACTATAGACCAGTGAGCCTGATGTCAGTGGTGGTCAAGTTGTTGGAGGGAATCCTGAGGGTCAAGATGTACATGTATTTGGAAAGGAAAGGACTGATTCGGGATAGTCACCATAGCTTTGTGCGTGAGAAATCATGTCTCACAAACTTGATTGAGTTTTTTGAAGAAGTAGCAAAGAGGATTGATGAGGGCAGAACAGTAGGCGTGATCTATATGGACTTCTGGGGGGGCAAATGTGGAGGAACACCTTTACAACTATGTCATATGTATTAAGATTTAGAAACGTTATTCCCTGGGACATAAGAACAAATACAAAGGGCGAATAATGTGCCTTGAAGTCTTAACGGGATTAAATATTCTGACTCTTAAAAGCAGAGCTCTGTTTTTTGGTCAGTTTGATGGCAAGGTCTTTTGACCAGTGAGATGACATTGGTTGGAGTGATTGTAGATTTTTTAACCCTCGACATCCTAGGTTAGGAAATTTGTAAATCTACCATTGTCCCTGTTCTTGCCTTGTATCTACTTACTCCCACTGGAATGTGCATTTGTGTAGCAGAATTGTCACAGTGCAGGCGGAGTTGGTACTGGCTCTCCTAATTTCCCTTGGCGCCATTCTCTTCCCTTCTCCCTGCGACCCTGCACATGTATTTCTTTTCAGACAGCAGTCTGATTCCTTTTTGAATGCACCAATTGACCCAGCTTCTGCCGCACTACCACATAGTGCATTCCAGACCTTAACCGCTCATGTGAGAAAAAGCTTTTTGTCACGTCACGTTTGCTTCTTTTGCTGATTATTTTCAGGTTGTGCCATCTCATTCTCCTTTTGAGTAGGAGCAAGTGTTTCCCAGTTTGATCTTGTCCTCATCCCTCATTGATCTCGTCTGTGGACTCTGATGAGGAGACTGGGTTCAACAGTTAAACATCGCACTATCAAGTAACGTTTTCAGTACATGCTGCTAATACTCAAATAAAAATGGCTGAATTATGCTGGGGAGCATGTTCCTAAGACCTAGCGCTAGTATACCAATGGTGACACAGAGAAAATTGGAGGTTAGGTGAAAAAGAGGTACACAATATCCAGTGTTAGTAAAAATCAATTTCTTCAATGGCTTTGCAGAGGCTCCAGTTGCACTAAGCAGCGAAGAGAGTGAAAAGGTGCCAGAGGCCAGTGCAAAGACGCATACGACATCGCATGTGGGTACAGAGAAAGCTGATATGGTGGACAATGTGATGGTGCTCAATGGCTCCATGCCGGAAGCTGTCCGTCCCTCTGACGTGAAAAGTCCAGAAGTTAAAACACGCACAAGGTATTTATCAAAGATGTTGTGTCCGAGTGGTTGTTACAGAAGAATTTGAGCAGTGGGTTTGTCTTGATTGTAATCTGCAGATCACGAGGTAGCCTTTGCTCATGTTTAGCAAGGCTGAACAGTTAATTGACGCCATCAGAGCATGTTGGATTTGGTTCCAGAGTTGTAAACCGATCGACAGAGCTAACCCTGGCATCAACTCAAATGTTTGTCAATGCCATTACAGCCTGAGGTCATTCACACTTTTAGTTGCAAGAGCCAGTCAAACTTTTTGGGCTGTGGCTGGTGAGTGGAGTTATAAATGGAAGCTGTATTTTGAGGAGGCAGTGTGATGAGGTGTTTGACATTTTGATGAGTTGAACTGCAGAATGATAGAGTGTACGCTCAGCTATCCAGAGCCAGTGTTGCTATGGGGCATTCAGTGCATCTGCTGGGAAACGCGGATGTTAGAGTGTAGTCCAGTTACCTGGTAGCTGTTACACTGCATCTGTCTTAAAAGTCAATGTAGAGTTACATCTTTTTAATTAAAAACCTGCAAGAAACTGCCATGTAAAAGCAAGGCATTCATAATACAAGTCGAAAGTGAGGACTGCAGATGCTGGAGATCAAAGTCGAGACTATTGTGCTGGAAAAGCATGACAAGTCAGGGCAGCATCCGAGGAGCAGGAGAATCAACGTTTTGGGCATAAGCCCTTCGTTAGAACTGAGCTCGTTCCTGCTGAAACATTGACTCTCCTCCTCGGATACTGCCTGACCTGCTGTGCTTTTCCAGCACCACACTCTCAACTTCATAATACAAATCTGGAAGGGACTTAATTTTTCTCACATCTGTGACAGATTCCCACCTTGTCTTTTGATTGTATTCTTAAGGGGCTTCCAGGAAGAATATTCTAAATGTTTGTCCTTGCATGTCTGGTGCACGGAAATGAATTAGTCATTTGGCCTCTGTGTTGGAGATTGACTAGATGGTCACTGTATTCTGAGAGTTACAATGTACTGTGATGGGATAGAGATTCGCTGGTGCAATCCCCTTGCTGGGACCTGATGCTAAGACCCAAGAAATTCAACAACAAAACGAAAACAGCCAGAAACAAAATAAAACTCAACTTATAAGCAACTCAAAGTTAGTTCAAACCAGTACCCTGATCATTGCAGTCAGGATTCACACCCTAGTATTTGTGAATGTATAGTGAAACTAGCACTGGTTCTGTTGGATTTGAAAGGGAAATGCTGTGGTTGAAGGCAGGGCTTCAAACCAATTGTGGGGGTGGGGGTGGGGGAGTGGAATGAATACATGTTCACAACCACTAGACATATCAAGGCACTTTGCAGCCTAATAACTATTATTCGAAATGTAGTCACTGTAATGTTGGAACCACTGCAACCACTTTGTACATACTGTATTCCCACTTGCAGCAATGTGACAATGACCAATTAATCTATCTTTCATTTTCTATTTCTTTCATTCATGGAATTTGGGTGTCTTTGGCTAACCAAGCATTTATTAATTGCCCTTGAGAGGGTGGTGGTGAACTGCCTCCCTAAACTGCTGAAGTCCATGTGCTAGAGGTACCCCCAATCTTGCTGGTGCAGGGGCAGTTCAGGGATTTTGACCCATTGGGAGTCAGGAAGGTGTGTAACTCAGAGGAGAACTTGCAGGTGGTTGCAGCTGTCGAGTTTGACATTTTACTCTGCGCCTTGTGTTGCTGGTGGAGGGAGTGAATGTTTAAGGTGCTAGATGTGATGCTGAATATTGTTGGGTTTCTTGCTTATCCAGATGAGTGGGGAATATTCTGTCGCACTCCTGGTTTTGCCTTGTAGATGATGACATAGGCGAAAGTGAGGACTGCAGATGCTGGAGATCAGAGTCTAGATTTGAGTGGTGCTGGAAAAGCACAGCAGGTCAGGCAGCATTCAGGAAAATCGACGTTTTGGGCAGGAGCCCTTCATCAGGAATGGTGGACAGGAGCTGCATACCTTGTTTCCAAGTTCATAACCTCTGATCTTCTGTTGCGGGCACTACCTATGTTCTTTTGTTGATTGAAGAAATAATTTTGTACCAGAACATCAGGAAAACCTACCCGATTGTTCAAAATAGCACCACAGAATGTTTTACATCCAATCTGGGGCCTCAGGAATGCAAACTTTCCTTTCCTTCTGAGTTTTGGAGGTGCTAATGTTTTTTCTATTGATATAAATGAACATTTAATGAACTTTGCTAACTGCTTTCTACAAGGGATTGGGGAGATGCTGCACCCTTACTAATGAAACTTTATTGCTTAAATTTCTGATGTAGCGAGGAAACATCCTTAACTACCTCTGAAGTTGGACCTACAACAGGACATGTACAGGAAGGCTCTGAAGCTCCAAAAGCCAGTCCAGTTCCCCAAGCTTCAGAATCTGTGCGGCAAGAACAGAGGTACGAATTTCTGGGGGGAAAGATCATGGCACACATGCCAGGTTGCTGAAGGAAGTCATAGAGGAGATTGCAGAGGCTCAAGTTACAACCTTTCAGTCTTCTGTAAAAATGGGATATGGGTTGCCCAAATACCATGCAGCACTGTTAAACAAGAAAGGAGTGTAGATACTCATGAAAAGAGTAAAGGATTATAGACTAACTAGTCTGTCTGTTCTGGGCAAACATAATTTCAGAAAGTGAGTATTTAGGTTAATCTAGGGCAGCTGACATGGTGTTAAAGGCAATGCATCTTCAGTTAATTTTAATGGCTGTTCGTTTTGGCAATATGACCTGATAGGTTAGGACTTTACATTAGGTGTGCAGTTATAAATTTTAAGATATGATTTGATGCTAAAATAATTCAGGCAAGTTGTTTAAAAAGAGCCTCCATCAGCACAAATAAAAAAATCGTCTAACGAACAGAAAACAAAGAATGAGGGTGCTATTACTTCTCAGACAGAAGAAAGGTTGGAAGAAATATTATCAGGGAATTTATAAAATTGTAGTCATGCACCACGGAAACTGACCCTTTGGTCCAACCAGTCCAGGCCAAGCATGATCCCAAACTATACCAGTCCCACCTGCCTGCTCCTGGCCCATGTCCCTCCAAACTTTTTCTATTCATGTACTTACCTAAATGTCTCTTAAACATTGTAACTGTACCCACATCCACCACTTTCTCAGGGAGTTCATTCCACATGCCATCCACCCTCTGTGTAAACAAAATTTGTCCTTTGTCTTTTTTAAATCTCCTCTCACCTTAAAAATGTGCCCTAATCTTGAAAGCCCCCTTCTTAGGGAAAAGACAAGTACCATTAAGTCTATTTATTTTATAAACTTTTATCAAATTGCCCCTCAACCTCCTACATTCCAGTGAAGAAAGTCCCAGCCAATCCAACCTTTTCTTTATACCTCAAACCTTCCCTACCTGGCAACATCTGGTAAATCTCTTGAACCCTCTCCAGCTTAATAACATCCTTCCTATAACTGCGCGACCAGAATTGGACACAGTGCTCCAGAAGAGGCCTCACCAATGTCCTGTACAACTGCAACATGACGTCCCAACTCCTATACTCAAAGGACTGAGCAATGAAGGCAAATGTGTCAAACACCGTTTTAACCACCCTGTCTATATGTCCTTGAGCAACATAGAATTTCAATATGTTCCACATGAACGTATCATTTATTAAGTTTTATGGTAATGTAGTTTTGAATTTCTGGGCTTCAACATAACCACAACATTTAAGATATGTAGTCATCTAATTTCTCAACTCGTTAAGGATATTATCTTGTTACTGGTTGACATGAATAGAATCGCAGAATTATTATGGTGCAGAACAAGGCCATTCAGTCCATCGTGTTTGCACTGGTTATTCAAACGAGCATTGTTATATAGTGCCAGCCTTCTACTGTTCTCCCATACCCTTGCATATTATTTCTGTACAAATAACCATCCAGTGTCCTCTCGAATTTCTCAATTGGACCTGCCTCCACCATGCTTCGAGCTAATGCATTTCAGACCCTAACCACTCACTGCGAAAAAGATTTTTCGTTTTGTCACATTTGCTCTTTTTGTAAATCACTTTAAATCTTTGTTGTCTTGTTCTCGTTCCTTTTTACAAGCAGGTATTTATCCACTCTATCAAACCGGCTCATGATTTTGACAACCTCTGCCAGATCCTCCTAGCCTTCTCTCCAAAGAGACAAGTCCCAATTTCTTCAATCCGTGCTCAACTGAAGTTTCTCATCCCCGGGACAATACTTGCAAACTGCTTCCCCACTTTTTCCAATGCACACTCCTCTTCTTGTAATTTGCCCAAAACTGCACAGAAACTCTACCAATATCACACTTAGCTTATTTTTATATTTCCTTCTACTGCTGGCATTTTTTGGTGTTCCCACTATGCAAAGAGTACTCGTTTTAACAGTTCTGACATTTCCTTATTTAAAAATAGGAGCGTGAATAAGTTATTCAGACTTTATTACCCATTCTATTATCGTCATCTTGGACCCATATTCACCAGAACACAATTTTTCTTGATATACTTGGAAAATCTCTGAAGAGATAGCAAAGCCAACAGTAGAAATTTTGAGGTTGCACTGATGTTGTATTGCAACATATACTACTTGAATATTGCCTACTGTGTAGGTTTAGCTATTGCGTCTCAGCCCTGTTTAAGGTGGTCCATTTATTTCTCATCCTTTTGAGGTTTACCTTTGTGAGTCATGATTCTCCCCCTCAACGCAACTTGATTGCATCCATCTATCTCTGGAGATGATGACTTCTGCTGGCTAAATGTCATTTCTGGATTCAGTCTGTGTTCTAGCTGGAGAAGTCGATTCATGAATGGCAGTCCCTTTAACACCCAGTGCAGATGAATAGTGTTGACCTATGATTGTCCAAGTTTTTTTTGCCTTTTGCCGATTCTCTCTTCCATCATTCATTCATTTCTTTTGTCTTCTGCTTATTCCAAGCTATTTTTGATCTCTTGTCTCCAAGCACTCTAGTTAGCAGTGAAGACTTCGCATGTATCAACTCTGACCATGGTCAACTTGCGGTCCTGCTTGAGGACATCCTTGCATCCTAGGCTGAGCAACCTGTTGACCTTATGCCAATGGCAAGCTCACCATAACACTCGTCTTTCATGGTGAGACCATCATTTACTCAGTTCTTGTGACCCAGCCAATGGAGTCACTGTTGATCCTGGGGCAGTATTGGGATTCCTGCTCATTGTTGGACTTTCCTGTTTGATTCCCTATTCTTCCAGAAGATGCCCAAAATTGGTTGGAGGCAGTAGAGTTGCTTTTCCTGCCTTGCAGAGGTGTGCTGTTGTTTCACACTCAACTTCTGAGCTTTGCCATGATAACTGCAGTCTTGATAATCCTGCTGCTGGTTTTGTGATCAAAGGAAATGTTTCTGGTAGCCGTTCCAAGATATGCGAGGATGCCGACTTTGTGAGGTGGTCACTTTTGACAGAAGGTGGAGTCTCTACCTCCTGGCCTTAACTTTGGGCTAAGTTTAATCGTCAGTCCAAATGCCTTACAGGCCAGGCCCAGTCTGTTGCAGATGAATCTCAGTACAGGATGCCACCCCAGTGTCATCAGCAAACAACAGCTCACACATTAGAATGATATATGCTTTGGTCTTGGTGTGTAGTCTTGCAAAGTTGAAACACTCCAACATAATACCAAATTTATTCATATTATCATCACTATTCTCAATAATATTCCTTCACTGAGGTTGTTAATTCATTTCTCTATGTGCAGTACTAACTTTATCCCTTTCCACATATTGGACAGTGAACTCCTCCTAATAATTTGCAAGAGTTTTCAGATTAATCTGCTTTTGCCAGTCTCCAAAAAATTCAAAGCTTCTGTTGTAACCTCATCTCTTCCACTTGTTTCCCCTCCCATCTCTGTAGTTTCTGCACATCCTTGAGTCAGATCTGTAGTCAACTGTCCGCAGAGTGTTGTAGTTTTTCCTGTCCTTTTGTTCTACCTAAACTCTTGCTCCTGTACATTAATTCTTCCCATGAAGCCCTATCTCCTCACAGCTGTCACAGTGCCTTACAAGCAATATTGCTATTCTTCCTCCTTTCCTGATTCAGTCCTGTAGCCTGGAACATTTAGTTCCCTATCAAGCCAAGCTTCTAACCAGGTGTTTATAATGGCTACCTTTATGCTAAAATACAAACCCATTTCTTTATTTCTTATGCTACATACTTTGTGTACTTTTATTTAGGGTAACTGTCTCCCCACACCCATTCATTCCATCAGTTTCTGGTGGTATGCTTCTCTCGCTGCCTGACCTGTGTAATGTTATTCCAGCTGTTTAATGTGTTTTTGTTTTTTTTGCAATGCCTTTAATTGGTATTTTACTATGACTTCCTCTCATGTTCCCAGGCTATTTATAATCTTTACCTCTTTTTATATTCTGAGTTTTGTCCCTGATCTTCATAAGTATTTCATTAGGTTGCAGCGTTGTTGTTTAATCTCTGGGACCTTGATTCAACTCAGTGCAGAGGGAGGAGTCCATGAAGGACCCCTCGCTGTGTGCTGTTCTGTATCCTCAGCAAAGCCATTTTGCGCAGTCTGAACATTGAGGCTTTGCTGGCGCTGATTCATCAATCTCTTTCAAAGCGCCACCAAGAGGCGCAGGAGAGTAGGAATGGAGCTCTTGGCTGACTGCAACTGAATAAGTTAAATTCCAATTTTATTTCACAGGATTTGAGGCTCTTTACCAGAGCTTTGAGGATTGCGTTGTACCCGTTCATGATGGGGTCATTGGTGACTGAATAAGTGGCACTCTGCTTTCACAGCCTGGGATTGAGATTTTGTCTGGAGGTGGAGTGGAGTTGTATTCTGAGATTCCACCTTTTATTTTTGGTGAACTTCAAGTTGAAGATGTCAGGACTGCTACCTCGCTCTCCCTACTGCCACTACTAAGGAAGGAGGTGGTATCTCGTCAGAGCAGTGTTTGAGTCCTGTACCTGCATCATGCCTGGCCCTTGAGAGCTTCAGACCTTTTGTGGAGGTGTTTTGGGTAGAGGCTATTATGCTGCTTAACCAGATTAGCAAAGGAATGATTCGCCTGTCAAATAAAAACCAAGTGTTGTGACTGCTGGAGATCTAAAATAAAAACAGTGGTGTAGAAACTCAGCACTTTTAGAGTCAGTCAGCACGGAAACAGACCCTTCAGTCCAACCAGTCCATGCTGACCACAAGCCCAAACTAAACTAAACTTCTGGCAGTATCTGTGGAGGAAGAAACAAAGTTAAGGTTTCTAATCTGACATAACTCTTCTTTGGAACTCCGAATGGATACTGTTCAACTTGCTGAGTTTATCCAGCACTTAATTTTTATTAAGTAAAAGGAACAGGAGTTGGACTTTGAGCCCCTTGAGCCTTATTCTTTTAGGATTTGTCAGGCTACTGTATTCACATTGTTTTCTGCTTTCTCGCGCAAGACCAGCTCCTATTGGCCCATCTCAAAATGCCCTTGTCATTAGCTTAGTCACTATGCTGATCAATATCTTTCTAATACTTATCGTCTCATCTTCTAGAGGAGGAGTGACCATATGTACACAACATCAAAATGGCAGAAGCACAGCAGCCTGTTCCCATTTGATTTGCCTTAATTTCCTGAGCGAGCTGAGATCCATTTATTGTCAGCTGCTCATATATTCAATGCTGGAGCAGTTGCAAACAAATTCCAAAGATTCTCAACTCTCAAACTGAGGAAATTTCTCCTCATTTCAGTTCTAAATCATCAGCCCCTATCCTAGTGCTCCACTCTGGGTGTCTATCCTATCAAGTCCCTTCAGGATCCTCTTTTTCCAGTGTGATCACCTGAACTTGAAGGCACATCGCTGCAACGATATAAGACTTAACCCGGCAGGTAGAGGAATAGTTTGAGACCTCTTCCTTATCTCCATTTGCCTTGCACAGTTCACCATTCTGTCTCCAAATGGTTGTCTATTCCTGGCTGCTTTGTTGCTTCAGTGAGCTATCCAGAGGTTTATACTGACAACTGCTGTTGATTAAACTGCAGTCCCTTCCAGACTACTGACTGCCCTCCACACTTCAAGGCTCAGTCCAGTGACATTGAGGATGAATTAATCTGGCACTTCAGTTAATGCAGTGCATTTTATACCTGGAGAGTGATGTTGGTCCTTCAGTAAGAGACTGTGTTTATTCTTCTGCTCCCTTTCAGAACCATCCATCTACCCTGGCCGAGAAGTGGTAAATAGTCACTGCTGGTTCCTGGTGGCTGGCCATAAAGGGAGGAGTGAGAGAGGCATTTCCTCCTTGACCTAGAATAGATGCCCTTCCTTTGTGAGTCAGCTTTGTCTCACTGGTAGCAGGCCTGCCCCGAGCCAGCAGGCTGTGGTGGTTCAAGCCTCACTCTAGAACGCTTGAACACAAACATCCAAGCAGGTGCTGCTCCGATGGAGGTGCGAACTTTGAAATGAGATGATAAGCTGAACGCCTCCCCGTCGGGTGGATTTAAAAGCAGCCCTGCCACTATTTCAAAGCAGTACAGCTGTGTTCTCTCACTGGTGCCCTGGTTAATTTGTCGCACAATCAACATCACTTCAGACAAATTATCTGCTGTTTTCACATGCTATTGAAGCTCAATGCATGCAAATTGACTGCTGTATTTCCCACTGCACAGCACTTCCGTTGACTGTGGGAATGTTTTAGGACTTCTGTGGTGATGAAAAGCTCAATATAAATGTAAGGTCAATCTTTCACGCTTCATGAATCTCTGCGTGACATGGCTGTGATTGGAAAAAGTGAACTTCCCTACAGCCTCCGACTGTACGTGTTGCAGCTTTTGTTTCTAACCTCTGCTGCAGAGCAAACGTATGACAGCCCTTGCAGTACAGGCAAGGTCCGTGTCCCCACCCATCCTCTCCAGTGCAGTGGAACATCATCAGAGCATTGATGGTTGAATAAAGACGTAGTAGTCCATCTTGCCCCTCCCAAGCAATGGGAGTAACTGATGTCGTGTATTTTGCTCTTCACCTCACTCAAAATGCCGTGCTGTCCTGGAGTTAGTGAAAAACTGGTCTAAAAGCACAGATCGATTTGATGGGAAGCATTTGGGAGAGTTTTCTGTGTCCCATCCACGCAGTTGCAGGAAGTCACAATGACCCTTAATTTCCTGAGTACCTCTTTGTAAAAGGTAAAGTCCACCCCAAGCAAGAACATTCTGTCTCTCGCTTGAAGTGATTAGGTGAACTGGAGGCCGCTGTACAAATTGCATGGTGTCCACCGTTTCCCAGTTTAGGGAACCACTACTTGGTCTTTAAACTTGGTCTGACTGTATGTAATGTTGAAATTGTGAACCCCCACCTCACCTCACCCCACCCCCATTCCTCCTCATCCATCTAACTGGAACAAGCTACCGGCTGGAGCACAGTATGCATCCACTGTCACTTTATGAACCTAATTGATTCATCAAATTGATTAATCGGTGTGGTTTGTAATAGTCAAAGAGTGAGGAGAGGACCTGATTATGTCACTCCCGGACATAATCCCGGACATGTGGCTCTTTGGAGCGGCTGCAGGGAATGGTCTTCAGATTGATGGGTTTTTTAAAAAAAAAGTCACCTGCTGAAATATTGGAATCGCAGCTCCCTCTGATGGTTCAGTTAGTAAAGACCGAACCTTAATGAGCTGTGCAGACCAACAAATCAGAGCTGCAGGTTCCAATCTGCGTTAGGTTTGTATTCTCATCTGGGGTTATAGTAAAGGTACAATTCTCTTTGCTGACTATGTGCTAAGGCAGTGAAATACGCCATGTTTGTGTTCCACATAATGGAAAATATGTCTGCGTATCTAGATGTCAAAAGAGGACACACTGCTGCTGCCACCACAATCATTGGGAAAGGTGGAGGCCATTCAGCTCTTGAGTCTGTTCTGCTATTCACTTACATCATGGTTGGTCTATATCTCCACTCCATCCCACCGACCTAGCTTCCAGACTGTGCCACTCAAGGTCAGGCCGTGTCTGTTGACAGAGAAACTGAACTGACATTTCAGGTTGATGGCAAAATCAATGTTCTAACAAAAATTAATTGACCTGAAATCTGAGCACTGTTCCTTTCACAGGGTATTTTTGAGTATTATCCAGTCCTTCAATTTTGAATTTTACATTGACCTGAGAGGTTTTTTTTTGAGGGAAAGTTCAAAATTTTGTTTTAACTCTATGAAGAAATGCTTCCTAAATTATGAATTAGGAGCATGAATAAGCCGAGCAGTAAGATTGTGTTTGTGTTTCAAGTTTCACATCCCCATCCACCCTGATAACTTTAATTTCATGATAAGCATGAGAATTGATCTTCCCGCACTTTAAGAAAAAATGCAATGACCCCCTCCTCCTCCTCCACCTTCTGAGGCAGAAGGTTTCAAAGTTGTGCAAGCTTCAGAGAAAAATGTTCTCCCTATCTGAAAAGGTGATGTCTAATCTCTAAACATTGCCATCTACTTCCGAGCAGACTTCCAAGAGGAAACATCCTTTCCTTGCCCACCTTTTAAAGATTATTCAGAATCCTATATACTTCAATTAATCAATACCTCATTGCTCGTACCTTTGAGTACAGGAGCTGGTGGGGCCTCTTCTGGAATAATGTCCAGTTCTGCTCACCCTGTTATAGAAAGGATATCAATAAGCTGGAGAGGGTTCAGAAGAGATTTACCAGGCTGTTGCCAGGAATGGAGGGTTAGAGTTAGAGGAGGAGGCTGGGACATTTCTACACTGGCGTGCAAGACATTGAGGGATGTAGATAAAGGTGAATGGCAGGTGTCTTCCATATGGTGCAGGATTTCAAGACTAGGGGATATGTTTTTAAGGTGAGAGGAGAGAGAATTTAAAAAAGACATGAAGGGGCAGTTTTTTTTCACGCAGGATGGTTCATGTGTGAAATGAATCTCCAGTGGAAGTGATTGATGCAGGTACAGTTACAATGGCTAAAAGACATTTAGTTAAGTACATGCATAAGGAATGTGTGCAGGGAAATGGGCCAAGCGCAAAGAGGTGGAAGCAGTTTAGTTTGGGATTATGGTCAGCATGGTCTGGTTGGACCGAAGTCTGTATGTGCGGTATGACTCTTAAGTCATTCCTCACTTTTTAAAAAGATTCCAATAAAACAAGCCTGGTTTTAGATTAGATTAGATTCCCTACAGTATGGAAACTCCCTTCGGCCCAACCAGTCCACACCGACCCTTCAAAGAGTAACCCACCCAGACCCATTTCCCTCTGACTAATGCACTTAACACTATGGGGCAATTTAGCATGGCCAATTCAACTGACCTACACATCTTTGGACTGTGGGAGGAAACCGGAGCACCCGGAGGAAACCCACGCAGACACTGGGAGAATGTGCAAACTCCACACAGACAGTTGCCCGAGGTGGGTGTCGAACCTGGGCCTCTGGTGGTTTGTGCACCCTTTCCCCAAGGCAAGCTGCTCATGCCAGGTATCAACCTAGTAAAGCTTCTCTGAATTGCCTCCAATGAATACTTTGTTCTGTGCCAGCCAGTCAAATCTCTATGGGGTAAAAACAATGACTGCAGATGCTGGAAACCAGATTCTGGATTAGTGGTGCTGGAAGAGCACAGCAGTTCAGGCAGCATCCAAATAGCTTCGAAATCGACGTTTCGGGCAAAAGCCCTTCATCATCTCTATCCCTGCTAGTACCATCTATAGTACGAGTTCCTACATTGCTTTCCTTTTATATGGAACTTGGATTTCTCAAAGGCATTTTAAAAATATAATACATCCACAGTCTCCCCTTTATCCACAGTAAATTCCATATCTTTAGTGATCTCTGATAAATTATTAAACATGATTTCTCTTTTACAAAACTATGCTGACTCTTCCTGATTGCCTTGAATGTTTTAAGTGCCCGGCTATAACCTTGTTAATCATTGACTCCAGTGGCAAAGTCAAGCTGAACAATTTGTAGTTTCCTGTTTTCTGCCTCTATCCCGACGTTGAAGAGGGGAATTATATTTGCCACCTTCCAGTCTGACTGAATCTTTGGAAGATTTACAGCCAACCTCCGTGATCATCCATTTTAAAGCAAGGGACCAGGGACATGTCAGCCTGTATCTCTTATCAGTTTGCTCATTACCCCTTCACTGGTGAATGGCATTTCACCAAGATTCCCTCTTCCTTCCACCTCCTGATTTATAGCTGTTACTGGAATAAATACTGTAATCACATAGTGTAGACAGAAGCAAAAAATTTCCTCATGACCTCTTATTAGCAGCATTGTCACTCTCTAGTGCAACAATCCTCGTTTTATTTACTCCTTTCCTTTCAAATACTTGTAGAACGTCACACTGGACATTCTACATCAAATGCATTGCCAACATCCTCAGTATAGACTTGGGTGGATTGGCCATGTTAAATTGCTCAGTGTCCAGGGGTGTACAGGATTGGTGAATTAGCCATGGGAAACGCAGGGTTACTGCGATTGGGTAGCAGGGTGAGTCTGGATGGGATGCTTTTCGGAGTGCTGGTGTGCACTTGTTGGGCCAAGTGGCCTGTTTTCACACTGGAGTGATTCTAGACTGAAGTTGAAGTAGGATACTGGTAATGAGTTTGAACCGTTCGCACAGACCCACCTTGCAGTGGGAGTCAGTATGTCAAGGAAAGCTTGTTGGGGGTTGAAGCTGTGTCAGAATTTGTGCCTTTCTGTTTAAATCACATTTCTTCTTCTGTAGGTAACACCACAGAGAACGACAAGGAAAGTGCTTCTCGGTGCATCCCTGAATGGAAACCCCCTCCTCTCCTCCGCCTCCTCCCGGATTGTCCCAGTCCGGGTACGGGAGCTGGTCTCTTCACTCTCTGCTGATCGGCTGGGCATTGCCGTGAAAGCCATCAAGACTTCACCTTCCCGGGGGCAAATCTCTGGGCTGCACTGATTCGACAAAGATTGAGGGGGTGGGTGGGAGGGAGGGTGGGTGGCATGGAGAGGGAGGGAGGGAGGGGGTGAGGCTTATTATAAACCAGCAATACGATATGTGTAACTCAGCTCATGGAATCCAAGGAGAGAATTCTGTATAACGAAAGGTATACAGGTGAAGCAGTATGCTCCAGTGCTGCACCCGTTGTAACAAAGGCGAGTTTGAAAAGAGGGGATATGTTCTCTCTCTAATATTGGGGGGGTGGGGGGGAGTGGAGAACAAGGTGGGCAGTGGAATTAAATATTTTTCTTTGAATTTATCTTGCAAAGATAGGCTCTTGGTGTAGAGATCTTATGGATTCATGCCTCAACTGCTTCCCCTTCCCACCCCCTGCCCCCCACCCCCCAACAAATCACCACAAAAACACGCAGTTTGATAAATGAAAACCATACTGAGAATCAGACAACAGTTTTACACCTTCCTTTCAGATCCAAGTCTGAACCAGATTAATGAGGGAGTAGGGATCTCTGTAATCAGTTAAGGGACCCAAAGATACATCTACTGGTTGGGTCTCAATCTCTAATGATTAATGGGATTTCTTTTCATTCATTTTTTGGTTCTTGAAGCCATGTGACCAGAAGTTTGGGGGATCTCCATAAGTCACAAAGCACCCCAGCTCTCTTATTTACAGTCCGAGGGGTCTGTTTGGGGCGATTGGCATTAAATGCTGGACAGATTCTCGTTTTCTCGAACTTCCGCAGAATGTAACAGGGACAGAGTTGCACTCACAAAAGGTGAGCATATATGGGCTTCTTAATCTTGCCATAATGTACATTAATCGTAATGCCAGTAAAACTCAAATGAGGGAGCCCAACTACCCCCCCCCCAAAAAAAAGGTCACTTACTGTATGTGCTACACAATAAGCTTTTGAATTCAATCTGCAAAGCGATTGCGGTTAAAACCTGAGCATACACACAGTGTCATCAGGAATTCTTGCCTTGCAAACCCAGAAGTCGCTGCTTGTAAAAGTTTCCAGCTGCCATTGTGTGGATAAGAGTGTGACGCTAAACCAAGGTGTTCCTCTCCTCATTTTGTACAGTGAGCATTGCAATGATTTCAGTTCAGGAGCCATCCTTAAGTTGGATTTGAGACGGTGAGATCCGGCTGTGTGACTTTTTTTTAAAGCCTTCCTTCTGTTCGCTTGAAGCTCTTCCAACTCCTGTTACATTCGAAGAGCGAAGACGAGGAGCAATAAAAGCTGCTGACATCCTGTGCTGCTCCACCACACTTTCTATGGGAGAGAAGCGGGTGGCTATTAATGTTCAGCGTTTATCTGTCAAGTGAGCTATAACCTCCCCACTGTAATGAGGGTGGGGGTTCTGCACTGTAAATAACATCGGCATGGACCGCTGTAAAACTTTGTTCTTGGACTGATGTGAAATACTTCAGCGAGTAACAGCAGTGCAAACACCTTGAAACCCAACCCCAAAGTAGCTGTGATCAAGGCAAATGGTTCACTTTCCTTTTGAAAACTGCTTCACACTATTCAACCAGTTTCTTTCTCGTGCAACTGTTTCAAAACTTTTGGGGTCTTTGATGCCATGAGCTGATCAGTGTTAAATATTAAATGGTGAGTTATCTATATTTTCATATGGAGAAAAAAAAAGAAACTTTTTTTTTGTGCAAAATGATGTTTTAGGAAGAGATGGGCCTACCTTCCACGGTCCAGGATTGGCTGGATTCCAAAAACAGATCTGCGGAGGTTGGGGGGTGGGGGGGGTGAGAGAGAGGAATGGCAGGGTGTCTTTCCAGATGGGCCCAGGCATGTTTTGAGTTGGGGAGGGGGGGGGAGGGGTGGTGGGTTGTCCAATTCCAGCTCCATCCTCTGCTCACTATACCGCTCACAATTGATCACCACTGGGAGTGGGTATTGGAATTTCTTGGGTACGCCCCACCAAGGTTTGCCAGCACTTGGGCAGGGCAGCATGGGTGAATGCTGCATGTTATCATCTGCCCTCCTGCCATCTACAGACCTTGTACCATTAATAAGCACAGACAGTCCAGTCCTTGCCATCTTGAGTGGGGGGATGGGAAAACATCCCGCTCAGGTCAGGAGAGTCGTTAAGAAACTCCTCACCCCCTTCTTGAGGATAAGATGGTCCATCTTTTATCAAACCTCCCTAAAACCACATGGACCTATAGACTGTGGAGAAATTGCACATGTGACCTGCAGTCATTTCTACTGCAGGCCATACATGAACCTCTCCCTGCAAGCGTGCATTAGCAGCTTGGGCTCTGTTGTAGGTGAGCAGTGAGAGTCAATGAGGAGAAAGTATCTCTTGGAAGCAAGCAGCTTAAAAAAATAAACAAGTTTACTCATCATCTAGTTTGTCATCCTGGTACCCCAAACCACACTGTAGCCCAACAACTCTGCACTGGTCTTGGGCAGTGGTGGATTTAGTGGCATTTATTGTAAATGACTCTGAAAGAGTAGGTCTCTTCTGTGATGCAACTTTAGAATACTCTCTGTTACTTTTGAGTCTTGTATATGAGGATACTTAAAGCCAGTAATATGAGGATATTTTTTATCTTTTGTTGGAATATGCTTGTGACACGGCATTCTTGAGTTTCGTGTTGACTTGTAGGCGACTGTTTGAAACTCCCAAGGAGCAGGGGTTAGGTGGTCTGCTGCAGAGGTTCAGAGAGCGAATGCAGCTTATACAGTCAGCACCTCTGCCCAAAGAGGAAAATACATTAATTCTCCATGTTAAGTTTTCTGCTCTCAAACCTGGGTGTGAGATGTCTGAAGCAGTTCATACCTAAGTGCCAGTTTAATTGGCTGGTAAGCCACCAGGTCTAGGAGAATCATTCATTGGAATTTTATGTTGCAGCCACTTGCTGTCCTGCTGTAAAACTCCATTCCTCCCACAAGAGGCAGTCAGTGAGGCGATGTGAATGGTGTACTGACAGCAATCAGCTCACAAGCCATTTACCAATGGTTTGTTTATTCGACATATTGTTTTAAGTCAGCTCCAATATCATGACTGCCGCTGTCATCAACCGAACCTGACTCTCCAGCTGACTAAAAGCCAAAAAAAAACACACTTAGGAGTCATATTTTTTCTGTTTTGAGACAGTTTTCTTAACCTGCTTTACCTCGCATGATAAAGGTGAAGGAGACAAATAACAATCGCGTGACGGATAACGGGTACCAGCTTGTAACTTTGCAAAGGGATTTCAAACGATGCTTTAAACCATGGGAGTGAAGCTTCAACAAGTTGGGTGTCCGAATCCCCCAAGTCACGTTGCTGCCTAGAAATCCTTCCATTTCTCTGTAAGTAATCTATTTATACCATATCTAAAGTTTGATCCCTGACGTCTGCTGTTAACTGAGCTCAGTGAGAGCAGCGGGAGGGATATTTCAAAGTGGAAAGTTCCAGCCAGGGTTTCTGGAAGGTTCACTCTTAACATTTTTTTTCCCTCCCCCCTTTTCTGAGGGTAGGACATTTTTTAGTCATGAGGGATCTCTGTTTCTGACCACCTCGATGAACAGTTGTAATTGTTGCGGGATCACTGATAAAAGTTCAGCCAGCTGAAAAGGAGCCCAGTGCCGTGGACACTGGACGGTAACACACAAGTCAGCATCTGTAATCAGCTCCAGTGCAAGCAGTTTTGAAATCCAGCCAAAAGTGGGTTGAAGTGAGGGGAAATCCCGTCTCTGTTAAGATTATTGATGTTTGAAGTGTGCGGCAAATCGTAATAAAATATAAAACCAGAGCAGGTGTCTGTCTGGCTGATTACTGTTCCCTTTGGTAATGAACACTGAAACGAAAAGGAGATTCTGAGGAGAGAGAGAAAAAAAATCTATGAAAGCATTTTTTTGTTGTAAAAGTAAACGTATATTCTAGGAGAAATGTTATTGTTTATATACCAGAATTGTACAGACTTGAACACGTTAGTAGGGCTGTACAAACCTGACTGTTGTAATAAAATATTCTATCAATTTCAAAGGATTATTGAATATTTAATCTCTCAGTTTGAATATTGCAAGTTGACAATGATCCAAGATCTCACTAGAGTTTGGTTAAAATTATATTGCATTGAAAGGAGGGCATAGAGTGTTGATAGGAGTTGGAGAGTTGAGTGTTTTATTTAAGCTTCATTGATATCTGATACTGTGCAATTTATGTGTTCTCTTGAGACTCCCGTGATGCTGGTTTGAGTAAATCTGTGGTTAAAATATGGGGAGAGTACCTTAGATTTTTATTCTTACTGATTTTTTTTTTGTTTCTTTTTAAAACTCCCTAAGAACCCTGATCATCTGAATCTCAGGTCGAGCAGAAAGATTTCTTCACTTCAAAAGTTGCGAACCTTTGGAACAGTCTACCCCGGCAAGTTTGGGATGTTCCCCAGTTGTACACATCCAAAGGGCCTTCAAAGGAAATGAGTAGCAAGCAGGGGAAATGGGAGTTGAGGCAGTCAATCACCCGTGATCCTATCTAATCGTGGAGTAGATGTTAAGATGATAATGCAATAAAAGGCCTACGACGTGTTTATATTTCTCACCGTGGAGCATCCTGAGACATTGAGCATTCACTGCTGCTTAGGCAGTTGTAGCAGGCAAGTTGTGAACAGTAAAGTTCCATAGGCAGTAACAGGATGGATGGCTTTCCCCGTTCTGTGGTGTTAGTTGAGGGATAAATGTTAGCCAGGGTACACGGTGGTTGGAGAAACTCTTGCTGCTCTTTGGGTATTTCTTCCATCCACAACCGACAGCAGCTGAGCCTTGGTTTTGTCTCTCCTCAGAATTGACCCAATGCCTTTCATTTTCATCTTCAACAAAGAAGTTGCTAAGTTCCTGGTCTGGCTGAGCAACAGCTGCCAGTAGTTCTGCCATGGTTCTTGTAGAGAGCATCTTCCACAAACAAGATGTAATTCGATCCAGAGTTACTGGTGGCTGTCATTCTAATCCGCTGGCTGATCAAATTGTGATTTTTTTTTTACCTAACCTACCTACTAGAGGCAAGAGTTGAATTTCACCTTGCCTTGAGGGTCCAGGACTCTTCAATGGTCCTAGCTATCCAAGCAACAACAAGGCTAAGAAATGATAATGGGCTAGATAAAGGAAAATTTAACAAACTTCCCATCCTAAGTAACATCTGAGAAAAGAAGACAAGGCTTGCATTTATCTATCGCTTTTCACAGCAATTAGATGTCACAAAGTACCGTACTTTGTGCCAAAAAGTAGTTCATTTGTGACGCAGTCACTGGCAGAGGAAACCAGTTTACGCACAAACTTTGAATTTTAAGTTTTGAAATAACTTTGTGCTAATGACTCAGTAATATGTTTCTCATGATGTCAATTGAGGATTAAATGTTGACCAGGACACTGGAGAACTCCCCTGCCCTTTCCAAAACAGTACATATCAATCTCGGAATTAGAAACAGGAATTTCCACTCCTCCCCTTTGGGTCTGCTTATTCAGTGTAATCATGGCCGATCTGATTATTCCACATTCCTACCTACCTCTGAAAATCTTTCACCCTCTTGTTTATCAAAAATCTTATCCATCTCTGTCTTAAGATTCAAAGAGAGTTCCAAACACACTCAACCCAGAAGAAAAATATACATTCTCCTTACCTTGTCTTAGATGAGTGAAACCCCCCCCCCATACAGAATCTCCCACAAGAGGAAACATCCTTTCGACATCCACCCTGCATAATCTGCAAGATCTGAAACAATTCAATTAAATTGCTTCTTATAAATTTAGCAGTCATATCTTCCATCCCTTCATCCACGCTATTTAGATAAATTATAAAAAGTTTTCTCTAGCAGTGATCTTGCAAACCGAAACGTTACCAATTTATACATGCCCTGTTTCCTGTTAGCAAGCCAATCCTCTATCCATGTCCATATGTTGTTCTCCACAGCATAAACTCTTATTTTTCACAATAACCATAGTGATAGCCAAGCAAATGCCTTATGGAAATCTAGGTACTGTACCTCTACCATTCCCTCTTTAGCTACAGCACATCTTACATCTGGGCCAAAGTGCCACAGAATCTTTTACAACTACCCAACTAGATGGAGCCTCAGTTTATCTTCTCATCTGGGAGCTGCTACCTTTGACAGTGCAGCACTCCGTCCTCCTAGCCTGTGGTGTCAGCTTTGATTTATGAACTCAAGCCCCAGAGTTGAACTTGAACCAGATACTTTGCATCTCAGCAACAGTGTGACACACACACACACAGCTATGGCTAACAGTGTCAGTGGCATTACACTTGTTCAATCTTCTTTAATCACAGCAGTTTACCTCTCCCTCCAGCCAAAGCTGTAAGTTAAGGAAAACAAAGAGCTGAGGGTGCTGGAGATCTGAAACAAACAAAAGTAGAAATTGTTGGAGAAACTCAGCAGGTCTGGCAGCATCAGTGGAGAGAAAACAGAATTAACATTTGAGTCCAGTGACTTTAGAACCTGGATACAACAATCAGGAGGTTATACTTTAGCTATTCAGACATTAGTATGACTGTGTCTCAAAGACTGTGTACGGTTCTGGTCGCCTTATTTAAAGAAGAAGGGTCACTGGACCCTCAATGTTCACTCTGCTTTCTCCTCAGAGATCCTGCCGGACCTGCTGAGTTTCTCCAGCACTTTGTTCAAAACCACAAAGTAGTTCTTGGTTGGAGACAAGGAACTCCAATTGCAATCTGATGCAATGGTTAAACATTCAGTATTTGAAGGTTTATCAGTAATCTGTCATAGGTTACCCTGTTCATTCTGCAACTTCACATTGAAACCTTTTTCCCATAAATCTGCTTTTTAACCTCTTGGATAGGTGTGAGTGAGCAACTTGGGTCTATAGGGCAGTGATAATGTTCATGTGTTCCATGGGCTTTTTAATGGAATATAACTAAAACTGAAAAGACTAGATGGGAGTCTGATGTTGGCAACAGCGGAAGGTGAATGATCCGGGAAGGTCAGGCCAGCTTG
Organism: Chiloscyllium punctatum; assembly: GCF_047496795.1. Lineage (NCBI taxonomy): Eukaryota > Metazoa > Chordata > Chondrichthyes > Orectolobiformes > Hemiscylliidae > Chiloscyllium > Chiloscyllium punctatum. The sequence goes on from NC_092756.1 coordinate 89,385,918, forward strand.
GAGAAGAATCGAGTGGGTGCACCTCAGAACCTGAACGAAGGGAGGAGCGATAGTGGTGCCAGAATTGCAGTGAACAGAAGTGACTGATGATCATAAGTAAGGGACTTGACTGTTTGCCTTTCCAAACCCCTGCTGTTTTCTAGCTCTGTCTCTGAAGTATTGACTGAAGTCAGCTGCATATGCAGGTTTTAAATCTGGGACTTCAGTGCTAGGTATGGTTCAATATCTAATCCACTAAGCCATCTCTTCCCCTGAGCATTCATTTGAAACTCAAACTGTATAAGCTTGAATACTTGGCCACTGATCTGGGCAGGTTCTGAGATGCCTGAAGATCAATTTACAAGCCAGGAGTGCAATTACTGGGAACAATCCCTTCTGCTTCTCAGGCAAGTGATTGATCAGCTGAATTAACCTTTTGTGCAGTGCATTGTTTGTGTTTAACAAGCTTTAAAGGAAAGGCTGTTCAGCCCATCGAGCCTGCCCTAACATTCAATGGAATCATGGCTGATTGAACACTTCAGTGCCTTTAATCTTCACCCTCCTATCCCTGTTTTCTGTTAATAATCAGAAATCTATCAATCTCTACCTGGAATATACTCCAGGACTGAGCTACCACTGCCCTCGGTGGTATAGAAAATCCAATGTTCCATACCCCCGAGTTTAAAACAAATCTTAAATCAAAATGACATCACCCTTATATTTATAAACTTGCCCTTGGTTCTAGACCCCAACCAGGGGAAGTGTCTCATCTGTATCTACCCTGTTTATCCCTTTTGTAAGTCTCTAAGCTCACCTCTCACTCTTCAGGACTTGGGAGAAAGCAGGCAGAATCTCTTTGCTTACCAACTAAGGAAGATAGCTGATGAGCCTTTGTTGCACCCCCATCCATGGTATAATAGCTCAGCAAAGATAGAGAGACCAAAACTGCCCAAAATGCTCCACGTGCAATCAACCCTGTTTTCATCGACTTGGTTGGATATATTATGACAGAGTCCTGGTACAGGTGGGTTTTGAACCCAGGTCTTCTGAATCAAAGGTATGACACTACTACTGCATCACAAGAGCTTCTGCTGCATTATTTTGGCAGCTAAATTGATGAAATTCCCCTCAGGTGTTTCCTAGTCCAAATGTTCAAAGAAGTTGTCAGACACCTCTGTAGAGGAAGTGGGGCTTAAGCTAAGTCTCCTAGCTCAGAGGTAAGTAAACTGCCACTGCACCACAACAATCCCTTCTAATTAAGCTCCTATATACAACTGACACAAACCAATGGCTTGTTACTAAGGCAGGTGAGGCTTTAAGCTAGTGCTTCTGGTGCAGAGGTGCAGACACTACCACTGCACCTCAGGACTGTTACAAACGCTAATATGATATTGCATGAGGCCATTTGACTTATCGTGTCTGTGCCTCTATTAAGTAACTAACCAAATACTCCCATTACCATGCTCTTTCCTCATAACCGTAATTCTACCCCCTTTTGAAAGTTATTATTGAAGTTGCTACCAAAAGTTGATTTGCTGAGGAGGACTGAAGGAGCACAGATGCTTCTTCTACAGCGTGATGGTTGCAATCTTGTGCCACCCTGTGTTACAGAAAAACCGCGCTTTAGAAACACCACTTAAAGTGTTGGTGATGCAATCGTGTTCCAGCCAGCACACGTTTTAAAAGTACTTTAGAAGCAGTATCCCCAATTTGTCAATTATGTTATAGCGGATTCGTGTTAATGAAACGTGCATTACAGCAGAATGACCAGAACTGTCATGTTGGAGATGCCATCTTTTAGGCAAGATGTTCATCTGAGGCCCTGTCTACTCTCACGATAGTCCTTGGTAGGCTTCAAATTTGGTAAAGTATTCAGACTTGATGATTTCCCAATCTTTCAGACGTCCTAAAACTTCCATCGGTGATGAATTCAAGTGGGAAAATGATAACCAATTTCACGCAGTGAGGTCCCTAATGGGTTAATTAGTGCATTTCTTTGAGAGTTAAGTGAATTGAATGATTTCCCTGCTGTCCCTTTACTACATCCACTTATAATACAAAGTTTACATGTGACAATATGCCACTGCCTATATCGTGCACTGAAATATTGGAGAGGTGTTGTGCTAAATCAATGGATTCATGACCTTGTGACTTTAAAATTTGAAGACTTCCCAACTCCCAATTGCAGGAAAGGACTTCAAGTGGTAAAGAATGAAGCAGGGTTTGGGGTACCAGAACTTTGTAGTGTTGAAAATGGGTTTGTTTGATATTACAGCATTAACCTAAGTACTGAGATGTGTATAATTATCTTACTCAACCTGTTGTGATGTTATAACACACTTCTGGAGCAGGTTGAACTCGGACCTGGACACTGTCACTGCATCACCATAAGAGCCTTAGGGCTTAGATCAATAAGCTTTCTAATCAGTCTGTTCAGAAATGTTATGACTTGTCTTTGGAGCTGGTGGCTCTTGAACCTGGGCCTCCTGGCTCTGAGGTAGGGGCTTACCACCACACCATAACAGCCCCAGTGATGTGTGTGTATGTGTATATATTTCTATAAAGAGGTAGTTGATGAAAGTAGGATGATAGGTAATTAGTCATTGTCCACAAATGGCCACAGGCAACTCTATCCAGCTGAAGGAGACAGTTGGTCGTATAGTTTGAGGGACTGCGTAAGGAATCAGAAATCCATGAGTTATCACAGACAACGGGGAAATTGAAATAAATTTATAATCCATGAGATGAAAATTACACGAACTTTATTTTACTTCTCTCTTTTCCCATTTCCCAACATTTTATTCATCCATCCCCCTTTTATCCTTTTATTTTTCCCCACTGATTTCCCTCCTTACTTCATCCCCCACTGCTGACTTCTCTGCCATAACTTTTTCCTTGGCCTGACTCACTTGTATTTGTATTATGATGCATTGGATCGGAACGCTACAAACTGTCTGGATTAAAGGATGTGTAACTTCTTTCATTTAACCGTTAGTAACAAAAGCGTAAAATAAACTTGCAGGCAGCAGCATTTGGTACCAACAAGACCAGGACGCGAAATGATTGATGGTTAACAATTTATTTACCAACTCCCTTGTATTGGAGACTGAGTATGGGTCAAGAATGTGGACAGTGCTAATGGTATAAAGACATCATCTGTATTAAGAATCGTGATTGGGAGGTGCCGGTGTTGGACTGGGATGGACAAAGTTAAAAATCACACAACACCAGGTTATAGTCCAACAGGTTTATTTGGAAGCACTAGCTTTCGGAGCACTGCTCCTTCATCTGGTGGTTGTGTCAGATTTGAAACTGGAGCTCTTTGCCACAGATACTGCCTGACCTCCTGAATTTCTCAATGAAAACCAAAAGAATTGTGGACGCAGAAAATCAACAACAAAAACAGAAAGTGCTCGAAAAACTCAACAGGTCAGGCAGCATCCGTGGAGAGAAACCACAGTTAAAGTTTCAGGTCCAGTGACCCTTCAGACTCCTCCTGAGGAAGGATCACTGGACCTGAAACATTAATTCTGATTTCTCTCCACAGATCCTGTCAGCCCAGTTGAGCTTTTCCAGCAATTTCTGTTGCTGAATTTTTTTTTAGATTACTTACAGTGTGGAAACAGGCCCTTCGGCCCAACAAGTCCACACCGCCCCGCCAAAGCGCAACCCACCCTTACCTAACACTACGGGCAATTTAGCATGGCCAATTCACCTGACCTGCACATCTTTGGACTGTGGGAGGAAACCAGAGCACCCGGAGGAAACCCACGCAGACACGGGGAGAATGTGCAAACTCAACACAGTCAGTCGCCTGAGGCGGGAATTGAACCCGGGTCTCTGGCGCTGTGAGGCAGCAGTGCTAACCACTGTGTCACCGTGCCGTCTCCTTCCTTTGTGCATTTCACAGGTCATTGGTGCTGTTTGTTGTATGGGACACCCAAAAGTATCCACACTCTCATCCGCCTGTGTCTCCTGACAGACTAGTTCCTTATGGCGTACTTTGAGCTTTTGCTTAGGGTTGCCTTTATTCAGTAACAGCAGTAGGATGTTAATTGATTGTGTTGTTCAGAGTCAAAGCATGAGAGAAATGAAATGCAGAATGAAGCCAGCTCTGCGAAGGATTTTAATTTGCAGTGGGGAGCGTCTGCTTCCTCTCCTACATCCCGTGTTTAAATAGTTTGGGGTTACTTTAACCGAGCTGCTGAAGGGTCAGCACCAAGGAGAGACCGGTGAATGTTCAAGAACTAGAATATATACATAGAATATAGAACAGTACAGCGCAGAACAGGCCCTTCAGCCCTTGATGTTGCGCCGACCTGTGAACTAACCTAAGCCCGTTCCCCCACACTATCCCATCATTGAAGGGGATGGGGGAGGCCTTTTTCCTTTTACGTTCTGTGGAACTCGTTTCCAGAATGGGTGCTTTGAGGCAAGAGCTGTCCCGATGTTCAAGGTGAGAATGAATGGGTGCATGAAGAAAGAGAAGCAGCAATTAAAATGGGCAAATGTGATCATGCTGCTGGCTAACACTGAGTAATATGGACTGATTGGGCCATCGTGCCTCCTTTTTGAAAATGTACAATCACAAAAACAAGACGAAATAATATAGATAGCTGAGCAAAGGATTTACTCAGGAGCCATTTATAATCCCCGGGTGGGTAGAGTTGTCCAAAATGCATCGAGCTAATGGCCTGAATCTAGGTCAGAGCAGCTGCCAGGAGTGAGAGCCTTTAACTATCAGGGAAAACTGAACAGGCTACTGCACCTTTATCCAACCGAGAGAAGGCCGAGGGGTGACTGAGTAAGAAGCTGTAAGTGATGAAAGGCTTTAATGGTACTGATGGTGTCTCAGCATGTGGGGGAAACCAGGGAGTAAATAAGATAGTCATTAATAAACGTAATAAGGACTTTGGGGAAACTTAGTTACCTAGCAAGTAATTAGAATATGGAAAGTGGCTACCACGTTGATGGGAAAGCCACCTCCTTAATGTTCCTGGATTTGATGGGCTGAATGGCCTACTGCTCCAACATCTTATGGTCTTTAGTTTTCCTTCAGGACCCATGCCATCTGATTTTGGGAATATGTTACTGTTCAGTTGCTGTCCTGGGTTAAAATCCTGGAGCTCCCTAACAGCACTGAGTTCCCCCACATGATCCAAACGGCAGCGGGCTGAGAGAGTTGGTTATGAACAAATGTCCATGGGTAATTCAGGATAGGCAAAGGGTGACACCCATATGCAGCTAAAAAGGTAGCTGCACTGAATAGCAATTAAGAGCGAGCAAGATGGTGAATGATAGGAGTAAAATCTATAATAATGTAGTTGGTTAGCTCAGTTGGCTAGATAACTGGTTTGCAATACACAGTGACACCAACAGCATGGATTCAATTCCTGTACTGTCAGTGAGGACTCTCCTCAACCTGTTTGTTCACTTGAGGCATGGTGACCCTCAAATTAAATCACCACCAGTCATACCTCTCTCTCTCTCTCTCTCTCTCTCTCTCTCTCTCTCTCTACCTTTGGTAATGGCATTGGATAAAGTAGATGGAAGTAGGAGGCTCACATGAAACATAGGCCTCAGGGGCGATAGAATAGTGGTATTATCGCTAAAATATTAATCCCAAGATTTAACCAATGTTCTGGGGACCCAGGTGCAAATCCCACCATGATAGGGGAATTTGAATTCTGTAAAGAATCTGGAATTAAGAATCTCACGAAAACATTGATTGCCAGGAAAACCCACTTGGATTCAGTAATGTCCCTAGAGTCATAGAGCTGTACAGCACAGAAACAGCCCCTTCGGTCCAACTTGTTCATATCGACCAAAAGGAAATCTGCTATCCTTGCCTGGTCTGGCTTACATGTGACTCCAGACCCACAACAATGGGGCTAATTCTTAACTGCCCTCTGGGCAATAAATGCTGGCCAGCCAGTGACACCCTCATCCCGTGAATGACTAAAAAAAGTATAGACTAGTTGGACCGAATAGCCTGCGTTGGTGATGTAAAGTATGTACATAGAAGTCTTTAAACGACATTAGTAACCATATTCAAATTAACTAAGAAGATTGAGTTTATGTATCATTCTGGTTAAACCATGTTTTTAGTACTACGTGCAGTTGTGGACACTATTAAAGACAGGATATCAAGGCACACGGGGATGGGCTGGTTAAATGAGGGAGAGCGTCATGAAAATTTAGAAAGATGGTACAAGGTATCCCAAGATTTACGTCAGGAAGGATTGAGAAGTTGGATTTATTTTTATCTTTATCTTTCACTCTTTTCTCTTGCAAAAAAGGTGGCTGGGGGGTGACCGAATAGAGATCTTTTAAAATTCTGAAAGGTTTTGAGTGAGTGTTTCAGTGGGTTAAGGATAGAGCTGGAAACCGTCGACATCATCATCACCAAGAAATCCACTGGGGAATTCAGAAAGCACTGCCTTCTCCCAGAGCAGCATGGTTCGAGTGGGGGAGTAACCAGTGGTTAGAGTGAACAGCCTGGATGTGTTTGTGGGAGAAACTACAGAAATTGAGAACTATGATGATAGATTAGAGAAAGCTAGGGTAGACCATAAACTCTGGCATAGACTAGCCGTGCCAAATGGACTGTGTGCCAAATATTCAAATGAAAATTATAGCCCGTGTTGGTATCTTTCACCCACACACACTCTCATCCTAATTCTATCTGATGGCAGGGGCCAGCTACTGGAGCTGGATCATTGGGGCAGTATTTTACAGGAAGGAAGCTGTCCTGTGCTGAGCCTGCCCATCTCTGCGGAAGAGAAGCAACAGTGGTGGTCAACGTCAGCACAAGGAAATCAAAGTTCGACCACCAAAATTAATGAAAACCAGGGTATGCCAGCAACATCTCACAGACCAGTCAATAGCTGGGGATAGAGAAGGGAAATTAGCATTCAGGATCAATGGGCAGCACTGTGGCCCAGTGGTTAGCACTGCTGCTTTACAGTGCCAGGAAGCCGGGTTCAATTCTATTCCTTGGGTGGCAGTCTGTATGAAGCTTGCTTGTTCTCCCCATTTCTGTGTGTGTTTGCCCCTATAGCCCAAAGATGTGCAGGTTAGGTGGATTGGCCATGCTAAATTGCCTGTAGTGTCTAGGGATGTGCAGGAGAGGTGGATGGCCGTGGGAACTGACGAGTTATGGGGATGGGTCTGGGTGGGATGTTGGCCAGAGGGTGTGTGCAGACATAATGGACCGAATGGCCTCTTTTTCTACTGTAGGGATTCTGTGATGGCCTATCATCAGGAGTGGGGAGATTAAATAACCAAAGGAATAATGGTCTGAGGGTGCGACAAGTGAAGGGATTAAAGGGGGATCTTGAGCACTTTGACAAGCATCAGGAAAGGAAGCTTGAAACAAATCTGACATGGACCATCAATCGGGTCTGCATGGAGTTCTTACCCTGAGTGATAAAGCTCATGCAAACCTGTCAGTGAGATACTTGCATAGAACATTTTTCTCTATTTGTCAGGAGGGTGGTGAAGAGCTGCCAATCTGAACTGTTGACATTCCTGTGGGATAGATGTGTATACACACACACCCCTGCTACGGAGGGAGATTGACCCAATGATAGTGAAGGACAGCTGATCTAGTCCCACATTAAGCTGGTGTGTAACTTGGAGGAGGTGGTGTTCCCATGTATCTGTGAGTGTTGGTTTTGATGGTAGAGGTTGCAGGTTTGGCAGATGTTGGTTGAGAAGCCTTGGTGTATTGCTGCAATGCATCTTAAAAAGGGCATGTTGCCATCTGTGATCTTCAGTGGTGAAGGGAGTGAGGGTTGAAGAATGGTGTTAGGATACCAATCCAGCAGACTGCTTTGTCCTGGATGGAGCCAAGCTTCTTAAGTCTTGTTGGAATTAAATTTATCCAAGCAAGTCACATTCCTGTCTTGTGCCTTGTGGGCAAACTTCAGGGAGTGAGGAGGTGAGTTAATTGTCACAGAATTCCCAACCTCTTCCCTGCCCTGCAGCTACAGATTTTCATAAGGCAGGTCCTCTTCAGTTTCTGGTTAATGGTATCCCAGGATGTTTTTAATGGGGGATTCAGTGATGGTGATGCTATTGAATGTCAAAAGGGGGGGATGGTTGGGTTGTCTCTCAATGGGTGAAAGGGAGGACTGGAGATCAGAGTCAAAAAGTGTGGTACTGGAAAAGCACAGCTGGTCAGGCAGCATCCGAGGAGCAGGAGAGTCAACTTTTCGGGCATAAACTTATGCCTGATGAAGAGCTTATGCTTGAAACTTTGACTTTTTGACCCTCGCTTAATGGGGATGATTATTGCCTAGCATTTCTACGGTTCTGGGTATGGAGAGAATTTCTTCTGAGGAGAGGTTGAGTATTTTGAGCCTGTACTCATTGGGATGTAGAAGAATGAGATCATCACTTTACTGATGATTGCGAATATACTGATGGGGCGGTAATCAGATTGGATTTGTCCTGTTTTTTGTGTGCAGGACATACCTGGGCAATTTTCCTCATTGTTAGGGAGAAGCCAGTGTTGTAACTGTACAGGAAGAGCTTGCTATGGGAGCAGCAAGTCCTAGAGCACACATCTTCAAGATATAAATGTTCCTCATAGAGAAGGAGTAAAATTTGACTTCCTTTTGGGTAATAAGACAGGGCAAGTGACTGAAAGTGATAGTAGGGGAATACTATGGGTCTAATGATCATAATTCTAATTATTTAAAAGAGTTATGAAAAAGAATAAGCCTTACATAAAAATTAAAGTTTGTAATTGGAGTAAAGCAAATTTTAATGGCATGAAACAAGAACTTTCAAAAGTTGATTGGCGTAGACGGTTCACTGGTAAAGGGACAACTGATAAATGGGAGTCTTTCAAAAGTGTGATAATGGGAGTCCAGCGACGTTCTGTTCCTGTTAGAGTGAAGGGGAAGGCTGGTAAGAGTAGGGAACAGTCACTGAACAAAGCTATTGAGGTTCCAGTCAAGAATAAAAAAAATTGATATTAGACACAGCTGGGGTCAAATGAATCTCTTGAATTGTATAAAGAGTGTAGAGGCATTTTGAAGAGGGAGATCAGGAAGGCAAAGAGAGAATATGAAATAACAATTGAGATGAATGGCAGAAAAAGCTAAGGATAATCCAAAGAGATTCTAGAAGTACATTAAGGGCAAGAGAGTGACGACAGGGAGTATGGGGCCCCTTAAAGATTAACAGGGCCGTCTGTGCATTGAACCTCCAGAAATGGGAAAGACGTTAAATGAATATTTTGCATCAGTTCTTACAGTGGAGAAAGAAATGGAGGCTAGAGAACTCAGGAAAATATTGATGTTTTGAGAACAGTTCACATTACTGAAGAGGAAGTGCTGGATGCCTTAGAAAATATAAATGTGGACAAATCTCTGGGACCCTGTTCTCGTGTAACCCAGGATGTTGTGGGAGGTGAGGGAGAAAATTGTGGGGCCTCTAGCAGAAATATTTGTTCACCTATAACCTGGGTGAAGTGCTGGAGGACTGGAGAATGGCTAATGCTATGCCTTTGTTTAAGAAGGGATGTAAGTAGAAGCCTGGAAACTGTTGACCGGTGAGTCTGGCTTTGGTTATTGCCGGTGATTCTGAAAGATAGGATATATATGCATTTGGAGAGGCAAGGAATGATTAGGTATAGTCATGCAAGAGAAATCATGTCTCTCAAACTTGAAATTTTTGAGGAAGTAACCAAGAAGATTGATGTGGGCAGAGCAGTGGATGTTGTTTACTTAGACTTTTTAAAACCTTGGACGAGATTCTGCATGGTAGACGAATTAGTAAAGTTAGATCACGTGGGAGTCGGGGTGAGCTTGCCAATAGGATACAAAGTTAGCTTAACGATAGAATGAGTGAGGGTGGAGGGGTGTTTTTCAGACTGGAGTGAATTGAATTGGCTGCAGACTGGTATCTGTAATGTTAGGGACTACTGGAGGAGGCCAAGATAGATCATGCACTTGGCACTTTATGCTGAAGATTGCTGTAAATGTCCGAGTTTAGCCTTTTGCACTGAAATGCAGGGCTCCCCCATCATTGAGGATGGGGATATTAGTGGAGCCGTCTCCTCCAGAGAGTTGTCTAATTTTCCACCACCATTCATGACTGGATGGGGCAGGACTGCAGGGATTAAATCCGATCTGTTGGTTTTGAAATCACTTAGCTCTGTCTATTACTTGCTGCTTGTGCTGTTTGGTAGCTTCACCAGACGGATACATTATTTGCAGATATACCTGGTGCTGCTCCTGGCACACCCTCCTGCACTGTCTGTTGAATTTCCAAGATCAAAAGTAGAGTCATAGAGATGTACAGCACGGAAACAGACCCTTCGGTCCAACCCGCCCATGCCGACCAGATATTCCAACCCAATCTAGTCCCACCTGCCAGCACCCACCCCATATCCCTCCAAACCCTTCTTATTCATATACCAATCCAAATGCCTTTTAAATGTTGCAATTGTACCAGCCTCCACCACTTCCCTGGCAGCTCATTCCATATACATACCACCCTCTGCATGAAAAAGCTGCCCCTTAGGTCTCTTTTATATCTTTCCCCTCTCACCCTAAACCAATGCCCTCTAGTCCTGGACTCCCCCACCCCAGGGAAAAGACCTTGTCTATTTACCCTATTCATGCCCCTCATGATTTTATAAACCTCTATAAGGTCACCCCTCAGCCTCCGACGCTCCAGGGAAAACAGCCCCAGCCTGTTCAGCCTCTCCCTATAGCTCAAATCCTCCAACCCTAGCAACATCCTTATAGATCTTTTCTGAACCCTTCCAAGTTTCACAACATCTTAGATGGAATGTGTGAAGAATTGTCCTCAGTCCTTCATTCCTGCTACTGTCAAAAGTGATAATTTCTTGATGGCTGCGGTGATTAGCTCTCTACTTGACAGATGATTTGTGACTGATCTGCTCGGGGCAGAGATGAGATTGGAGAACTAGTGGGTCTTATATTATTTTTATTGATCAAGCTAACAGCGCTGTTGAGAAAGATTGGATATAATTGTCCACTTGATAATGCACTGGGACTTGTAACCAGCTCAGGGGCCATTTGTCTACAACTGCATTGACCGTTCTGTGCCTGACTGTAATGGTATTGGACTCGGAGGTGATCCTCGTGTTCTGCGTTTGTTATTATTTTAAAGAACCTTTCCAGCAAAGGAAGGTGAGGGCAGTGTTTTCCCAACAGGACGAGACTCAAGCCTTTTTCTCTCAGCTCCATTTGGAAGAAGCTTGAACTTTTTCGTTGCTGGTTCCCCTCCCGTTTGGAGTGGCTGTTGTCCCTGGCATAGTTTGGGATCAGGGGACCATGACACACGTGAAATTAGAGCAGGCCATTCGGTCCCTCAGACCTGCCCCGACATTCAGTAACCAGATGAGGCAAGCTTCACTTGTCTCTTTGCCCTCCCGTAGAAGCAGAGAAAATCCAATCGGGGTAGGCCGTTCTGCCCTTCAATATGACTATGGCTGATCATCTAACTCAGTACCCCGTTCAATCGAAATAGGAGCAGGGGTAGGCCATTCGGCCCCTCGAGAATCAGATGATACGATATTCCTCATGTCCACTTTCCTGCCTTTTCCCTGTAAATCTTGATTCCCAGGCAGATCAAGAATCTATCTCAGACTTAAGTATACACAAGGATTCTGCCCCGACAGCTCTCCATGGCAAGGAGTTCCAAACACTCACTATCTTCTGAAAGAAAAGAAATACTCCTCATCTCAGACTTAAACTGGTACCCCTTTATTCTGAGACTTATACCCTCTGGTCCCAGAGTCTCTCAGCATTTGTCCCGTCAAGCCCCTGGAGAATTCTGTGCGTTTCAATGAGGTCACCTCTCGTGTTGCTGAACTCCCTGTGAGTCGAGTCCCAACCTGATAACCCTTTGCTTCCTCTATATTGGGGATCATCCTCCTGAACCTTCTCTGAACTACCTCCAAATAAATAATATATTTTCTTCAATAAGGGGACCAAAACTGCCCACAGTACTCTAGATATGGCCTCGCCAGCACCTTGCACAGTTGCAGTAAGAGTCCCTTACGCTTTCAACTCCCTTGAAATAATGACCAACATTCCATGACCCTTCCTGATTATCTGCTACCCCTCTGTGCTAGCTTTGTGTGTTTTGTGTACAAGTCCCCCCAACCCCCAAATCACATTGTGTTGCAACTTTCTGCAGCTTTTCTCCATTTAAATAATGTTCTGTTCTCTTGTTCTCTCTTCCAACATGAACAACTTCACATTTTTCTCCCCATACTCTTTGATCCCTTTCTCCCTAGGAACTATATCTGTCCTGTTTAGATTGTGCTGGGGCCCACAAGGTAATTGGTGTAATGTGTGCAGGCAGTCTCTGAGCTGCCGACTGGTTCATTCTGGAATCCGTTCACAAGTCGCTTTGCACCCAACTCATAGAGACATACAGCACAGAAACGGACCCTTCGGTCCAACCCGTCCATACCAACCAGATATTCCAACCCAATCTAGTCCCACCTGCCAGCACCCGGCCCATATCCCTCCAAACCCTTCCTATTTATATACCCATCCAGATGCCTTTCAAATGTTACAATTGTACCAGCCTCCACCACTTCCTCTGACAACCCATTCCACACATGCATCACCCTCTGCGTGAAAAAGTTGCCCCTTAGGTCTCTTTTATATCTTTCCTCTCTCGCCCTGAACCTATGCCCTCTAGTTCTGGACTCCCCCGCCCCAGGAAAAGACCTTGTCTATTTATCCTATCCATGCCCCTCATGATTTTGTAAACCTCTACAAGGTCATCCCTCAGTGTCTGATGTTCAAGGAAAAACAGCCCCCACCCTCTCCCTATAGCTCAAACCCTGCAACCCTGGCAACATCCCTGTAAATCTTTTCTGAACTGTTTCAAGTTTCACAACATCTTTCCGATAGGAAGGAGACCAGAATTTCATGCAATCTTCCAACGGTGGCCTAACCAATGTCCGGTACAGCTGCAACATGGCCTCCCAACCCCTGTACTCAATACTCTGACCAATAAAGGAAAGCATACCAAACACCTCCTTCACTATCCTATCTGCCTGCGACTCCACTTCCAAGGTTCTATGAACCTGCACTCCAAGGTCTCTTGGTTCAGCAACACTCCCTTAGACCTTACCATTAAGTGTATAAGTCCTGTTAAGATTTGTTTTCCCAAAATGCAGCACCTCACATTTATCTAAATTAAACTCCATCTGCCACTTCTCAGCCCATTGGCCCATTTGATCAAGATCCTGTTGTAATCTGAGGTAACCTTCATTGCTGTCCACTACACCTCCAATTTTGGTGTCATCAGCAAACTTACTAACTATATACCTCTTGCGTTCACATCCAAATCATCTAAATAAATGACAAAAACTAATGGACCCAGTACAGTTCCTTGTGGCACTCCACTGGTCACAGGCCTCCAGTCTGAAAAATAACCCTCCACCACCACCTTCTCCCTTTGAGCCAGTTCTGTATCCAAATGGCGAGTTCTCCCTGTATTCCAGGAGATCTAACCTTGCTAATCAGTCTCCCATGTGGAACCTTGTCGAATGCCTTACTGAAGTCCATATAGGTCACATCTACTACTCTACCCTCATCAATCCTCATTGTTACTTTTTCAAAAAAACTTAATCAAGTTGGAACTCAATGCAGGGCCATTCATAAGTACAGGAAACATTCATGTGTTTAAACTGGGTTAAAAAGGCAATTAGCAAGCTTGCCTTCATTGCTCAGTCCTTTGAGGATAGGAATTGGGATTTCATGTTGAGGTTGTCAAGGCCTCTTCTGAAGTGCTGTGTCCAGTTCTGGTTGCCCTGTTATAGGAGGGGTATTATTAAGCTGGAGAGGGTTCAGAAGAGCTTTATCAGGATGTTGCTGGGTATGGAAGGTTTGAGAGGCTGCTTAGGCTGGGACTTTTTTTCACTGGAGCGTAGGAGGTTGAAGGGTGACCTTATAGAGGTTTATACAATTATGAGGGATATAGATAGAGTTAATAATTTTTTTTCCCTAGGGGGGGCACATTTTTAAGGTGAGGGGAGAGAGATTTTAAAAAAAAGGCATGAGGGGCAAATTTCTGGACACTGTGATTCACGTGTGGAATGAACTTCCTGAGACCGTGGCAGATATGGGTACAATTACAACGTTTATAAAACATTCAGATAAATACATGAATAGGAAAGGTTTGGATGGATATGGGCGAGGAGCAGGCAGGTGGGGCTAGCTTAGTTATGTTTAGCATGAACTGGTTGGACCGAAGGTCTGTTTCCGTGCTGTATGACTCTATGACAGCTCCCGTATGGGATTGCCTTCATAAATATGAACATTTGTAAGTCAGACATCTGTAAATCAGGGAGCCCCTGTACTTACCTAATTCTGAAATGTGTTGGCCCCCTGTTTGTAAAGTTTCAATGCTGTTGATTCTCAAAGAGTGGTGGGTTGAATGTCTCTAGTTGGTGATGGTCTCCAGTACAGCCTGTTGAACCTCTAGCAGCCGGGGCTTCACATCTCAAACTGCTGACTCCTGGCTGTTTTTTACATTCTTAGGCACTGCGTCCTCCTGCTCATGCTGGAGATTCAGTTTATAAAAAACGGGTTTCCCCCCCCCCAACAAGTGCCAGACAGATTGTGAGCCAAGATGTCAGCACGTGTGTAAATGGTTATGTTGCCATGGCAACTCAGAATCCCCAGCAAGAGAAGCCAGCCAACGTTACAAATCAGACACTGGGGTGACTTGTCATTCCTGCTTCAACATGGAGCTCCAGCAAGTTCATTTCCAAATGTTGTTATTTTGCTGGTTGTCTCCCTAGGTCCTTGGTGAAGATGGGGTTTTTAAATTCACTCGTGAGATGTTGATGTCATTGGCTGGGCCCAGCATTTATTGCCCATCCCCCATTGCCCTTGAGAAGGTGGGGGTGAGCTGCCTTCTTCAGCCGCTGCACTCCCTGTGCTGTAGGTAGACCCACAATGCACTTAGGGAGGGGATGCCAGGATGTTTGACCCAGCAGCAGTGAAGGGAACAGTGATATATTTCCAGGTCAGGATGGTGAGTGACTTGGAGGGGAACTTGCAGCGGGTGGTGTTCCCTTGTATCTGCTGCCCTGTCCTTCTAGATGGGAGTGCTTGTGGGTTTGGGGAGTATTCCATCACACTCCTGACTTGTACCTTGCAGATGGTGGAGAGGCTTTGGGGTGTTAGGAGGCGAGTTTTGTGCTGCAGTATTCCTAGTCTCTCACCTGCTTGTAACCATTGTGTTTATCTGCTGAGTCCAATTCTGGTCAATGATAACCACCAGGATGTTGTCAGTGATGGTAACACCGTTGAATGTCAAGGGATGGCGGTTAGATCATCTTTTAATTGATGATAACCATTGCCTGATATTTGATTATGGTTAGATTGGATTCCCTACAGTGTAGAAACAGGCCCTTCAGCCCAACGAGTCCACACCGACCCTCTAAAGAGCAACCCACCCAGA
Organism: Chiloscyllium punctatum; assembly: GCF_047496795.1. Lineage (NCBI taxonomy): Eukaryota > Metazoa > Chordata > Chondrichthyes > Orectolobiformes > Hemiscylliidae > Chiloscyllium > Chiloscyllium punctatum. The sequence continues at coordinate 89,401,371 of NC_092756.1, forward strand.
CCCGTTCCCCTACATTTACCCCTGACTAATCCACCTAACACCACGGGGCAATTTAGAATGGCTAATTCACCTAACCTGCACGTCTTTGGACTGTGGGGGGAAACTGGAGCACCCAGAGGGGACCCACACAAACATGGGGAGAATGTGTAAACTCTATGCAGACGGTTGCCCAAGGCAGGAATTGAAGCTGGGTCCCTGGCACTGTGAGGCAGCAGTGCTAACCACTGAGCACCGTGCCACCTGTGTGTCATGACTGCTGTTTGCGACCTGTCAGCCCAAGCCTGGGTATTGTCCAGATCTTGCTGCATTTGGTCATGGACTGAGGAGTTGTGAATGTTACTGAACATTGTACAGTCATCAGCAAACATCCCCAGTCGGGATGGAGGGAAGGTGGGTACAGACCTGTGTGGATGAGGTTGGTGCCAACAGCTGAGAATTGAACCCCTTCAGCCTGGGGGTGGATTCTGAACTTGCCCCTTTGCTCAGTCTGTGGAGGAGATTGTAGCGTTGAGGGTCAGACTTGCCTTTGGCTGGAGAACCTACAAAAACCAAAAGCATGAGGGCAACTGGAGCTGCAGCCGAAACCTCCAGACTGTTTGCAGAGAGGTGTTGGCTGCTTTAATGAACCTTGTTATAAATCACACAACACCAAATATAGTCCAAGTGGTTTATTTGCTCCTTTGTCAGGTGGGACAGATCATGGGACACAGAATTTATTGTAGAAGTTCGAAGTGTCATAGAACGGATGTGATGTATTGAACAAATCTGGATTGCCATTAAGTGTTTAATCACTGAGAATGGGGATGCAGGTTTTGACTGATCAATATGTAAATCCCAGAACTTCCTTCACGACTCGATCCCAAGACAACTTCAGGTTTTATCAGTATATAAAAAAAGTGATATCTCAGTTCAGACACTGCACGAAAGGCTTGCGGTTAGAGCCTGTCTCTAAATGACATCCTCAATCAAGCTTCAACTCCCAGTTAGGGGTAAACACGTGTGTACCCTCAGACGCACAGGGTCATACAGCATGGAAACAGACCCTGCGGCCCAACCAGTCCACACCAACCACAATCCCGAACTAAGCTAGTCCCACCGGCCTACTCCTGGCCCAGGTCCCTCCAAACCTTTCCCATTCATATACTTATCCAAATGTTTTTTTCAACATTGTAACTACTCTCGCCCACCACTCCCTCTGGAAGTGCATTCCACACGCAAACCATACTCTGTGTAAAAAAAAAATCCCCCTCATGTCTTTTTAAAATCTTTCTCCTCTCATCTTAAAAATATGCCCCCTACTTTGAACTCCCCCCACCCTGGGGAAGAAAAACCCTGTCATTCACCTTAGCTATGCCCCTCATGATTTTATAAACCTCAATAAGGTGACCCCTAACCTCTTACGCTCTAGTGAAAAAAAGACCCAGCCTATCCTTATAACTCAAACCCTCCAGACCCAGTAACATCTCAGTAAATTGTTTCTGATCCCTCCCCAATTTAAATATATCCTTTCTATAACAGGTGGACCAGAATTGGACACAGTACTCTAGAAATAGCTTCAGCAGTGTCCTGTACAACCTTAGCATAATGTCCCAACTCCTATAGTCAAAGGTCTGAGTGATGAAGGCAAATGTGCTAAACACTGCCTTAACAGTCATTGGAGAGAGTGTGCGATATCAGCCTATGTAACACAAGACTGGAGGACTCCAGTTGCACGGTGGTAGCATCCATACCTCTGAGCTACAAGTCTAAGGTTCAAAACCCACTTGCTCCAGATGTGTGTCATTACATCTCCAAACAGATTGCTTAGAAAAATGTCTAACTTCCTAGAAAATATCGAGTTTACATCCAGCACCCCACACTGAAGTAACTTTCATGTTTTAAAAAAAAAGAATGTTTTCATATCTTCACTTGTGATTTATCATTTAAGAAATAACTTGGGATTGTATAGCACCTTTCATGACATCAAGATGTCCCAATGCACTTTACAATTTCTGAACAGTAGTCCCCGTTGTAAGGTAACAGTAGTCACACTCCATTGGATGGAAAGTGCTTTGGGATGTGTTGAAGTTGTGAAAGATGGGTTTTGGAATGTCCCTTTCAGCTTGTGAAAAGCAGACGGCATGTAGGAAGACTCATGCCCAACGTCACCAACATTAAACTGAGTAGCAGCAACAACTGACTAAGTCAATAAAAGTTTGTGCGAGAAAGATCTTGCATTTTTATAGCCCCTTTTACAACCTTGAAACACTTTCCAGTTGATGAAGTGCTTATTTAGAAGTGCCATTGCCATGGCGACGTGGGAAACGTGACAGCCATTTTGTGCGGAGCAAGATCCCGCTGACAGCAACATGGCTGTCTGTTTTCAGGGTTGGCCAGGACACTGGAGGTACTTTTCCAAAATGCAGTTCGCCCAAAAGAACATTCATTCATTCATGGGACACGAGCACCATGGCAAGAATCTGTTACCCATCCCTTGAGAACAAGAACATAAGAAACAGGAGCAGGATTAGGCCATCTGGCCCCTCAAACTTGTAACGACATTCAACAAGTGGATGAGACAATGAGCTGAATCCCTTATAAGGAAAGGCTGGATGGGCCAGGCCTCTAGAGTTTCAAAGGGTCAGAGGTGACTTAATTGAAACATGTTAGTTCCTGAGGGGACTTGACCTGGTGGTTGTTGAAAACAAACATGTTGAACTGGGAGGTCATTGTGTCAAACCAGGGGTCACTCATTTAAACTATAGATGAGGAACCGTTCTTTTCTCATTTGGTAAGCTTGCCTTTATTGGTCAGAGCATTGAATATAGGAATTGGGTGGTCAAGTTGCAGCTGTACAGGACATTGGTTAGGTTACTTTTGGAATACTGCGTTCACTTCTGGTCTGCCTACTATCGGAAAGATGTTGAAAGGGTTCCGAAAAGATTTACAAGGAGGTTGCCAGAGCTGGAAGGTTTGAGCTACAGGGAGAGGCTGAATAGGCTGGGGTTGTTTTCCCTGGAGCATCGGAGGCTGAGGGGTGACCTTATAGATGTTTATAAATCATGACGGGCATGGATAGGGTGAAAAGTTGAGGCCTTTTTCCCAGGGTAAGGGAATACAGAACTAGAGGGCATAGGTTTAAGGTGAGAGGGGAAAGATATAAAAGAGGCAACTTTTTCACACAGAGGGTGGTGCATGTGTGGAATGAGCTGCCAGAGGAAGTGGTGGAGGCTGGTACAATTACAACATTTAAAAGGCATCTAGATGGGTACGTGAATAAGATGGATTTAGAGGGATATGGGTGAACTGCTGGCAAATGGGACTAGATTTATTTAGAATATCTGGTTGACATGGATAAGTTGGACCGAATTTCTGTACTCTATATCTGTATGACTCTGAGGGTGAGTGTCTTTGGAATTGTCTTCCTCAAAAGGCTGTAGATGCAGAATCTTTAAATATTTTTCAGTTAGAGGTAGATAGATTCTTGATTACCAAGGGGATGAAAGATTATCGGGGATATGCAGAAATGTAAATTTGAGGTTAAAATTAACTCAGCCATGATTAGATTCCCTACAGTATGGAAACAGGCTATTTAGCCCAACAAGTCCACACTGACCCTCCAAAGACCCACTCCCCCACCCCATATTTACCCCTGACTAATGTGCCTAACATTATGGGCAATTTAACACGGCCAATTCACCTGACCTGCACATCTTTTGGATTGTAGGAGGAAACTAGAGCGCCCGGAGGAAGCCCACACAGACACGGGGAGAATGTGCAAACTCCCCACAGTCACCCGAAGTGGGAATCAAACCCGGGTCTCTGGCGCTGTGAAGCAGCAGTGCTCGCCACTGAGCCACCGTGTTACTGAATGGTGGGACAAGCTCAAAGGGCCAAGTGGCCTATTCTTGTTCCTTGTTCCTAATAAGATGACAGCTGATCTGCCCCAGTCTTTAACTCCTCTTCCCTGACAGCTCCCCGTAGCCCTTAACTCCTCAATATCTCAAAAACCTATCCACTTCCTCTTCAAAATACTCTAAACGATTTAGCCTCCACAACTCTCTGGGACGGAAAAGTCTGAGACCTTCACTCCCCTCTGGGAGAAGAAATTCCTTCATGTCCCAGTTTCAAATCAGTGTCCCCTTTATTCTGTAACTGTGTCCCCTCATTAGAGACTCTCCCACATCTTCATTCCTCTCAGAATCTTGTACGTTTGTATAAAATCACACCTCATTCTTCTCAATTCTAATGAACAAAGGCTTTAACCTACTTAGCTGTTTGTGATAAGTCAATCCCTTCATCCCAGGAATAAGCCTAACGAATCTCTTTCAAACCACCTTCAGTGCCAGCATATCCTTTCTTAAATCCAGGGACCAAAACTGGACACAGTATTCCAGGTGGGGCCTCACCAACACACTGTATAATTGTGACAAGACTTCCCTATTTTTATACTGAGCAATAAAGGCTAAAATTCCACTTGCCTTCTTAATTACCTGCTGCACCTCCATACCAACTCCAAGCAAAGTGCATGATCTCACACTTTACTACATTCATCCCCAACTGCAAAATGTTTGCCTGATCACTCAATCTATCCATATCCCATTGCAAATTCCTAATGTTTGATTTGATTTGATTTATTGTTGTCACCTGTCCCTACATACAGTGTAAAGTTTTGTTTTGCAAGAAGTACAGGCAGATCATAACATACAAGGACATATAGATCATAGAGGGTTCAGACAGAGATTACACACAGATTACACTGCACCGGAGGCACACAAAAGCAAAATCAACATTGGATCTCTCTAATTTCAAATCCAATCAGCAGCCTAATAACAGCGGGGAAGAAGCTGTTCTTGAACCTGGCAAAAGTAAGTATTGCAGATGCTGGAGATTAGAGTCAAGATTAGAATGGTCTGGAAAAGCACAGCAGGTCAGGCAGCATCTGAGGACCACAAGAATCGACATTTCGAGCAAAAGCCCTTCCTGTTGTGTTTCAGCCTCTTGTTTCTTTTGCCTTACAGAAGAGGTTGGCGGAGAGTACCACCGAGCTGGGAAGGGTCTTTGATGATAGTGGCTGCCTTTTCTCAGCAGTGAGAGGTGTCGGTGGGAGTCCGTGGATGGGAGGTTGGCATGTGTAATCACAACATTTCCTCCCATCTGTTTTTTTTAGATTAGATTCCCTACCGTGTGGAAACAGGCCGTTCAGCCCAACAAGTCCACACCGACCCTCTGAAGAGTAACCCACCCAGACCCATTCCCCTCTGACTAATTAATTGATCTTGTATTGATGAGAATAATCTAAATCTGTGAACAAATATGGGTAAATGTAGGAGTACGGGTTGGTTGCGCTTCGGCGGGTCGGTGTGGACTTGTTGGGCCGAAGGGCCTGTTTCCACACTGTAAGTAATCTAATCTAATCTAATGCACCTAACGCTATGGACAATTTAGTATGGCCAATTCACCTAACCCGCACATTTTTGGACTGTGGGAGGAAACCCACACAGACATGGGGAGAATGTGCAAACTCCACTCAGACAGTCCCCCGAGGCTGGGATTGAACCTGGGACCCTGGTGCTATGAGGCCACCCCAGAAGGGCATAGAGTCCCTACAGTGCAGCTTGAGGTCATTCAGCCCATCAAGCCTGCACCAACACTCTGAAAAGCATCCCACCCAGACTTCTTCCCTTGCATTTCCCAAGGCTAACTGCACACTATGGGATAATTTCCCATGGCCAATCCACCCTGATCGGCACATCTTTGGATTGTGGGAGGAAACCAGAGCACCCAGAGAGACCTCACACAGACAGTCTAAGGCTGGAATCAAACCCAGCTCCTTGATGCTCTGAGGCAGCAGTGCTAACCACTGAGCCACCATGCCACCCACATTCCTATTTTTGTATCATCAGCACCTTTAGACACATTAGTTTTCCCCTTGCTCCAAGTTATGAATATCGAAAGAAAATAATTAAGGCTCGAGGGCTGACCCTTGTGGCACCCCTCCCAGTATCTGTTCCCAGCTGGAAAATGACCTATTCATCTCCTGTGTGTTCACAAATCCTCAGTCCAGGTGAGTGCACGACCTGTCCATGTTGTGGGGTATCTTGGGTAATAATCTTTTCTATGGCACCTTATTGAATGGCCTCCAGAAATTGGACATCTGCTGACCCCCAGCATGACGCTGATTCCTGACGTGCTCCATCTCCACATGCTATTCCAATGGTGCCACACACAAAGGACTGCTCAGGCAGACTCGAACCACTGACTGGAGTCCTGAAAGGGGAGTGAGGTGGGGGGAGTGAAGGTGGGGAGAGTAAAGGGGGGGGAGTGAAGGTGAGGGGAGAGAAGGCGGGGAAGTGAGATGGGTTTGTGAAGGTGGAGGGAGTGAAGGCAGGAGTGAGGTGGGGAAGTGAGGGTGGAGGGAGTGAAGGTGGAGGGAGTGAAGGCGGGGGAATGAGGTGGAGCAGTGAAGGTGGAGGGTGTGAAGGTGGGAGTGATGTGGGGGAAGTGGAGGTGGTGGGAGAGAGGTGGGAGTGATGGAGAGGCAGTGAGTATAGAGAGAGAGAGCACAAAGGTGGATGGGGATGGGAGTGTGGGGATGAGTGGGGACAGGAGGAGTAATGGGAGCGGTTGGGGAGGATGAATTGGGGGGTGGAGAGAGAATGGGGGTGTGAGGAGAGGGAGCATGAGAGTGATGAATGAGAGCAGGGTAAGTGAGGATGGAAAGTGAGACCACAGGATGGTGAGGGGTGGAGTATTATGACATTCAGGTTGGAGGAGTGAGGATGGGAATCAACACCTCCATCCCCCTCCTCCCCCAACCTGACCCTCACACCCCTTCTCGCCCCTTTCCCTCTGACTCTCTCCTTCCCCTTTGCACCTTGTTCATGTGACAGATTTGGGATGTTTATACTGTCCTCACTGTGAAGGCCAATGAAAAAGTATTAGTTTAAATTTCTTACTTAGTCCTTGCTATTAATTGTCCAATTGAATTCTTCAAGGCTCCCACATTTACTTTAGTTACAATCTCTCTCTCCACGTCTCTCTCCCCCACTCTCTCTCTATACCCATAAAAGCTCTTGCCATTTGTTTGTGAATGTAATTTAGCAAAAAAATCTCTCATCAAATCAGGATGTGGGGAGCTGCCTTCTCCCAGTGCTGTAGCCCGTGCCAGTGGCAGTACACATGTAGTGCTGTCAGGGAAGGGAGGTTAAAAATTTTGAGCTCCTGAAACTGCAGCACTCCCTCAGATCTGCACTGCCTCATTAGCCTGGATTATCTGCTCAGATTAATGGAATGACTTTAGCCTAAGACCTCCTGACAAAGCTGCAGCAAGGTTGGTACAGTATAAAATCCATATCCCAGCACTTTATAGAATCCCTCAGTCTGGAAGCGGACCATTCAGCCCATTGAGTCAACACTGACCCTCCAAAGAGCATCCCACGCAGACCCACTCCATCTCTGTAAACATGCATTCCCCAAGGCTAACCCACCTAGCCTGCACACCGTGGGGCAATTTAACACAGTCCATCCACCTAACCTGCATTGGACTGGGGGCGACAACTGGAGGAAACCCACACAGACACAAGAAGGATATACCAACTCCACTCAGGCAATCACCCGAGGGTGGGATTGAATCTGGGTCCCTGGTGCTGTAAGGCAGCAGTGCTAACCCCTGTGCTACCTGGATGCATATAGTCAGTTGCCAATACCATGTGAACTCATGACACAGAGGACATGTGAAACCATAAACACAAACACAGCCTGATACATCAAAGATTTGAGGAAAAATAATGGTGAGATACATTGAGTCAGTTTAATGGGTCATGGCTGGTATTCAGATCACACTATTAATTTAAAAGGATGTGCAGGAAATGGCACAAGACAGGGCAGGCATGATGGGCCAAATGGCCACCACCTGCGCTGTAAAAATTCTGTGATGTTTTCAAAATTGATCCAGGTGCCAGACACATGCAAAAATAACCAGAGGGTGACATATTCCAAGTGAGAACAATTCTTTGTCCTATTTCCAACACCAGTTCTCCCCTCACAGATATATTTTCACTCCTGTTCTCGGCAGGCTCCAGGGAAGCAGAGGGTTAAGTCAGGACTGGTTGTCATTGAGAGTTCCCGGATGGAAGCTTAATAAGAAAAAAAAGAAGCAGGTTGCAGGATTAGTTTAGTGCTGAGGTTGGATTGGAAGAGAGGGGGAGCAGTAGATAGAGAGAGGAGAATAATGCTGGTACCAGGATCTTGAGGCAACCTCCATCTCTTGTCTTGCCAACCCAAGGGTCTTGGGGGAGAGTGGGGGTTGGGGAGGTGGAGGCAGAGTGGGGTTTGGGGGGGGGGGGGGGGTTGGGGGGGGGTGGGGGAAGGAAGCAAGACATTGAACAAAAAGGGAGGACAGTGGTCCCTCTTCAAATCTCAAAAAAAATAAAACAAGACTGAGAGGAGGAAGGGGATAAAACGGACACAATGACAACATCCACAAAAGAAGGCGGCTGTGCACAGTATGTGGGACCATACCGTCTAGAGAAGACACTGGGAAAAGGGCAGACAGGTTTGGAACGATTTTTATTGAGTCTGTTTGATGCTCGGTGTCCACGATGATGCTGTTTCAATGCAGGATTGCACATAGTCTTGTCTGGGATGCATGGGGCCACAGGAGGGAGAGTGGTGGGGGGGGGATGGTGGAGGGAAAAATCGATGAATGTAATTTTTTTTTGAACAGAAAGCTCTTATTTTGTTGCTGCGTCGTAAGGTATTTTCCTGCACGCAGGGGCGGGTGGAGGGACTGCTAACTTGCGCGGGTTGTGATGTATTCACTGTCTTTAATCCCTGGGAGTGATCACAAAATGGAACAAAAAAAAAGAAGCAAGCGATTTTCGTTGTCACTCCCAGCGCTGGAACCTGCTTGTTTCTCCCTCTCCACCTCCCCGTTTCTTTCCCAATGTGAGGTACCAGATGCTATAACAGTCTGTCCCCCCCCTCACACCTCAGCCCTTTGGGATAACATAAAGGGAAAGATTTTACAGCATTCAGTTTAATTTTGGAGAAGTTTGAAAGGCTGTGATTAATTTTACGCTTGACGTGTTTTTTTTGGGGGGGTGGGGGAAGCAACATCTCAAAGTGTAAATTTGTGTGTAAAATATTGTGTCCAGCATTTTAAAAATGGTTTATAATTTCTTAACAGCGAAATAAATTCGATTCAGCCCTTCCTCTGGTTAGGGGAAGATTCAGATATAAATGAAATGCTGGAAATTAGATTGTAGTTTGTTGGGGTGGGGGAAGAGGGGATATACTCCTTTCAACCAAGTTAGTGCAAGGGAACTGGATGCCTGATTTTTCCTCTTTATTGAAAGCAGTTGTGCTTTTTTTTATATATATGTGTGTGAGCCAGTTGGAAGTATAGACTGCAACACTATTCAACCCCCTACCTCCTCCCACTGGAGTGGGATAGCCTCTTGCTGTTGTGGCCTTGATTGGAGTGGCGAGAGAGCAGGGGGTGGGGGGGGGGGGGGGAAGCGATGCTTCGATGTGCTGCATTGAACTGCAAAGAAATGGACACGGGGCAGGGCTGAGCCACTGGGGACGTGGGGTACAGCCCAAAGAAACCAGGGAGCTGCAGATCCCCCTCAGGAGCAGGGGGTGAAACACCAGCCACTTCGAGACAATGTGTGGACTGCAGGGTCTGTCAGCACGCCTATAAAACATACCACCCTTTATCAGTCAGTGGGGCACAGGGAATTATATACATTATACAATGTAACCTGCTGCCTTTGTCGGGGGAATATAGATTATATAGATTATAAACATACCCTGCTGTATCTCTTTGTAGAATATAAGGTATTATATAGACTATAAACATACCATGATGCCTCTGTCACTGGCACACAGAAGAATATAAATTTGTCTCTCTGATTGAGATATTTTTGTGTAATATACCATAATCACATACTGTTGTGTATTTGTCAGTGGGATGTATGGTATTATACTTTATATCACACACTGTGGTATAGCTATCCATGGGATACAGCAGCAAAATGTTGCCCCTTTGTCAAAAGCAAAAGATTTTAAAGCAAGCATGTATTTTTTTTTTCATCACGGATATTTCTGTGTGGGCCCAATGATTTACAAAGAGATAAAAGCACCCTGACATTGAGGCGAACTTTATAATCCTCTTCATCTGAACTGACCAGCTTCCCCCCCAGTAAGGACCATGGAAGCAGTGGTCAGTTTTCACACAGGTCTGTTGTGATAGCAGGACAATCACTTTCCCAAGCAATGTTTACATGCATTCTGACAGACTGTGTTCATACAGAGAGAGCAAAATCCTCTACTTAGGTGACAATGAGGTGAATATAAAATATAGAGTGCACTTCTGTCATTGTAATATCCGATATTATATAGTTATACAAAAACAGAAATTGCTGGAAAAGCTCAGCAGGTCTGGCAGCATCTGTGGAGAGAAATCAGAGTTAACATTTCGAGTCCAATTATCCTTCCTCAGAACTGGATGCGAAACACTAACTCTGCTTTCTCTCCACGATGCTGCCAGACCTGCTGAGCTTTTCCAGCAAATTTTGTTTTTGCTTCTGATTTCCAGCATCCGGAGTTCTTTTGGTTTTTATAATGTTAGACGCAGACTGTGGGATATCAAGCAACAAGCAGTTATAATTTATAGAGTTAGTACTCGTCTCTCCCGTGTTTTGGGGGGGTAGGGGGGGTCATGTGATAATTTCCAAGTTGCCCTTGGGTGTGGGTGAAATGGGAAAAAAGAAATAAAGGTTGTTTAGAATGTGCAGCCAGCTACTTGCTCGGAAATGACTGGAGCCACAATGTCTGCCATCTCTTCAACGACCTGAAGAGAAAGAAGGCAGTGATGCTATTTCCATTCTACCTTCCCCCACCTCCCAAAGCACTTTGCAGAGCCCATGATCTCTTTCTGAAGTGTCATCACCCATTGTGATGAAGGCAGCGTGCACAGCAAGATCCCAGGCAGCGATGTGATAACGGCCAATCTGTTAGAGGGATGGCCATTGGTCAGGGAGGACTCCCCAGGCCATCTATGAAATGGGTGACCGTGGGATGTTTCTCATTTGCCGAAGAGAGGCCTCAGTTTAATATCTCCCCTGAAAGGCGCACCCCTGACTTGAATTCACCCAGGTTTTGCCTAACTTCAGATAGATTAAACGTGGTTCGCTTAGTCCAGATGCATAGTGCTACGTAGTTCTGCTTTTACCAAGCAAAGCATCCCCTGATTAATCGTGAGTTGTGACGCCAGACTTTGGCAGATATTTATGGAAACATTGGGAGAGCATTTATTCCAGTTTGGACTCTGCATGTCTGAATGTTAAAAACACGCAATTATACAGACAGGTGAGAAAGAGCAAACAGAGCATAAGAAAAGGAGGTCTTGCTTTTAATACTGAGAAACCTTTTTCTTTGAACGATGTGGAATTTTCCTCAGTAGTGGAGGCTAGGACTTTAAAGTTATTCAAGGCTGAGTTAGTTTTTTTTTGAGAGAGTTAAAGTGAGAGGGAAGTGGAACTAAGACACAGCCAGATCCAGCAGCGGGATTGAAGGGCCAAATGGCCCATTCCTACTAGCTGCTGTGTTCCTAGATTTTCACGAGTGGGATGAGCTGGTGTGGATTTCAGGTTGTCTGTCAGTTTTCGAATAGGGAATAGATATCTGCAAACACATTGGATCAGCCACAGTGCATGGGCAGCCATAAGGCTCTAACCGAGCCCAGGGTTGCAGTCAGCTGTCGGGGTTGTTGTGAGTCAGTGGGTACAGCTCTGGTCTCTAAATCACAAGATTGCAGGTTCAAATCTCCCTGAGCAGGCCAATATTCTCAGTGTAGTACTGAGGGTGTGCTGCACTGCCAGGATTTATTTTCTTTCATTCACAGGATGAGGACTAGGCCCAGCATTTATTGCCCATCCCTAACTGGTAAGAGTCAACCACATTGCTGTTGGTCTGGAGTCACATGTAGGCCAGACCAAGGTAAGGAAGGCAGATTCCCTCCCTAAAGGACATTAGTGAACCAGATGGTTTTTCCCCCCAACAGTTAGTAATTCATGCTCATCATTAGACTCTTCACTTCACATTTTTATTAAGTTCAAATTGCACCGTCTGTTGTGGAGCCAACTCTTCCTGTGACTATTGCACTGACCTCCTTCTCTGTCACACCTTATTCACAACCCACCTGTTGTTATAAATAATCACTGTTACTGATCTAGAAAAAAAAATTACATTTGTGTAGCACCGTTCAGGGCATCTCAAAGCACTGTCCACCCAACTGAATGTTGTAACATCAGGAAATGTTGCAGCCAGCTCCCACAGATAATCATCCTGCTATTTAGATTAGATTACTTACAGCATGGAAACAGCCCTTCGGCCCAACAAGTCCACACCAACCCGCCGAAGCGCAACCCACCCAGACCCATTCCCCCACATTTACCCTTCACCTAACACTTCGGGCAATTTAGCATGGCCAATTCACCTAACCTGCACATTTTTGGATTGTGGGAGGAAACCAGAGCACCTGGAGGAAACCCACGCAAACACAGTGTCATCAAGTGTCTATCTGTCCTCAACCCATTCCCAGAACCTGGCTCATTGCTGTGGCATGTCAAATGTTCATCTAAATACTTGGACTTCAATATCTTGAGGATTCCTGCCTCGAGCACCCTTTCTGAGTGAATCCCATACACTCACCACTCTCTGGGTGAGAAATATTTTCCTCAAATCCCTAAATTTCCTAATCAACCTTAAATCTGCGGCCCCTTGTTTTTGACCCCTCTACTAAAGGGAAACGTTTCTCCCTATCTACCCTGTCTCCGTTCCTCAGAACTTTGTAAACCTCAATCAGATCCATCCTCAGCCTGAAGCCTAAACCTATCCTGTCTCATGCAGGAATGCCACCAGGCCAGGCAACATCCTGGTGAATCTCTCCCTGCACTCTCTCAAGTGCAATCACATCCTTCCTGTAGTGTGGTGACCAGAACTGCACACAATACTCCAGCTGTTGACTAACTAACATCATATACAACTTCCTCAGAAGCTGCCTGCCCTTGTGTTCAGTGCTTTCACTCATAAAGGCAAGAAGCCCATATGCCTTCTGAACCACCTTATCTATCCATTCTGTTGTTTTCAAAGGTCCGTGGACATGTACAGCAAGATCCCTCTGTACTGCCCAGGGTCCCACAATTCATCATGTATTCTCTCGCCTTGTTTGTCCTTCCAGAATGCATCACCTCACACTTTTCAGGATGAAAGGTTGCTACAGTTCTACCTGTCTGACCAGCCTGCCTATATCAGCCTGGAGTCTGGGGGAGGAGGGTTTGGGGGGGGGGAGGCGGTGGTTTCCTCCTCGGATCAGTTTTAAGTATGAGTTGAGAGAAAGCAATTCCAACATTGCAGCATTCCCTCAGCGCTCAGAGAAATCTGAAAACCTGGGTTTTCTGCTCATGCCTTGAAATGGGACTTGAACCTCCCTGAGGCGTTTGAGTCCAACTGATTGAGCCCTGTCAGATGAGGAAGGGTTTGCTACGTTATTTGCAGAGTCCAGGTTCTACATGTGATATTGGAATACACGCTTAGTGATAAAGTTACATCTTTTTGTCTTGCTGGCTCTCATTCTCTTTCTCACTCTTTCCACATCTCCTTTTCTCATTGTCTATATCTCTCTCCCCTCTTCTCATTCTTTCCCTTTATTTATCTCTTTTCCATTTCTTTCTTCCCTTTCTCTTTCTCTCTCTTACTCCCGTCACTCATTGCACCTCTGACTCTCTTCTCTCTTTCCCTCTCTCTCCCTCTCCTTTTCTTTTTCTTTCTCCTTTCTCTCTTCCTTCCTTTCTCCCGTTATCCCTTTACCATGCTTTCTCCCTCCCTTTTCTTTCTCGCTCCATCTCTTTGCTCTCGCTTTGTCACACACGAGTAGATTGATCAATTTGTGTCTGTATCGTTTGTCAAACCTAACACTTTGTAAATTATAACTAATGTCCTTTTGAATAAAAAAGGGAGAGCCAGTCATTGCCTGTTGTCTTCTCCTGACCTTCACAAACTTGGCCTGTCCTCAAGTGAAGGAGTCAAGTGGTTTATGTGATAGAGAACATTACTCTGCAATTACCCTCAGAATGTGGCTATTTAGAACATTGTACACAATGAGCAATTAGGCAGTGACTCGCTCATGAAATGTTGCAACCAAATGACAGTTTTAGTGGTTAGTGTCACAGCTGAGTGGCCAAATGAATACTTGGTTCCAGTTCCACACAAATCTGAGTTTAGTGAAAGGGGCGAGGGATCAGGAGGCTCCCACTGGTCACATATATAAAGTGGGGATCCAGTAATCTCGGCGTTGGCCGTAAGGTAGTGTCATAGAGATGTACAGCATGGAAACAGACCCTTCGGTCCAACCCGTCCATGCTGACCAGATATCCCAACCCAATCTAGTCCCACCTGCCAGCACCCGGCCCATATCCCTCCAAACCCTTCCTATTCATATACCCATCCAAATGCCTCTTAAATGTTGCAATTGTACCAGCCTCCACCACATCCTCTGGCAGCTCATTCCATACAAGTACCAACCTCTGCGTGAAAAAGTTGCCCCTTAGGTCTCTTTTATATCTTTTCCCTCTCACCCTAAACCTATGCCCTCTAGTTCTGGACTCCCCGACCCCAGGGAAAAGACTTTGCCTATTTATCCTATCAATGCCCCTCATGATTTTATAAACCTCTGTAAGGTCACCCCTCAGCCTCCGACGCTCCAGGGAAAATTGCCCCAGCCTGTTCAGCCTCTCCCTATAGCTCAAATCCTCCAACCCTGGCAACATCCTTGTAAATATTTTCTGAACCCTTTCAAGTTTCACAACATCTTTCCGATAGGAAGGAGACCAGAATTGCACGCAATATTCCAACAGTGGCCTAACCAATGTCCTGTACAGCCGCAACATGACCTCCCAACTCCTGTACTCAATATCCTAACCAATAAAGGAAAGCATACCAAATGCCTTCTTCACTATCCTATCTACCTGCAACTCCACTTTCAAGGAGCTATATGCCTGCACTCGAAGGTCTCTTTGATATTTGCAGAAACATTCCAAACTGTTGGGAAGGCTTTAGGAATGACCTGGCTCATGTTTGACTCGAGTCAGATTTCCTTTGCAAAGGATTGGAGTCTGGGATGTTGTACACTCTAGCTTCATAAAGGGATGGGGGGGGGGGGTGTAAAGCATTTACAGGGTTGTTTCAGAGACAAGAACATGGTTAGAAAACATCACTGATACTAGTTAAAGGAGTGCTTAAGAAATGAATGGAACACCACATCAGAATATAAATGTTCGTTGGTAGTCACTGAAATATTGGAGGATCATCTGGTACAGAAACAGGCCATTCTGCCTGTCCTAGCTCTTTGAAAGATCTATCCAATTAGTCTCACCGTCTGTGCACTGTCCCTGTAACACTGCAAATTTCTGCTCTTCAAGGATTCCTTCAATTCCCTTCTGAACATAACCTTGCTTCCACTGACTTTGCAGGAAGTGTGTCCCAGATCTTTACAAACTGCTGTACGTTTTCAAAGAAACTTTATTTCAGCCCCCTGCAGACATTTTTCTGACTATTATGACTCCATGTCCTCTGGTTATCGATGACTCCTCGCATTTAGAAACGGTTTCTATTCTCTTGATGAGCTTCACTATTAAACTTCCCATTAACACTGCGTACCCAATGGAAAGCAACCCCAGCTTCTGCAATCTCTCCAGGTAACAGAAGCCCCTTGTTCCCTTTGTAAACATCCTTTTCACTCTCTCCAAGACCTTACCTTTTTCCCTAAAGTGTGGCACTTGGAGCTGGATCCTATATTCAAGTGCATGGTAACCAGTGATTTATAAAAGTGTAGGATAATTTCTTTGCCTTTTTTGTATTGACGTGGGGGACCTGAGCGTTGCTGGCTGGCCAGCAGTCATTGCCCGTCCCTGGTTGTCCTTGAGAAGGCGGTGGTGAGCTGCCTTCTTGAACTGCTGTAGTCCCTGTACTCTATTACTGTATATTCATAGAGTCATAGAGATGTACAGCACAGAAATGGAAACTTTGGTCCAACTCATCCATGCTGACCAGATATCCCAACCTAGTCTAACCCTATTTGCCAGCACTTGGCCCATATCCCTCTGAACCCTTCCTATTCCTATACCCATCCAGGTGCCTTTTAAATGTTACAATTGGACCAGCCTCCACCACTTCCTCTGGCAGCTCATTCCATACATGTACCACCCTCTGCGTGAAAAGGTTGCCCCTTAGGTCCCTCTCACCTTAAACCTATGCCCTCTAGTTCTGGACTCACCCATTCCAGGGGATTCCTTGTCTGTTAACCCTATTCATGCTCTTCATGATTTTATAAACCCTATAAGGTCATCCCTCAGCCTCCATATCCAGGTTGCAAATTGAGAGGAGTCATTGGGTGTTCAATTCCATGAGTTTTTAAGAAGCCAATTGAGGAAATTATTTGCAAAAGTGAAGACAATGCTGACAACTAGCTGGCATGGATAAATAACTTGTAAGGAACTCGGAGGTAGAATTTGGATTTTTGGTTTAGAAAAGGGTCTGTCATGTGATAATTCCTAACTTGCTCTTTATGCTTAAATGACTCTTGATTTGCTCTTCGATGTGATGAGGTGACATTTGCTGAACAATCCAAGTGTGCCGATAGCTACACCAGCAATCAATTTCAGATAACCATTTGAGTTCATTTACTCTGTTAAAAGCGACATATGTTGGGTCCCACTGTCTGCAAATGAATGTTCAAGCCTTGCACCATTCCTGCAGTAGGTGGGAACTTTTAGGGTCAGTAACCCCTGTGACTTTCCCCATGACGATGTCTTGGCCAATCAGAGTCGACTTGCTGACCCATCGTCACCTGTGGTATAATTGTTGCGATTGTTTGAAAATGGGGTGTTCTTGCAAGTGTCCTGATGGGTGTAAGACAGAAATCTTTCGAATTGTGTCTCTCTTTCCAGCAATATTCAGATATGGAGAGGGACATGTTCTAGGTTTGCAGCTGTGAGTGAGGCAGAGAACGGAAAGCGTGCACTGAGTATTAGCAGACACAATTTAACATAACAAGATTGAGAGATGGTGCAGGATGTCAGAATAGCAGCTGGCAACTGAAGTGAAGAACCATAGAGGATGGAATTTGGAAATCTCTAGGCCCAGGTTAGTGATGGCCATTGTGCAGGTGTAAACGTGACTCAACAGAGGTATTGCGCTCCACTACAAGAAGCAAACAATCTAAAGACAAAGATCTGTCCTGTGCAGAGTTCTGGGTGGACTTTAACTGGTTTCCATTTTTAGGTGCCTCAAGGAGGTGACACTGACCATGGAGTGGAGTCCATCAACAACTCCGCTGAGGTTTCTCTTTCACCTTCTTCATTCACATGCATCTCTGGCCATTTATTGCCCCTCCCTAATTGTGCAGGGGGCAAGTTAAGAGTCAACCGCATTGCTGTGACCCTGGAGACTTGACCAGGTTCCTTTCCGAAAGGGCAGTAATGAACCAGATGGGTTTTCTTCCAACAATCGCCATGGTTTCATTGTCATCTCTTCATTCCAGACTATTGTTTTAAATCGAATTCAAATTCCACCATCTGCTGAGGCGGGATTCGAACCCAGGTCCCAGAACGTTATCTGGGTCTCTGGATGACCAGTCCAGTGAAAATGCAACTCGGCCATCACCTCCCCCTTGTGAGATGTTACACAGGAGAGAGGTCCAGTGTAGATTCTAGATTCTATAAATGTGAAGCAGTTAATAGCTAATTGTATTCGAATAATGCAGGCCAGGCGAGGGAGGGTGTGCCTCTTCCTTCAGTAGGGGACTCCAGGATCTGGGGGACGTTGTCTCATAATTAGAATCAAGACAATTCAAAGATATAATAAGGTCAGCCACCTGGACCTCATAGAATATGAGTTCCCTGATTGGGACTGTTAATCTTGTCCAATCAGGGAGCCCGGGCTGACATATAATAAGGGCTGTGTCAGAGACACTGACATTTTGGTAGCTGGCTCTGAATGGGGCAGTACTAGACTCAAGGATTGTTCAGGTGCCTTGATCATGGGATACCAGCCTCTGGAATTATTTCAAAAGGGAGTAGTCTACAAAGAATGTGGAATGCTTTGCTTTATAAGAAACATGAGCAGCAGAGGTGCTACTGGAAGGCTCAGTGCGAGAGAAAGAAATAAGGCTACAGGAGAGTGATCTTATCGGAGAGGATGGTCGGAAGGCCTCTGATCAGGTTCCTACTCACACAACACTGTGCCTTCCAGTCCGAAGCCTATGGATGTACACACAGAGTTTGAGCATTAGCTGTAGGATGTCGAAGTATGTAAATAGACTGAACGCTCAGACTCTTTTGTTGCCTGTCTAGAAGTGTGCACAAATCAACTGTTTCAGTGACCCTCAGATCTGATGAGTGATGTAGGCACGGACAGTTTATTGTTGCTCTGTACTTGTGGGTCTCTGAGGTAAAACAGAAAGTGAAAATACTCACATAGCAAAACATCCACGACACAACACCATATATCACATGGGTGCATTCCATGTACATTTATTGCCCTTTATTGCCCCTCGGGCAGTTAAGAGCTGCTTGTGGGCCTGCAGTCACATAGAGACCAGACCAGGTAAGGATAGCAGTTTCCTGGGTTTTTAAGAAACTGACAATGGTTACACGGTCACAATTAGACCAGTTCTCCATTCCCGATCTTTCTGAATGTCATTTTTGCCCTCTGCTACAATGGGTTTTGAACTCATCTCTCCAGAACATTGACCTGGGAGTTTGGATTAATAGTCCAGTGATATTACCACTGTGCTGCTTCTTCATGATCCATGTGGATCACATCAATATATTTATGGCCTTAAGTATATCACGTATTCCTATTCTGATGTGAAAAGTTTAAAAATACAGAATACTGGTTTTGTAAAGGCAAACTTTGCTCTTGACATCCATTTTGTAGCAAGTCTGTGTGACGTAGAGAAGTGAGGGTGTCTTGTTGCTGTTGTACTGGACCTTGGTGAGCTCTACCTTGACCATGGTGCCCAACTTTGCTGAACTTGTCCAAGGAAGGATAGACCGCTCTCAAAATGTACAGCAAACATTCAACAGGCTGACCGCTGGGCCTGTGGAACTGGCCTGGGTGGAGAGATGAGGTGATTCTGTCGAGTTTTTAGAAGAATCATTGATGTTTTTACAAGGGCTTGACAGGGTGGGTGGATGATAGATGTATCCCCTATAGCTGGGAGTCCAGATCCAGCAAATGTTGTCTGAGAATAAGAGTAGACTATTTGGAACTGAACTGAGGAAGAGTCAAGATTAGAGTGGTGCTGGAAAAGCACAGCAGTTCAGGCAGCTTCTGAGGAGCAGGACAATTTATGTTTCTGGCAAAAGCACGAAATGTCAATTTTCTTGCTCCTCAGATGCTGCCTGACCTGCTGAGCTTTTCCAGCACCACTCTAATCTTGACTCTGATCTCCAGCAGCTGCAGTCCTCACTTTCACCTGCCTGAGCTGAGGGGGAACCTCTTCACTCACAGTGGGTTCTGTATTCCATGGAATTATGGAAGCTCAGTCATTGAGTAAGTTCAAGACAGATAACCAATTAGATATTTTAAGATACGGGGATAGTGCAGAAAATGGCTTGCGGTAGAACAGCCATGATCGATTTGAACCGTGAAGCAGACTCGAAGGGCTGAGTGGTCTTCTTCCTATATACCCATTGTTGCTAAGTTTTACTTTAAAATCAGCGGAAGATAACTGGGTTAAATTGACCATACCTTCACCCAGCCCTGTCCCGTGTGCATTCTCATTCCTTCTTTGATGTATCAGAGAGTTCTGCATTTCCAGTCTTGGGTCATGGCAATGAGGAACTGGATAGTTCAATGTGTTAACTGTCGACCTTCTGCTGTCTACATTCCAATGATAAAGACTTCCCTTGGCTGGGTTACGAGCCCTCTGTGAAATGAGTTTGTTACAGTTTTCACGTAGATTTTAGGGGTGGGGGGGTGGGGGGGCATCTTGGTCATCACTAAAACAAAGTTCCGCCCATTCCACAGCAACAAGGCAAGACTTCTACAATTCCCTGGGTATTGTATTTGGACAGAGAGACCAAGGTGGTTCAGGTACATATTTCTTTGAAGTTTGCATCACAAGTAGGCAGGGTGGTTAAGAAGATGCATAGTACACCTGCCTTCATTGCTCAGACCTTTGAGTATAGGAGTTGGACATTATATTGAGGTTGTACAGGACATTGGTGAGGCCCCTTCTGGAGTACTGTGTCCAGTTCTGGTCACCCTGTTATAGGAAGGATATTATTAAGCTGGAGAGGGTTCAGAAGGGATTTACAAGGATAATGCTGGAAATCAAGTGTTTAAAATATAAGAATAGGCTGGGACTTTCTTCATTGGAGTGTAGGAGGTTGAGGGGTGACCTTCTAGAGGTTTATCAAATCATGAGGGGCATGGATAAGGTGAATAGCAGATGTCTTTTCACTGTGATGGGAGATTTCAAGAGTAGGGGGTATATTTTTAAGGTCGGAGGAAAAAGTTTTAAACAAAATGAAGGGCAATTATTTTTTAGACAGAGATTGCGTGTAGAATGAACTCCGAGAAAGTGGTGAATGCGAGTACAGTTACAATATTTAAAAGACATTTAGATAAATAAGGAAGATTTGGAGGGATATGAGTCAAGGTACAGGCAGGTAGGACTTGTTCAGTTTGGGATTATGGTTGGCATGGACTGGTTGGACTGAAGGGTCTGTTTTTATACTGTATGACCCTCTATGACAACTTGCATGATCACTGGCTGGCCCAGCATTTATTGCCCATTCCTAGTTGCCCAGAGGGCAGTTAAGAGTCAGTCACATCACTGTGGGTCTGTAGGCCAGACCAGGTAAGGATGGCAGATTTCCTTCCTTAAAGGACATTAATGAAGCAGATGGGTTATACAAAGTTTATTGAATTGAAATTACACTACGTGCTATGGTGGGGGATTTGAACCCTGTGTCCCCAGAACATGGGATTACTAATCCACTACATCACCAGCACTATCCCTCAGTTGCTTTCATATGATAAAATGTCCCAAGGTTTTTGTAGTGCAGTGTTTTACAATGAGTCACACATTGGGAGACTTGCTAGTTCAGTGAGGTCAGTTTTTAGGATCATCTTAAAGGAGGAGGAGAGAGGGGATTAGGGGGTTTGGATTAATGAAGATAAAACTGTGGGGAAGGGAATTTCAGAGGTAAAACTCTTGGTAGTTGAAGGCATGGCTGCCGATGATCGAGCAGTTGGTTTGTTGAAGGTGGGCAAATTGAAGTAGGGGATTTTGAGGATTTTAGGGTTTGAGGGTTTTGCAAAAAAAGGGGCGATGAGATGACAAAGGGATTTTTAAACAGATAGGAGCATTTTTTAATTGAGGATTTCTGGCTGGAAACCAGTTTATTCCAGTGAGCACAGGTCAATGAATTTGATAGATTAGACACAGGCGGTGGATGGGAGGTGGCTGTTATAGAATTTGAGTAAAACTTCCAAAAAAGGAGACATACTTTTGAGGCTATCCACCTGAAGCTCATCAGGACAGAGCCACAAGAATGCCAAATCTCAAAGGGAACACCAATTTATACTGAACGAGAAACGTGTGATGATTGGTTGTTAAATGGACTCTGATTGGTGGAGATGTTACCATGGAGAATGTACCAGGGAACACGAACTGGCAAGCACTGGTTCAAATTCAATCCAGGGAAGTTGACTCTGATTGCCATGGGGAATTTAGTCAGGAACGGCTGTCCTGAAAGCTTCTCTCTTGGTCAAAAAGGGACAATGAATGCATTTGTTCCCTCTGTCTTCAAAGGATTATGACCTGCTTGTGAATATGTGTAGTTTCTAGCGTGCATAAGTGAGTCTACTTACTCAACAATTAGCACCTTCTTTTCATGCAGTATAAATTGTTGTTCCCTTTGAGATTTGGCATTCTTGCAATGCTGTACTGATCGCTGCAGGATGACAACCTTCAACAGCATGTCTTTATTTATGTGGCAACGCAGAGGTGAGGTTTGAAGGAGTCACGTTGGTACTGATGAGATACTGGCCACAAAAACATTGGAAATTTGACCAGATTTTAGGTATCAACAACTCACACCTTCCCCTAAATGCAACATTAAATGCCAGAATCTCATCTCGAGTTTCCCAGAGGATCTGAGGGATGGAATATGTCATGACAACGAAGTGAAGAGTTACTCACCTGAGGGTGGAGACTGAGAGACCCACTGTCTGAGGAGAGGAGTCTTTGTTCTGCATTGAGCTGTGCTGTACCTCACCTGAGAGTGGGCTTTGATACTTGACTGTCTGAAATAAATGAGCTCCACTCCTAGACAAGAATTTTCAAGCAAAATACTGGAAAGGAGCCAAGTAAATAAAACAGCAAGGTTGCGACTGAGGTAGGAGTAGAAATTATGCAGAAATATCTAATGGGGAGACAGACCGAGGTAGGCCCGTAAGGAAGGTCCTTTTGTTTAATATTTCCCTATTCCTAATTTGGAGAAGAGATGGCAGCAAATGCTGGCATTTATAATGCATTGTTCACAAACCAAAAGTACCTTCTAGTCTCCATTAGCTAGAATGGTTCTGAAATTCATGTGCTTAAGACTTCACATTGAGACCCCATTCACCTGTCATCCACACTGTTCACCGTACTCTTTCCCCCTTCCTCCCTTTCTCTCTCTTTGTCAACCTCCTACTTTCTCCTTCTCTTCCCTCCGCTTCCTTTCTCTCTCTCTCTTGCTGCCCCATACCTCTCTCTATCTTTCCCTTCCTCCCTTTTGTCTTTCGCTCTTTCTCTCTCTCATCCCTCCTCCCCTTCCCTCCTTTTCTTTCTTCCACTCCCTCTCTCTCTGTCTCTCCCTCTCTCTCCCCTTTCTCCTACTCCCTTTTTCTCTTTCTCTCCCTCTCCTTGCTCTTGCTTTCCCCCCCTCTCTCCTTCCCTTTCTCTCCCTCGCTTCCTCCCTCCCTTCCTCTGTCTCCATTTCTGATCATTTTAAGAGACTTCTCAAACCCTACCTTCATCAGTTTTAGTATCTCCCTATTTGACTGGAATCAGGTTCTGTACCCTCTCAAAGTCTGTCACTAACTTGCTCACAGTTCACCAGAACACAGAACATTACAGCGCAGTACAGGCCCTTTGGTCCTCGATGTTGTGCCAACCTGTAAAATTAATCTGATGCCCATCTAACCTACACTGTTCCATTATGATCCATGTATATGTCCAATGCCCATTTAAATGCCCTTAATGTCGACGAGTTGCTGGCAGGCCATTCCACGCCCCTACTACTCTTTGAATGAAGAAACTACCCTTGATATCTGTCCTAAATCTATCACCCCTCATTTTAAAGCTATGTCTCTTCATGTTAGCCTTCACCATCCAAGGGAAAAGGCTCTCACCCTATTTAACCCTCTGATTATATTATTTGTCTCCATTAAGTTACCTCTTAACCTTCTTCTGCCCAATGAAAGCAGCCTCCAGTTCTTCAGCCTTTCCTTGTAAGACCTTCCTTCCATAACCAGGCAACATCCTAGTAAATCTCCTCTGAACCCTTTCCAAAGCTTCCACATCCTTCCTATAATGCGGTGACCCACTTCTCCAGATGTGGCCTTACCAGCTGTGGCTCCGAAACTCAATCCCCTACCAATAGACGCCAACACACCATATAGCTTCTTGACAACCGTATCAACCTGGGTGGCAACTTTCAGGGATTGATGCATCTGGACACCAATATCTCTCTGTTCATCCACACTGCCAAGAATTTTGTCCATTAGCCCAGTACTCTGCATTCCTGTTACTTCTTCCAAAGTGAACTACCTCACATTTTTCCGCATTAAACTCCATTTGCCACTTCTCAGCCCAGCTCTGAATCTTATCTATGCCCCTCTGTAACCCACAACATCCTTTGGCACTATCTACAACTCTGCCTACCTTAGTGTCATCCCCAAATTTATTAACCCATCCTTCTATGCCCACATCCAGATCATTTATACAAATGACAAACAGCAGTGGCCCCAAAACAGATCCTTGCAGGACACCACTGGTAACTGAGCTCCAGGATGAACATTTCCCATCAACCACCACCCTCTGCCTCCTTTCAGCTAGCCAATTTCTGATCCAAATCACTAAATCACCTCCATCCCGAAACTCTATTTTGTGCAATGGCTTACCGTGTGGAACCTTATCAAACGCCTTACTGAAGTCCACATACACCACATCAACTGCTTTACCTTCATTCACCTGTTTTGTCACCTTCTCGAAGAACTCAATAAGGTTTGTGAGGCACAACCTACCCTTCACAAAACCGTGCTGACTATCCCTAATCAACTTATTCCTTTCCAGATGACTATAAATCCTATCTCCTATAACCTTTTCCAACACCTTACCCACAACCGAAGTAAGGCTCACTGGCCTATAATTACCAGGGTTGTCCCGACTCCCCTTCTTAAACAAGGGAACAATATTTACTATCCTCCAGTCTTCTGGCACTACTCCTGTCGACACTGACAACATAAAGATCGAAGCCAAAGGCTCTGCAATCTCCTTCCTGGCTTCCCAGAGAGTCCGAGGATAAATCCCATCCAGTCCAGGGGTCTTATGTATTTTCAGAGCTTCCAAAATTGATAAAATCCTCCTCTTTGTCAACCGCAATCCCATCTAATCTTGGAGCCTGTATCTCTGTATTCTCACTAACATTGCCCTTTTCCAATGTGAATACTGACAAAAAGTATTCACTAATCTATGTCCTCAGATTCTACACACAACTTCCCACTACTGTCTTTGATTGGCCCTAATCTTACTCTAGTCATTCTTTTGTTCTGGATATACCTACAGAAGGCCTTAGGGTTTTCCTTGGTCCTATCCGCCAACAACTTCTCATGTCCCTTCCTGGCTCTTCTTAGCCCTCTCCTTAGATCTTTGCTGGCTCACTTATAACTCTCAAGCCCCCTAACTGAGCCTTCATGCCTCATCCTCACATAAGCCTTCCTCTTCCTCTTGACAAGAGCTTCAACGTTTTTAGTAAACCATGGCTCCCTCTTGACAGCTACCTCCCTGTCCGATAAGTATATACTTATCAAGGACCTGCAATAGCTGTTCCTTGAATAATCTCCACATTTCAACTGTGTCCATCCCCTGCAGTTTCTTGCCCCATCTTATGCATCCTAAACCTTGCCTAATCATATCATAATTGCCTTTCCCCCAGTTATACCTCTTTCCCTGCAGTACATACCTAACACTGCCCATTGCTGTTATAAACATAACTGAATTGTGGTCACTATCACCAAAGTGCTCACCTACCTCCAAATCTAACACCTGGCCCGGTTCATTACCCAGTACCAAATCTAATATGGCATCGCCCCTTGTTGGCCTGTCTGCATACTGTGTCAGAAAACCCTCCTGCACACATTGAACAAAAACTGGTCCATCTAAATTACTTGAACTATAGTATTCCCAATCGATGTTGGAGAAGTTAAAGACCCCCATAACAACTACCCTGTTACTCTCGAGAATTCCTATTGAGAATCATCTTTCCCAACCTTTCTACTACATCCCTGGAACAACTCGGAAGCCTATAGAAAACTACCAACAGGGTGACCTCTCCTCTCCTGTTTCTAACCTCAGCCCAAACTACCTCACTGGTTGAATCCTGCCTTAGCTCCCCACCTTTCTTCCTACCTATGTCATCAGTGCCTATGTGGATCACAACTTGGGGCTGCTCCCCCTCCCCCTCCAGGATCCCAAAAACATGATCAGAGACATCACGAATCTTGGCATCTGGGAGGCAACACACCAACCGTGAGTCTCTCTCATTCCCACAAAACCTCCTATCTGTCCCCCTAACTATTGAGTCCCCAATGACAAAAGGTCTGCTCCTCTTCCCCCTTCCCCTCTGAGCAACAGGGAGAGACCCTGTGCCAGAGACCTGAGCCCCATTGCTTACCCCTGGTGAGTCATTCCCCCCCACCATCAGTTACCAAAATGGTTTACTTGTTGTATATCAGATTTCCAGATTTCCACGGTTTCATATTAATTCTGTCAGACTTATCTTCGTTAACAAAATCCATATGGATTCTCAAACAAAGGGTGAGACTAGGTCAGTCAGGCCACTGGAGCTATCATACCCCCAATTCCGCGTGGGAGTTCTTCAGTTCCATCAACATCAACAGTTTTGTTGTTCTTTACCTTCTGGTGAACAGCCAAGCTCCTGAGTGTCCACTATTTGACTGTGCAAGAGAGTTGGGCAGATATACAGAGGGTGGCTCAGTGGTTAGCACTGCTGCCTCACAGCGCCAGGAACTTGCGTTTGATTTCAGCCTCGGGTGACTGTCTGTGCGGAGTTTGCACATTCTCCCCGTGGTCTGTGTGGGTTTCCTCCTGGTGCTCCAGTTTCGTCCCACAGTCCAGAGATGTGCAGGTTAGGGTGGATTGGCCATGCTAAATTGCCCATTGTGTCCAGAGATCTGCAGGCTGGGTGGATTAGCCATGGTGAAAACCCCTTGTGGATGGGTCTGGGTGGAACGCCCTTTGGAGGGTTGTTGTAGACTTGATGGGCCAAATAATTCTGCATCATAAGGGTTCCATGATTCTAAATCAACAACAGGTGTTTGGGCATTCTGACATTCATGTAGCACCTTTTACCACCTCAGCTCATGACTTAAGTGTTTTGTGACTGATTTGTTACGGTAACATTCATGGCATTGGGGCACCCGTACCGACTAGAGTCTTCAATCTTCAGACATCCTCACAATCTTCAACATTGTCATCTCACCCAGCAATCGCATCACACCCCAGGCATCACCATTACCGTGTAGGACAGGAAGTGACGTCGGTCATTCAGTCTGCTCTGCTGTTCTCCATTCATAGGATATAGACATTCCTGATAAGCCAGCATTCACATCTCATCCCTAACTGGGATAATTGGCTCACTGCTCAGCGGGTAGTTCAGAGTCAAACACATTGCTGTGGGTGTGTAGTCACATGTAAGGCCAGACCAGATGAGGATGGCAGTTTCCTTCCCTAAAGGATATTAGTGAACCAGATAGGTTTTTTTTAAATGATGAAAAGTAATGGTCCTTACTGGACGCTGCTGGGTCTAAAACCAGGAAACATAATCTCAGAATACGAGACGGGCCGTTTAGGACTGAGATGAGGAGGAATTTACATGGTCACCAATGGATGAACCCTTTTTTTTTTGATTTCAGATTTTATTGAAATCAAATTTCACCGTCCATCGTGGGGATGTGATTCAAATTGTGACACCCCAGTGTGTCAGCAGCAGGGTCTCTCGATTACAAACCCAGCATTAATATCACCATGATGGCACCTCCCTATAATTCGATCATGGCTGATGCCAATTTCCCACCACCATCTCAACATCTCCTTATCCCTTTACGTCAGGAAATCCCTCTGCTTCTGTTCGCTGACTGACTCTTCACAGCCTTAAGGGGCAGCGAACTCTGAAGATTCATCACTCTCTCTCTGGAGAAGAAATTCCTCCTCATCTCAGTCCTCTCTTATTCTGAGATTATGTTTCCTGGTTTTGGTCTCAGCAGTCAGGGGGAACATGTAACTTGTTCCCATCTTGTCACACAGTACAGTAAGGAGTTTGTAGGTTTCATCGAGGTCACTCCTCGTTCTTTGGGACTACAGACCTAACCTCCTCAATCTGTCTTTGTGAGGAAATCCTCCCCTTGCCAGGGTTAATCACCATGGCACTCCTTTTACGGTAAGTTAAATGGACCATCACTATCATCTTACCTGACCTCTTATTAGAGAGAGATGATTTGTACCCGTTTATCCTGTGGCAAAGGGAAGAAGAGTCTATCATAGTAACCTCAACCGGTGTGGGGATCGGACCATTCCTGTTAGCATCATTCTGTTTCGCAAAGATTTACACGATGTTACTGAGACTGGAGGGTTTGAATTATAAGGAGAAGCTGGATAGGCTGGGTCATTTTTCTCTGGAATGTAGGAGGCTGATGAGAGACCTTATAGAGATTTATAAAATCATGAGGGGCATAGATAAGGTGAATAGCAAAGGTCTTCTTCCAAGGATACAGGAGTCCAAAACTACTTTTTCCGAGGATACAGAAGTCCCAAACATGTTACTTTGCAGCCTGTGAAATACTTCTGAAATGCATTTATGGCTGGTCGGTCATGTTGTCAGATACATTTGGGACATTCAAGCAATTCTTGGATAGGCACATAGAAGATAGTATAATGAAGGGAATGTAGGCTAGTCTGATCTTAGAGTAGGATAAAGGGTCAGTACAACATCGAGGGCTGAAGGGCCTGTGCTGTACTGTTCAATGTTCTATGTAAAGGGCATAGGTTAAAGATGAGAGGGGAAAGATTTAAAAGGGACCTGAGGGGGCAACTTTTTATTATTCATGCAAGCAATGAGGACGTCACTGGCTAGGCCAGTATTTATTGCCCATCCCTAAATTATTAAGAGTGAACTGTGATGCTGTGGGTCTAGAATCATATGTAACTGGCCTGAGAAAGCGGGGAGCAGCAGGTACAATTACAACGTTTATAAAGTGTGTGGACATCTACATGAGTAGGAAAGGTTTAGAGGGATATGGGCCAAATGCAGATAAATGGGACCGGTTCAGTTTAGGAAACGGGGTTGGCATGGACAGGTTGGGCCGAAAGGTCTGCTTCTGTATGACTGTATGACAAACCAGCTGTTCAGCCAACCGAGCTATATGCAAGTACTGGATATCTCTTTTTAGATAAGGAGACCAACACTCTACACAATAATCGAGGTGCGGTTGTAATAAAATCTTGATGGAATACTGATGTCATCAGTCTGAAGTGACTGTAACAGAACTGGCTGAAGGTTGAAGTATTTTTCCCTCTGGGTTTACATTGTAAAGAGTCTTAAGTCCCTGCGGGTTGTACGATTACACTAAGGCTTGTTTACATTTGATTTCTACCATTACCACAACATGCCACCAGTTAACTGCCACGTTTGATTCTGGTACATGCCAGTAACACCAATTTTAACCAAAATTGATATGACAGCACTGCAACAGACTATCCAGTCCCTTTGTCCTTGTCTGTGTTCATACTCCAGACCCATCTGTACTGACCCTACACCACCTTATCCTCTCAGCACCTTCACCTTCGACCTTTCGCTGTCATATCCTTATCTAGCTTGCCCTTAAGTGCCTCAATGTATTACTGTAAAATACTTCTGAAATACAATCATGGCAGGTCGGCCATATTGTCTGATAAAGAAGAGAAAGACTTGCATTTACATTGTAACTTTCACATCCTTGGGACATCCCAAAGTGATTTCCAGTGAATCCATCCATTTTCACCTGCTCATGGTCTCCATTATCAGCTTGAAAGGCTTTTGCCCGAAATGTCGATTTTCCTGGAATGTGCAAGTCCGCAACACTCAGTCGGGGTCAGCTCCTTCAGCTGGAAGATCAAAACGTTTCAGACAGACCAAAGAGCGTCTTTCACCGAGTTGATGATCCTCCAGGCACAGTTGATGTTCGTCTC
Source organism: Chiloscyllium punctatum (assembly GCF_047496795.1). NCBI lineage: Eukaryota > Metazoa > Chordata > Chondrichthyes > Orectolobiformes > Hemiscylliidae > Chiloscyllium > Chiloscyllium punctatum. The sequence continues at coordinate 89,430,943 of NC_092756.1, forward strand.
GGTGTGAGTCCCGGGGAACAGGCCGTAGAGCACGGAGTCCCGCGTCACGGTGCTGCTCGGGACGAACCTCAACAAACACCACTGCTTTCCTCTCCAGACTTCTTCTGCAGAGGCACATTCCAGAAGGAGGTGTGTGACAGTCTCGTCCCCCCTGCAGCTGCTTCGAGGGCAGCGTGCGGTGTGGCTGAGAGTCCGGGCCTGCATAAAGGGTCTCACAGGCAGAGCCCTTCTCACCACCAGCCAAGCCATGTCTTGGTGCTTGTTGGAAAGTTCTGGCGATGAGGCAATCTGCCAAATGGCGTTGATCGTCTGCTCAGGGAATCACCCGACAGGATCCACCCTCTCCTTTTCCCAAAGGGTCTCAAGGACACTATGTGCTGACCACTTCCTGATGGACTTGTGGTCAAAGTTGTTTTTCTTCATAAACTTCTCCACGAAGGACAGGTGATACGGAACGGTCCAACTACTCGGAGCGTTCCGTGGCAGTGAGGTCAGGCCCATCCTTCACAACACCGGGGACAGGTAGAACCTCAGTACGTAGTGACACTTAGTGTTTGCGTACTGGGGATCCACGCACAGCTTGATGCAGCCACACACAAAGGTGGCATCAGGGTGAGGGTGGCATTGGGTGTATTTTTTCCCCCGTTGCCCAGATCTTTGTACAGCGAGTCCCTTCGGACCCTGGCCATCTTTGATCTCCATATAAATTGGAAGATGGCCCGGGTGACTGCAGCGGCACAGGTTCTGGGAATAGGCCAGACCTGTGCCACGTATAACAGCAATGACAGTGCCTCACACCTGATGACCAGGTTTTTTCCCACGATGGAGAGTGACCGTAGCTTCCATCTGCCCAGTTTGCTGATACGCTCCTCCCAAGACTTGGCGCACGCCCCAGCTCCCCCCCACTTCAGGTGGTCGGTCCTGACGGTGAAGGGGATCGAGAATTGGTCGGCCCAGTTCCCGAAGAGCATGGCCTCGCTCTTGCCTCTGTTTACCTTGGTCCCCGAGGCCCGTTCGAACTGGTCACATATGCACATGAGTCTGTGCACAGACAGTGGATCCGAGCAGAAAACAGCGACGTCATCCATGTACAGGGGGGCCTTAACCTGCAGGCCCCTGTCTCCAGCATCTGCAGTATCCACTTTTGCCTTTTCTCCTTCCCTGGCTAACTATTAACCACTCCTTTGTCTGCCTAACCTTCTCTCGCTCTCTCTGTCTCCACCTCACTCCCATCCCGTCATTGGTGTATATATCACCATTTTTACGTACAGTTCTGAAGATGTTCTAAAACGTGAGCTCTCCTTTCTCTCCACAGATGCTGCCAGACCTGCTGTGTTTCTCCAGTAATTCCTGTTTTTGTTTAGGATTTGCAGCATCCACAATTCTTTTGTTTTATTACAGTCAATCAAGTACTTATTGAAGCGTAGACATCGTTCTAATGTAGCAGGCAATTTGTTTCTAAGTATGATGGCCATATAATCCATCAATGCTGATTGAGGGGTAAATAGAGCCCTGGACACTGAGTTAGTTGCTGGGGATATGCAGGAATGTACAGTTGAGGTTAAAATCAGGTCAGCCATGATTTTATTGGATTGGCAGAGCACCCAGAGGTGAGGCCTAGTGATTATCGCTGGATTATTAATCTAGAAACTCAGTGAATGTTCTAGGGACCTGAGTTCAAATCCTGTCATGGCAGGTGGTGGAATTTGAATTCAATTTTTTTAAAAATCTGGAATTAAGAACCTACTGATGATGATGAAGCCACCTGTAATTGTCTGGGGGGGGGGAAAAACCCCATCAAGATCACTAAGGTCCTTCAGGGAAGGAAACCTGCCATCTTTACCCGGCCTAGCCTATATGTGACTCCAGACCGACAGCAAAATAAGAACATAAGAACTAGGAGCAGGAGTAGGCCATCCGGCCCATCGAGCCTGCTCCACCATTCAGTAAGATCATGGCTGATCTTCTTGTGGACTCAGCTCCACTTACCCGCCCTCTCACTGTAACTCTTAAATCCTTTACTGTTCAAAAATCTATCTTTGCCTTAAAAATATTCAAGCATGCCCCTCAACTGGGCAGGGAATTCCATACATTCACAACCCTTTGGGTGAAGAAGTTCCTCCTCAACTCAGACTTAACCTGCTCCATCTTATTTTGAGGCTATGCCCCCTCGTTCTAGTTTCACCCACCAGTGGAAACAACTCCCCCCACCGCGTCTATCTTATCTATTCCCTTCATAATTTGATATATTTCTGTGAGATCCCCCCCCCTCATTCATCTAAATCTCAGTCTATTCAATCTCTCCTCATAAGCCAACCCTCTCAACTCCTGAATCAACCTGGTGAACCTCCTCTGCATCCCCTCCAGTGCCAGTGCATCCTTTCTCAAGTAAGGAGACCAAACCCTCAGAAATGACCTTGCCAACCACTCAGTCCAAAGGCAACAAAGGATGGGCAATAAGTGCCGGCCAGCCAGCGACACCCACATCCCACAAGGGAATACAATCAAAAATGGATGGTGTTATGGGTTAGGCCAGACCCCCTCAAAACATTTCAAGAAAGTAGCCCAGACCTGAACTTTGCTGATTGGTTTAAACAGGTGTAACATGGATATTCCAGGAGGGATACAGTTGGTCAAACTTCGTCGTTTCAAACAAAACAGAATTTAGATTAGATTACTTACAGTGTGGAAACAGGCCCTTCGGCCCAACAAGTCCACACTGTCCCACCAAAGCGCAACCCACCCATACCCCTACATTTACCCCTTACCTAACACTACGGGCAATTTTAGCATGGCCAATTCACCTGACCTGCGCATCTTTGAAATGTGGGAGGAAACCGGAGCACCCGGAGGAAACCCACGCAGACACGGGGAGAATGTGCAAACTCCACACAGTCAGTCGCCTGAGGCGGGAATTGAACCCAGGTCCCTGGCGCTGTGAGGCAGCAGTGCTAACCACTGTGCCACCGTGCCGCCCACATTTTTTTTTTCTGGATCACAGAAGACAGCAATTTATTTACAAAATTACAGAATGAAACACAAACAAAAGAGAACAGAATACAGAATAACTTAACCTATCTGAAAACCCACCAGACTACATTAACTTAATGATGCTGTTCCAAATACATGCGACAATCCCCATAAACACCCCTTGGCACAAAAGCTAAATCAAATCCAGGGTCTTACAGAGAGAGAATACCCCTGAACCTGCTTCTCTGGGTCCAGCAGCTTCTTCAACACTACGGCTAAAGCCCAAACCAAACCAGAGCAAAACTGAGCTGGGAGAGCTGGCCACTCCGCTTTACATTCTACAAGTGTTTTCATTTCAAAAACTTGAAAGCCTTTTTCCTGAGTCAGTGTCTGTTAGCTGTAATCAGACTGGCCCTAAAACCCATCCAAGCCCAGACTTTTCGGAGTCTGTGTCTTTTACGACCTGAAAAAAAAAGCCAAGGATGCCATAACCTTGTCAAAGGAGCAGCATTGTCACAAAGGGCTGAGTGGCCTGTTCTTGTTCCTTACTCATATGTTCCTGTGCTCTTTCACGAAATGTCGATTTTTTTAATATCTAGCTGAAGGGAGGGGCAGGTTTATTGATTCACCTGAAAAGACAACACCCCTGATAGTGCAGCACTCCCACACCACCGCAGTGGAGTTAGCCTGGATTTCATGTTCAAGCCCCCCGTTATGGGACTTGAACCCACAATTCTCTGACCTTTGAGGCATTGGTGATCCAAATCTTGGCTTGAAAAGCCAGCAGGAGGAAGTGGGGTTGGAATGGGAAGTAGAGTGTCCTGGTGTCGAGGTGTGAGTGAAGAAAGAACAAGAGGCTGTAAGGGTCCTGATGCTGGGTTGATGCGCAGGGATGTCTAAGGGACAAGAACGAGGCATTTGCAGCTTAGAAAGAGGATGGGAGGCAATCTTGAGCCACAAGCCAAGTAAGCAATAACAACAACTGGCATTTAGATGACGTCTATAAGTGCAGAGCGTCCCCTGGTGTTGCAGAGGAGTGTTATCGAACAGGACTCGACACCGATTTTGGAACAAGGTGATTAAAAGCTTGGTCAGAGAGGTAAGGTTAACTGGACTGATAAAAGTGGGGAACTTTAGGGAGAGACTTCCAGAACTGGTGCCCCAGGACAGCCGATGGCAAATGATGAAGCAGTGAAACCTGTGGAGGTGCCCACTGCCAGAATTGGAGGAGGACTGAGATATCGGAGGGTTTGCTGGGTGCAGTAGGGAAGGAAGAGTGGCGATGGAAGGATTTGAAAGCTGAGCTGACAATTTGGTAGTGACATTGTGGTAATGTCACTAAACTCATAATCCCCAATCCCAGGCTAATGCTCTGAGGACATGGGTTTGAATCCTGCCTTGTCTGGTGGTTAAATTCAATTTAAACGTCTGGAATAAAAAGCAAACTAACCGCTATCGATTGTCATAAAAACCCATCTGGCTCACTAATGTCCCTGAGGGAAGGAAATCTGCCAACGTTACTTGGTCTGGCCTACATGTGACTCCAGACCTGCAGAAATGTGGCTGATTTGGAACTGACCTCTGGGGCAATTAGGGACGGGCAATAAATCATGGCCTGGGCAGTGACACCCACATTCTGTGAACAAAGAGTAACAAAACCTCAAGAATCACCAATGCAGGTCAGTGAGCACCAGTGGAATAATATGTGTACCCAAGGCCATGATGGAGAGTCAGAGATGAGAGGTCAGGGAAGGGGCAGCTATCACATGCTGTGCAGTTTCTTGATCTCTGTAGAGCAGCAGCAGGAGAGTGTTGTGTGCATTATTTCAATAGTGGAGTGAAGTTTCTGGTGATGGAGTTAATTCATCCTGATAATCCAAGCTCAGACTTCAAGCTGTTTCTGGGCATCTGGTTTCGAACTGGAAGAGCTTCTTCTGTTATAGTTACAGAATTTTACAGCACAGAAACAGACCTTTTAGTCCAACTTATTTGCACTGACCAACCATCCCATTCTGACCTAGTTCCATTTGCCAGCATTTTGCCTATAGCCCTCTAAACCTTTCCTCTGCATGTACCCATCCATCCTTTCAAATGTTGCAATTGTACCAGTCTCCACCACTTCCTCTGGCAGCTCATTCCACACCCACACACCACCCTCTGCGCGAAAAAGTTGCCCCTCAGATTCCTTTTAAAAGTTTTCCCTCTCGCTTTAAATCTGTGACATCTAGTTTTGGACTCCCCCGCCCCCCCCCGCCCCCCAGGGAAAAAACCTTGCCTATTCACTCTATCCATGCCCCTCATGATTTTATAAACCTCTATAAGGTTATCTCTCAGTCTCCAACGCTCCAGGGAAAATAGCCCCAGCCTGTTCAGCCTCTCCCTATAGCTCAGATCTTCCAACCCTGGCAACATCCTTGTAAATCTTTTCTAAACTCTTTCAAGTTTTAACAACGTCCTTCCTATAGCAGGGAGACCAGAATTGTATGCAGTATTCCAAAGGTGGCTTAACCAATGTCCTGTATCGCCACAACATGACCTCCCAGCTTCGTGCACTGACTAGTGAGGACAAGTATGCCAAATACCTTCTGAATTTAATACTATCTCAATTATTCAGTGTATTTCCCACTGATGATGGAAATTAACAGCGCTGGAAAAGGAGGAAAAATTAGATGGTCTTCTGCCTCCTGAGCTGATCCTCACTCAGTGCCTGGCTTAACCTCCCAGCCTGGAGAATGTTATCTTTAAGGAAGGCCAGTTTCATCACTAGAGGAGGTTCACCAAATTGATCACCAGGGATAAGGAGCTTGAACTGCGCTGAGTGACTTCTGCTCTGCGGGGTTTAGTCGAATAAGTAGTGATCTCATTGAAACGTCAAGGTTACCAGAAGGGGCTCAGTAGGGTAAAGGCTGAGATTGTTTCTGCTGACTGGAAAATCCAAGGCATTGGGGGGGGGGGGGGAAGGGCACAGTCTGTGGATAAGGGGTTAGTCATTCAGGAGTTGGATGAGGAGTGGAATTCTTGTCTGCCTGACACTCGATCCATTGAAGGCTGAGATAACCATAGAAATCATACAGAAGGGGACCCTTTGGCCCATTTTGTACAGAGAGATATTTAATTTCTCGGGGAATCGAGGGATACGGGGTGGGGGGGGGGAGCAGATGGAGTTGAGGCAGAAATCCAGCTGGGATTGTATTGAATGACAGAGCAGCCTCGAGGGGCTGAATGGCCTACTTCCTGTTTCCAGTAATCTTATTGGTACAGACATTTAGGTGCCAGTGCTACTTAAGACTGTGATGATGTGGACACATCAGTGTCATAGGTTCCAGTACCCATCAATACTTTAATCTCAGTAGATTTTGTGGACAATACTGACTATGCAGGCTTTGCGAATTCTGTAGGCCCTGTAAGTAGGCCTTATTTTAAAGGCCGTGTGGACCCTGTAATTCTCTGGGCTTCTAGATGAATAGACCTAATAATTCTGCAAATAGATCAATTTACCTTCACCTCAGGATGACCCAAGCAGGATAATTTTTTTTCCGAGAATATATCTGAACTCACTGAGTGCAGTGACGTTGTCTGCACAATATGTTCACTGCATTTTCTTAATGGAGAAATTGGCAGGAGCTCTGTATCCATCCTGCACCAATCTTTCAAAGCAACTCATCTCCCAATTGTAGTCTGATTTTGTCTCTTCAGAGTAAATAAAAGCTCGCTGTTTTTTTTTTGCGTGTGTGTGAGAAGAAAGATTTGACAAGAGAGAACAGGTGAATAGCAGAGGAGCACTCAAAGCTTATGAAAGATGGTTTACTGTTTTTTTTTTCCGTTGGATGTCTGTTTATTTCTAATCAAAATTGTGAAGTTTTTTTTAACCATAATTGGTTTTGGCATCTAACCTGGGGGGAAATAAACAGTAAAACCTGGAGGTGACAGGTACTAGTCTGAACTGGTCTTATATAATTTTAAACAGAACTCCAGTTTGGGCCTGTACCTTTTATTGGATTAGTTAGAACTAAATTTGCTGGAGTTTATAAGAATGAGGAGGAGGATTTTATAGGAATCTGTATCATTCTGGGGGCGGCCCAATGGTTAGCACTGCTGTCTCACAGCTCCATGGTCTGGGGTTCGACTCCATCCTCAGGTAACTGTCGTTGTGGAGTTTGCACGTCTTCCCCGTGTCTCCATGAGCTTCTTCCGAGTGCTCTGGTTTCCTCCCACAGTCCAAAGGTATTGTTGGTTAGGTGGATTAGCTATAATTAATTTCCCATAGCGTCCAGGGATGTGCAGACTGGGTGGTTAGATATGGGGAATGCAGGGTTACAGGGGTAGGATGGATCTGGGTGGGATGCTGTTTGGAGGGTTAAAGTGGATCCGATGGGCCAAATGGCCTGTTTCAACACTGTATGGATTCGACAGGGTAAACACGGGAAGGATATTCCTGATGTCTGGGGAGTCCAGAAGCAGGGCTGACAGTCTATGATACAGGGTGGGCCATTGGGACTGAGATGAGGAGAAATGTCTTCACCCAGAGCCTGTGGAATTCTCTATCAGAGAAAAGGGTTGAGGCCAAAACATTGAATGTTTTTAAACGGAATTAGATACAGTTCATAGGGCTAAAGGGATCAAAGAGTATGGGGAAAGGGTGGGAACAGGGTATTGATCATTCGTGATCATATCGAATGCTGGAGGAGGCTGGTTGGGCCAAATGCCCTATTTCTGCTCCTACTTTCTACATCCATATTTCTATTTCCAATTGTTCCTAGTTTTCCCTTACATAGAACATAGAACATAACAGCGCAGTACAGGCCCTTTGGCCCTCCATGTTGCGCCGACCTGCGCAATTGATGTTTATTTAAAGCCCCTATCCCTTTGAGTATACACCAGTGGTGCTTGCCTTTTTCATGAGTAATGTTGTAGAGAGTAATGGTCCTTAATGTTGCAGTTGTATTAAGCTTCAACCAATCTGATGATGTCACACAGTCTTTGGATGGAGAATCAGGCATTCTAGCTTGCGGACCTGGTGAGATGGATTGGTCATCTTTGGCTTTTGGTAATTTTAATATTTATAATCAATGTAACCTGTACCCAGTTGCCATCATGACAATAAATTGCCTCTTGTTATGTAAGACAAGAGTCTTCTTGTTAAGACTCACCATTGCTGTATCCTCTAGCACTGATATTTAGACAGGCCCTCAGACTCAGAATAGCAAGGAGCATTCGAATTAAGGGGCTCTTGTGGCTCAGTAGTAAGATAATAAGATCATCAGAACTAGAAACAGGAGCAGGCCATTCTGCACCTCAAGCTTGCTGCGCCATTCAATAGGATCATGGCTGATCTGACATTCATCATATCCACTTTCTTGCCTTTTTCCCTTTGACCCTTGATTCCCCCACTGATCAAGCATTTATCTCAGCCTTCTATGTACACAAGGCCTACAGCTCCTACAGCTCTATTTGGTGAGGAGTTCCAGAGACTCTCAACCCTCTGAGAGAAGAAATGCCTCCTCATCTCCTCAAATTGCCAACCCTTTATTCTGAGACTAAAGCCTCTGGTCCTAGACTCTCCCATGAGGTGAAGCATCCTTTCAGCACTCACCCTGTCAAACTCCTTGAAACGTGTCAGATTTTCAATAAGATCGCCTTGCATTCTTCTAAACTCCAGTGAGTAGAGTCCCAGATTAGAGAGTCAGAGAGATGTACAGCACGGACGTAGACCCTTCGGTCCAGCCTGTCCATGCCGACCAGATATCCCAACCCAATCTAGTCCTACCTGCCAGTACCCGGCCCATATCCCTCCAAACCCTTCCCATTCGTATACTCATCCAAATGCCTCTTAAATGTTGCAATTGTACCAGCCTCCACCACTTCCTCTGGCAGCTCATTCCACACACGTACCACCCTCTGCGTGAAAAAGTTGCCCCTTTGGTCTCTTTTATATCTTTCCCCTCTCACACTAAACCTATGCCCTCTAGTTCTGGACACCCCCACCCGAGGGAAAAGACCTTTTCTATCTATCCTACCCATGCACCCCATGGTTTTATAAACCTCCAACGCTCCAGGGAAAACAGCCCTAGCCTATTCAACCTCTCCCTATAGCTCAAACTGTCCAACCCTGGCAACATCCTTGTAAATCTTTTCTGAATATCCTTGTATGTCCTTTCTATAGGAGGTAGAGCAGAATTGCATGCAATATTCCAAAAGTGGCCAAACCAATGTCCTGTAGAGCGCAACATGACGTCCCAACTCCTACACTCAGTGCTCTGACCAGTAAAGGAAATCATACTGAATGCCTTCTTCAATATCCGATCTACCTTGCGACTCTACTTTCAAGGAACTATGAACCTGTACTCCCAGGTCTCTTTGTTCAGCAACACTCTCCAGGACCTTATCATTAAGTGTATAAGTTCTGTCCTGATTTGCCTTTCCAAAATGCAGCACTTCAGATTTATCTAAATTAAACTCCATCAGCCACTCCTCAGCCTGTTGCCCCATCTGATCAACATCCCGTTGTACACCTCCAATTTTGGTGTCATCTGCAGACTTACTAAGTGTACCTCCTATGTTCACATCACAAATCATTTATATAAATGACGAAAAGCAGTGGACCCAGCACTGATCTTTCTGGCACACAACTGGTTACAGGCCTTCAGTATGAAAAGCAACCCTCTCCCCTCTGTCTTCTACCTTACAGCCAGTTCTGTATCCAAATGGTTAGTTTCTGGTATTCCATGAGATCTAATCTTGCTAACTAGTCTCCCATGGGGAACCTTGTCGAATGCCTTTACTGAAGTCCATATAGATCACATCCACCGCTCTGCCCTCATCAATCCTCTTTGTTACTTCTTCAAAAAACTCAATCAAGTTTGTGAGACATGATTTCCCACGCACACACTCATGTTAACTAACCCTGATCAGTCCTTGTCTTTCCAAATGCATGTAAACCCTGACCCTCTGGATTCCCTCCAACAACTTGTCTACCACCAATGTCAGGCTCATTGGTCTATAGTTCTCTGGCTTTCCTTACCACCTTTCTTAAACAGTTGCACCATGTTGGCCAACCTACAATCTTCTGGCATTTCGCCTGTGACTATCAATGATACAAATATCTCAGCAAGGGGCCCAGCAATCACTTCCCTAGCTTCCCATAGAGATTGAGGATACACCTGATCAGGTGCTGGGATTTATCCACCTTTATGTGTTTAAGCCATCCAGCACTTCCTCCTCTGTATTACGGACATTTTTCAAGATGTCACCATCTATTTCCCTACATTCTGTATCTTCCATGTCCATCTCCACAGTAAACACTGATGTAAAATACTCGTTTAGTTTCTCCCCCATCTCCTGCAGCTTCACACAAAAGCTGCCTTGCTGATCTTTGAGGGGTCAAATTCTCTACCTAGCTACCCCTTTTGTCCTTAATGTATTTATAAAATCCATTGGATTCTCCTTAACCCAATTTGCCAAAGCTATCTCATATCCCCTTTTTGCCCTGCTGATTTCCTCTGCCTTGAGAGTCATAGAGTTGTACAGCATGGAAACAGACCCTTGGGTCCAACCTGTCCATGCCAACCAGCTATCCCAACCCAATCTAGTCCTACCTGCCAGCACCCGGCCCATATCCCTCCAAACCCCTCCTATTTGCTCATAAGCCAATCCCTCCATACCAGGAATCATGCTCATGAACCTTCTTTGAACTGCCTCCAATGAAACAATATCTTTTCTTAAGTAAGGGGATCAAATAACTCTCCGTAATCCAGATGTGATCTCCTCAGCACCTTGTACAGTTGCAGAAAGACTTCCCTACTTTTATACTCCAGCTCCCTTGAAATAAACACCAATGTTCTATTACCTTTCCTGATTACTTGCTTCCCCTGTGTGCTAGTTTTCTGTGTTTCGTGTACAAGTGCCCCCAAGTCACTGTGTGTTGCAGCTGTTCTCCATTTAAATGATATTCTGTTCTTTTGTTCTCCCTTCAAAAATAAATCACTTTATGTTTTCCCACATTGTACTCCATTTGTTAACTTGGCCCTACCTGTGAGGCCTAGGTTCAAGTCCTAACCACCATGGTGTGTCGTATCATCTCTGAACAAGATGAATAAAAAATATCCAGAAAGCTGGATTGAGGCTGTTGTGGCACAGTGGTAGTGTCCATACCTCCAGGCCAGAAGATCTGCACTCAAGTCCCCAATTGCCATGGAGATGTGTCTCAAATTGATTCAAAATTCAGAGTTGCTACCTGGTGCTGGTGGAAGCAGAGGGCGCTTTGCGTGGGAGTCCTCTCCCTTTTTGTTGTGGATCTGGGGTGTAGGCTGTTGAACTTAGCAGTCCCGTGTGATCATTGATTAAATAGGTTCATGAACAATCCAGCCTCATGAGCCATATTTAAATAGACTGTAGCGACTCCAGCTCGGTTTTCTTATAAGCTAAATGTTTGGCCATACTTTTAGGCACAGGCTCCTGGTCTTTGGGCCCAAGCTTGGAGGCCTTTGTTGTGCCCTGTTCTATTTCATGGTTAGGTCTGTGCCCGGGTAGCCTGGGAGAGGGAACATGCAATGTTTGTTGCTACTCTTCAAGCCTTTAGTGACCAGTGGGCACTACGGAGGCTGTGGTGTACTGTTAATCCCCAAAATTATCTTTAAATATTTATTTAGTAAGCTCCCTTTGGAATTTAGATTTTTGCTACAGGAACTATCCACTTTAATTATAAGTCAGTTCTTTAAAAATGGCAGAAAGGAAAACTAGGGTATAGTGCAATAGTGGCAGTGTCATGGAAACATGGAAAATAGGAGCAGGAGGAGGCCATTCGGTCCTTCGAACCTACTCCACCATTCCATATGATCATGGCTGATCATCCAACTCAGTCTCCTGTTCCCACTTTCTCCCCCTACCCTTTGATCCTTTTAGCCCTGAGATCTTGAGATTGTGGGCGGCACGGTGGCACAGTGGTTAGCACTGCTGCCTCACAGCGCCAGAGACCCGGGTTCAATTCCCGCCTCAGGCGACTGACTGTGTGGAGTTTGCACATTCTCCCCGTGTCTGTGTGGGTTTCCTCCGGGTGCTCCGGTTTCCTCCCACAGTCTAAAGATGTGCAGGTCAGGTGAATTGGCCATGCTAAATTGCCTGTAGTGTTAGGTAAGGGGTAGATGTAGGGGTATGGGTGGGTTGCGCTTCGGTTGGGCGGTGTGGACTTGTTGGGCCGAAGGGCCTGTTTCCACACTGTAAGTAATCTAATCTAACTTATTTGTAAATTGGGGGGCCCTGTCTAAGTTTCAAAAGGTTTGATTACCCCTCATTCTTCTGAACGTTAATGAATAAAGACTGAACCCGATTGGCCATTCATGATAAGCCAACCCCTTTATCCCAGCCTCGTTCAGCCCAGGGGGAGTCTCTGCTCCAGGGCAATGCTGATGTTTTCTGATTAATTCCAACCCTTCTGCTCTTCTGACTCCCCGGTGATCAGGAACAGCCTTCCTGTCTTTAGCCAGATCTAGTCCTGTTAGAACGTTACCGGTTTCTATGAACTTTGCCCTCATTCTCCTAGGTAAAAACAGTGACTGCAGATGCTAGAAACCAGATTCTGGATTAGTGGTGCTGGAAGAGCACAGCAGTTCAGGCAGCATCCAAGGAGCAGTAAAATCAACGTTTCGGGCAAAAGCCCTTCATCAGGAATAAAGGCAGAGAGCCTGAAGCGTGGAGAGATAAGCTAGAGGAGTGTGGGGGTGGGGAGAGAGTAGCATAGAGTACAATGGGTGAGTGGGGGAGGGGATGAAGGTGATAGGTCAGGGAGGAGGGTGGAGTGGATAGGTGGAAAAGGAGATAGGCAGGTAGGACCAGTCATGGGGACAGTGCTGAGCTGGAAGTTTGGAACTAGGGTGAGGTGGGGGAAGGGGAAATGAGGAATGTGTTGAAGTCCACATTGATGCCCTGGGGTTGAAGTGTTCCCAGGCGGAAGATGAGACGTTCTCCCTCCAGGCGTCTGGTGGTGAGGGAGCGACGGTGAAGGAGGCTCAGGACCTCCATGTCCTCGGCAGAGTGGGAGGGGGAGTTGAAATGTTGGGCCACAGGGCGGTTTGGTTGGTTGGTGCGGGTGTCCCAGAGATGTTCCCCAAAGCGCTCTGCTAGGAGGCGCCCAGTCTCCCCAATGTAGAGGAGACCACATCGGGAGCAACGGATACAATAAATGACATTGGTGGATGTGCAAGTAAAACTTTGATGGATGTGGAAGGCTCCTTTAGGGCCTTGGATGGAGGTGAGGGAGGAGGTGTGGGCACAATTCCTGTGGTGGCAGGGGAAGGTGCCAGGATGGGAGGGTGGGTTGTAGGTGGGCGTGGACCTGACCAGGTAGTCACGGAGGGAACGGTCTTTGCGGAAGGCGGAAAGGGGTGGGGAGGGAAATATATCCCTGGTGGTGGGGTCTTTTTGGAGATGGCAGAAATGTCGGTGGATGATTTGGTTTATGCGAAGGTTGGTAGGGTGGAAGGTGAGCACCAGGGGCGTTCTGTCCTTGTTACGGTTGGAGGGGTGGGGTCTGAGGGCGGAGGTGCGGGATGTGGACGAGATGCGTTGGAGGGCATCATTAACCACGTGGGAAGGGAAATTGCGGTCTCTAAAGAAGGAGGCCATCTGGTGTGTTCTGTGGTGGAATTGGTCCTCCTGGGAGCAGATACGGTGGAAGTGGAGGAATTGGGAATACAGGATGGCATTTTTGCAAGAGGTAGGGTGGGAAGAGGTGTAATCCAGGTAGCTGTGGGAGTCGGTGGGTTCGTAAAAAATGTCAGTGTCAAGTCGGTCATCATTAATGGAGATGGAGAGGTCCAGGAAGGGGAGGGAGGTGTCAGAGATGGTCCAGATAAATTTAAAGTCAGGGTGGAATGTGTTAGTGAAGTTGATGAATTGCTCAACCTCCTCGCGGGAGCACCTAAGCTCCAGTGAATAGTTGTAACTGGTCCAGCCTCTCTTCATATATCACTCCTGCCATCCCGGGAATCAGTCTGGTAAACCGTATTGCACTCTGTCCAAAACCAGAGTATTCTTCCTCAGAAAAGCAAACAAAATAGGGCTCCAGGTCTCACCTGTACCATTGCAGCAAGACATTCCTTGCTCTTGTACTCACATCCTCTCGCTATGAAGGCTAACATACCCTGTGCCTTTTCACTGCCTGCTGCATCTGCATTTCAGCAACTGATATTGATTTGATTTATTATTGTCACATGTACTGAGATACAGTGAAAAGTATTGTATTGAGTGCTAACCAAACAGATGTTACCTTACATAAGTACATCAGGGTAATAGAACAGAATGCAAAATATAGTGTTACAGCTACAGAGAAGGTGCAGAGAAAGATCAGCTGTCATTTATGAGAGGTTCATAGGTCTGATAACAGTGAGGAAGAAGCTGTTCTTGAATCTGTTGTTACATGTTTTCAAACTTCTGTATCTTCTGCGCAATAGAAAAATCCCTACAGTGTAGAGGCAGGCCATTCAGCCCATCAAGTTTACACTGACTCTCCAAAGAGCATCTCAACCAGACTCACCTCCCGACCCAACACTGTAACCCTGCATTTCCCATGGCTAATCCACCTAGCTTGCACATCCCTGGACACTACAGAGAATTTGGCATGGCCAGTCCACCTAACCTGCACATCTAAAGTGCGAGAGGAAACTTGTGCACCTGGAGGAAATCCCGGGGAGAATGTGCAGACTGGACACAGAGAGTCACCTGAGGGTGGAATCGAACCCAAGTCAACCCCTGGCATTGTGAGACAGCAGTGCTAACCACTGAGCCACTGTGGCACCCCAGATGGTTGAAGAGGGTATAACTGGGGTGGGAGGGGCCTTTGATGATGTTGGCGGATTTCCTGAGGTAGTGGAAAGTATAGAGGGAGTCATTGGAAGGATGGCTGGTTTGCATGATGGACTGGGCTGTGTTCACAACACTCTCATTTCTTCCAGTCTTGGGCAGACGAGTTGCCATACCGAGCTGTGATGCATCCAGATAGAATGCTTTCTATGGTGCATCTGTAAAACTTGGCAAGAGTCATTGTGATATGCCAAGTTTTCTTAGTCTTCTGAGGACTGATATGCATGGACACCCAGGTCTCTTTGCATCTCCCCCTTTCCCGATCTGTCACCATTTACAGTGGGCCCTAACATCCCACCTCTCTCTGGGGAGGGGAGCTGAGATCTGAGGAACACTTGTCCCATATGTTTTCATTGTCACAGCATTGCAGGATCCTGATAAACACTGAGCCAGTGTCTCCAGGAGATTCCCTTTGCATTCAGGAAAGGGATCGAGTCTTTGTCCTGGGCCCTTGCTTAATCAGAGGCTGAACCACTCGCTCAGAAACAATGAGGAGCAGTGGATTTTAAATGCAAGTGATTTGATCACTCACTGCAAACGCTGTAATGTTTGGCAGTGGCTTGTTGTATTTAGCTGATGAGCAGTAGGTAGCAGATACCAGAACCTTATTAACCAGGGCTCAGTGGGAAGCACCCTCCTCTCCAAATCAGATGTTTAAGCGTTCAATCTGTAGGATAAGGAGATGTAATTAATAAACTGAATTGTATAGAGTCCGTCACTCTGGTGTGGGGACATGAAGTGTAAAGGGTTAATGTCAATATGCAAATAGTTTATTTTGTCATTGGAAATGATGTGTGATCACGTGACATGACATTGAATTTTTTTTAAGAAGGAATTAGAAACAATCCTTATGGCTAAAGGGACTTAAGGGTTTGGGGAGAAAGCAGGAACAGGGCACTGAGTTGGAATGATTAGCTATGATTGTGTCAAAAGGCGGAACAGGTTCAAAGGGCTGAATGGCCTACTCCTCCTATTTTCTATGACTAGAAGGGGCTGGTTATCTCTTGCAGCCTCACAGAGAAGGGGAAGTCTTCATCCTGTTAGTGTTTAAACTGTTTCAATTAAAGGTAATGTTTGCCGATAGCAAAAAAAACCCTCCTGTAAACGTTTACCAGCCTCTGACCCAGAACGGAACACGACGATTCAGAAACTTGAGAATAAAAGGTAAGACAGGCAAACACTCCTAGAGCTGTACTGAAGTGGTGCAGCATTGTTGGTGGTGCCATCCTTGTGATGGGATGTTAAACCGAGGCCTATGTGACTACCTCCTTTAGGTGGATGTAGAAGATTCCACAGCCAAAGAGGGGCAAGAGAAATCTCGGTGGTGCCCTGGTCAGTGTTGACCCCTCAAACTAAACAAATTACCTTTTCATATCCCCTTGCTGTCTGTGGGAGCTTGCTGTGTGCAAGTTGGTTGCTGCATTGCTACAGTGTCTACTTTACAGCCAATGAAATACTTTTACACAGGGTCCTCCTGAGGTTGTGAGAGACAGGTTGTAGCTGAATGATGTTAGTTCACTGTGAAACGTGCAGTAGGATAGATGACAAATTCAGATTTTAGACCTAGTAAGACAGAGATGACCTATAAGTGGTCAAACTGCAGCCCCCTCCAAAACTCTTTCCCCCCCACCCCGTCTCCCCATGACCAATGGGCAGAGAGACCCTCAGTACCAGTCACCCAGAAGCCAGACAGTGACTTGGTTAGGTTCTAGGCAGGAGTTCGGGTCTACACTTGGTAGCAGCTACAATCCCAAAACTCTCATACAAGGAAGATGTTACCACTGGTGAGAAATATTCTTTAAATGGAATTTTATTCTGGTGTTGGAAGGTGAAAACATGTCGTGGTTAAAGAATTAACTTCCCTGCTTATTGTCTCTTCACCAATCACACAGCACTCTTTCACCTCCCGACCCCCTCCTCCTTCACCCCTCCCTCTCCAATTCCCCCAAAACCCCTCCCTCACCCCCCTCTGCCAAAATCCCTGCTCCACCTCCTTCATCCCTCTTTCCCCAAAACTGCCTACCCGTTTCCTTCACCCGGCTTCCCAAAGCCCCCCAAACATCTTCCTCTTCAGCCCCACAATCCTACCCTCCTTCCGCCCCCCCCCCCACCCCCCCCCCCCCCCCCCCAATACTCCCAACCCCAACCCCCACTTCCCCAGCCCTCCCTGGGAAGGCCCCATCCACCCTCCAGATTCCAGTGAAAAAAGTATCAACCTACCCAACCTCTCCTTATAACTCAAACCCACCAGTCCCTGCCACATCCTGTAAATCTTTTCTGCACCCTCATCAGTTTAATAATAACCTTCCTATGACTGGTGCCAAGCAGGGAGTGATGTCCACACCAAGGCTTTAGCAGGAGCAAGGCTCTTCCATGGTAAACAATCAGTTCATTACATACAGGGGGACCCTGATATGCAAGGAGAAAGTGAGGACTGCAGATGCTGATTTGCCAGCACAATCTCATAGAGAGCTGTCATTTCAAAGATCCGACATATAAGCAATTGATCGTAATTACAAATGGTTATCTTGTATTGTTCTGCATTTGGTTACGACTTGTGTAGAAATCGACTCCCAAACAGACTTTGCAATCCAGGCACTGCCTGTGGTATGTAATAGCTGGTTACATTGCAGCTGAGTTACATGACAGACTTTGATGAGACATAACACTCGATCTAAGAGTAAATACACTTCACTGTTAACTACATGGAGTTAGTATTAGAATGACAACTTAGAGAGCACACAAACACTGGTCAGCTCCCGAAGGGTCAATCCATTATAGCTATTTCTTAATCAGCCTGCTCAGAGATCTTAATGTTCACCTCTGTAGTGGTGAGGCTTGAACCCAGGCCTCCTCACTCAGATGTAAGGACACTATCACTGCACTGCAAGAGACCATAAAGTCCTTTATGATGGGTAGAGTTTATCTTGTGACACAAGATAACCCTTCCAGGTCCTGACTACCTTATCCAACTTGGAGCAGAGGCCTTGAGGCCTACTGAAGATGTTACCCAGTAGGGTGATGAAACATCTGGAAATGAACCTTCCAGCTCACCGAGCAAACCTACATCCTGAGATTACTCCGACAAGGTGGCTCATATCTTTTACAAAAATAAAATACTGTGGGTGCTGGATATCTGAAGTCAGAGAATGCTGGAAAGATTCAGCAGATCTGACAGGATTTGTGGAGACAGAAGCAGAGTTAATGCTTCACGTCTTCATTATCTTGCTTCTCTGAGTATCAGTACACTGTCTCTACAAGATCTCGCCCACTCAGCTTCAATCTGGGTCTGCCCAACCCCACCCCTGATTACCTGCCGCCGATAATTATTTATTTTATTTCCAGAACCGTGTCCAAATTCAGCTCCAGAAAGTGTTAATTGCTCTCTGTGTGAAGAAGCCTTTTGTGATATGTCAGTGTTAATAGCTGGGCTGCGGGAGAGGCCATCGTGAAGATTTGCATTTATATAGAACCTTTCCCAATTCCGGAGACCTTCAGTTTGAAGTGTAACTACTGCTGTAATGCAGACAAATGTAGAAATTAATTAGAGTGCAGCACAATTCCATAACGCTACACAACCATGTGTCAATGACCAGCTAATCTGCACAAAAACAGCAATCAATAGAGAAACTCAGCAGGTCTGGCAGCATGTGTGGAGAGAAAGCAGAGTTAAGTGGCCCTT
Organism: Chiloscyllium punctatum; assembly: GCF_047496795.1. Taxonomy (NCBI): domain Eukaryota; kingdom Metazoa; phylum Chordata; class Chondrichthyes; order Orectolobiformes; family Hemiscylliidae; genus Chiloscyllium; species Chiloscyllium punctatum. Next base: position 89,449,451 of record NC_092756.1, read on the forward strand.
TCTCAGAACTGTCTTTACAAATGTTGTTTGAGGGATAAATATCTTTTTATATCCAGATGAGAACCACAGGTTCACATAGCATTCAAATGACAGCATCTCTGACAGTGTGACAGTCCCTCAATATTGCACTGGGTCTTGATGCTCACGTCTCTGATGTTTAGTTAATTCTTTCATGGGAAATGGGTATTGCTGGCATTTGTTCCTGATCTACCATTGCCACTGGGCCAGTTCAGATTGAGGACATTATACATTCAAGAACCATTTCTTTATGGCTGTTATTTGAACAGACCTCTCATATATTAAAGTTGATCTTTCTCTGTAACACTACATTCTGCATTGTTCTATTACCCTGATGTACTTCTGTAAGGTATGATTGGCCTGGATAGCACACAGAGCAATACTTTTCCCTGTATCTCTGTACACGTGACAATAATAATAAGTCAAATCAGTCGCATTGTTGGGGGTCTGGAGTCACATGGAACATGGACCAGATAAGGACGGTAGATTTTCTTCCCAAAAAGGCATGAGTGAACCAGGCAGGTTTTTAAAAACAATTGATAATAGTCGACATGGTAAACATCAGTAAGTCTACCTCTATACTTAAGAATTCATCATCAAATTGAAATGTTACCTGCAGCTGCGTTAGGATTTGACCCTCTGATCCTAGACTAGGAGGGCTGGTTAGTTGCCTGATAACTTTAACATAATAGCATTGTATCCCCATGATCTGCTCTTTGAAAGGCGAGAGTTTGTGTTTCTTCCAACATGGTAAATGAAGGGTTACAGGGATTGGGGTGGGGGGGGGTCAGTCTGTGTGGGATGCTGTTTGGAGGGTTAGTGTGGACTCAATGGGCCGAATTGCCTCCTTCCACCCTGTAGGGATTCCATTTCCTTCTTAAGCACCTGATCTACCTCTCCTGCTGCCTGTGAACGTGCACACCAAGGCTCCCCGATACCCAATGTCCGACCATTCATCATGTCCCCTCTTGCCTTGTTAGTCCTCACCAGCATAAAACCACAACATAAAATCCCTCAGTGATCAATTCAACATTACAGCTTTGAGCATTATATCTGATCGAGGAGACGGAGAAAGGAGAGATTGTCGTTATTGTCCCCACTTTTCAGAACATGTCAAAGCACTTCACTCACAGTCAGTTCCTCTGAGGGGCAGTGATTTCTGCTACACGGAAATCTGGCAAGGCAGAGCAATGACAAACAGGACATTTGGCTGGCTTCTGCAATTGCCCCTTGGGAGGGTTCCTTGCGGAAAGACTTTCTGGTGCCATAACTACTGCACCTAGGTCCAAACTAATGATGAATGAGACAGTGCAGTTAGTTCAGCCAGAGCCACCACAGCTCCTTTCTGTTGCTAAATATAGAGAAACAGATTGGCTCCGGCACAGAAGGAGGCCGCTCAGCCCATCAAGTCAGCACCAGCTCTTCAAAGGAGCAATGCGTCGGGTGCCACTCCCTTGCCTACCTCTCCTTAACCCTGCACGTTCTTTTTTGATAGCAGTCTAATTTCCCCTTTCAGTTAAACCTGCCTCCACCACTCTGTCAGGCAGAGAACGCCTCATCTTCCACCTCGGAACACTTCAACCCCAGGGCATCAATATGGACTTCACCAGTTTCCTCATTTCCCCTCCCCCCCACCTTACCTCGGTTCCAACCTTCCAGCTCAGCACCATCCCCATGACCTGTCCTAACTGCCAATCTCCCTTCCCACCTATCCACTCCACCCTCCCCTCTGATCTATCCCCTCCATTCCCACCCCCATTCACCCACTGTACTCTTTGCTACCTTCCCCCACCCTCCCCTCTGACCTATCCCCTCCATCCCCATCCCCATTCGCCTATTGTACTCTTTGCTACCTTCCCCCACCCTCCCCTCTGACCTATCCCCTCCATCCCCATCCCCATTCGCCTATTGTACTCTTTGCTACCTTCCCCCACCCTCCCCTCTGACCTATCCCCTCCATCCCCATCCCCATTCGCCTATTGTACTCTTTGCTACCTTCCCCCACCCTCCCCTCTGACCTATCCCCTCCATCCCCACCCCCATTCGCCTATTGTACTCTTTGCTACCTTCCCCCACCCTCCCCTCTGACCTATCCCCTCCATCCCCATCCCCATTCGCCTATTGTACTCTTTGCTACCTTCTCCCCAGCCCCACCCCCCACATTTATCTCTCCACCCTGGAGGCTTCCTACCTCTATTCCTGATGAAGGGCTTTTGCCCGAAACGTTGATTGTCCTGCTCCTCGGATGCTGCCTGACCTGCTGTGCTTTTCCAGCACCACTCTGATCTAAACAGCATATTCCAAACCCTAGCCACTGGCTCCATGCTCCTTTTGCCAATTACCTTCAGTCTGCCCTGTGATGTTTGTCGTACAGGAAAGCTGGTCCGAAAGGGTTAACTCAGAAGCTTTAAATAGCTCTGTTCTCTGTTCCTGGTAGCGAGCTAGTCTGTTTGTTGTTCAATATTACAGCCTCCATTCGGTGTGATGTAGACCTGAAAACGAGCTGTTAGGAGGTAACAGTGTCTCTTAGCTGGTGCTAACGTACTTAAACAGTCTCAAATTCATGTAACTTGTGGTAGCACCAGTAACTCTATTCATAGATATTGGTGGGCACAAAAAATTGTTTGAAATCACAGTGGGTCAGGCAGCATTCGTGGAGAGAAAGAAAGCTCAGGCAACTCTCTGTGTGGAGTTTGCACATTCTCCCTGTGTCTGCGTGGGTTTCCTCCGGGTGCTCCGGTTTCCTCCCACAGTCCAAAAATGTGCAGGTTAGGTGAATTGGCCGTGCTAAATTGCCCGTAGTGTTAGGTGAAGGGGTAAATGTCGGGGAATGGGTCTGGGTGGGTTGCGCTTTGGCAGGTCAGTGTGGACTTGTTGGGCCGTAGGGCCTGTTTCCTCACTGTAAATAAGCTAATCTAACATTTTGAGTCGAGTTGACTTTCAACAAACAGTCATCTAGACTCAATATTAGCTTGCTGTCTCTCCACGGATGCTGCCTGACCCACTGTGATTTCCAGTAATTTTTGTTTTGAGTACGGAGTCCAGCATCTGCAGTAACTTGCTCCTAAGATGCTTTGGCAGCTCGGATTCAAGTCCTACCATAGCTGATGCTGAAATTTGAACTCAACAGAAAAGTCCAGGCTAGAATGTTGGTCTAACAGTGACTGTAGTTGTTGTGAAATCCCATCTGGCTCACTAATGTCCTTTCGAGAAGAAAGGACAATAGTGGCACAGTGGTTAGCACTGCTGCCTCACAGCGCCAGAGACCCGGGTTCAATTCCCGCCTCAGGCGACTGACTGTGGAGTTTGCACGTTCTCCCCGTGTCTGCGTGGGTTTCCTCCGGGTGCTCCGGTTTCCTCCCACAGTCCAAAGATGTGCAGGTCAGGTGAATTGGCCATGCTAAATTGCCCGTAGTGTTAGGTAAGGGGTGGATGTAGATGTAGATGTAGGGGTATGGGTGGGTTACGCTTCGGCGGGGCGGTGTGGACTTGTTGGGCCGAAGGGCCTGTTTCCACACTGTAAGTAATCTAATCTAATCTAAAATCACCTGGCCTGGCCAGGTGTGACTCCAGACCCTCAGCAATGCCATTTATTTTTAAGATTAGTCAAGGGATGGGCTATAAATACTGGCTTTCCCTCTGAAGCTACAAATCATGAAGGAATAAAAATGAAAAGCTTCCGCATTCAATGTTTGACAAAAATAGGCCTTGCTGGATAAGTGCTGGCCCACTCTGTTGGTACTGATTGCATCGTAGAAGCTAGGAATAGGCCATTCAGCCCTTCGAGCCTGCTCATGGAGATGTACAGCACAGAAACAGATCCTTCGGTCCAACTCATCCATGCTGACCAGATATCCCAACCCAATCTAGTCCCACCTGCCAGCACCATGTATAGATACAGGGCGGCACGGTGGCACAGTGGTTAGCACTGCTGCCTCACAGCGCCAGAGACCTGGGTTCAATTCCCACCTCAGACTGACTGTGTGGAGTTTGTACGTTCTCCCCGTGTCTGCGTGGGTTTCCTCCAGGTGCTCCGGTTTCCTCCCACAGTCCAAAGATGTGCAGGTCAGGTGAATTGGCCATGCTAAATTGTCCACAGTGTTAGGTAAGGGCTAAATGTAGGGGTATGGGTGGGTTGCGCTTCGGCGGGTCGGTGTGGACTTGTTGGACCGAAGGGCCTGTTTCCACACTGTAACGTAATCTAATCGAATCAAAAAAGGAATTGAAAACACCCGGCCCATATCCCTCCAAACCCTTCCTATTCATATACCCATCCAGCTCTGCCATTAAACATGATCATGGCTGATCCTCTACCTCAATGCCATAATCCCTGCTTTCCCCATATTCTTTAAATGCCTTTAAAATCTAAAAATGATCTCTTGCTTTTTTGAAGATATTCAAGAGGGAGAGGTTTAAGAAATCCAGAAATGAAGGATCCAATGGCGACATGAGGGAAAATTTTTTATCTTTAGTGAGTGGTGAGGATCTGGAATGCATCAGATGTGGATTTTTAAAAATATATCTTCCTGTGATGAAGGCATCACTGGCTAGGCCAGCATTTATTGCCCATTCCAGAGCGCAGTTAAGAGCCAAAATATTGCTGCGGGTCTGGAGTCACATATAGGCCAGACTAGACTCAGGATGGCAATTTCCTTCCCTAAAGGGCAATAGTGAACCAGATGGGTTTTTCCAATGATCGATTATAGATTCATGGTCATCATTAGACTTTGATTCCAGAGATGTACTGAATTAAAATTCTACTGCCTGCCAGGACATTACCAGGGTCTCTGGATTAACAGTCCAACGATAATACCACTAGGCTATTGCCTCCCCTTAAAGTTGGGTGGGGGCGGGAGGGTAAACATGGCTTTCAATGGGGAATTGAAAGGTCTGAGGATGTGAAGATTTGTGTGGCTACAAGAAAATGGAATGGAGGAATGGCTCTGAGATAACTTGCTGTTGTGGACATGTATAGATACGAGAGGCTGAATGGCCTCCTTCTGTGCTGTAATGGTTGTATGGCCCACCCTCAAAAGGCTCTGTGAATCGTACAGGGGCCTGACAAAAAAGAAAAGACCATTTTAGGATCAGATATAATAAAGCAGGAGGCCATCTCACCCACTGATACCTCTGAAGGGGTTCCATTAAGTACAATCTTATTTTAAGGCCCGGAAGGTTTTATTGTGTGTTGCCGGGAAGCCAGGTCTGTGGCCGTCGAGGTCTGGGTTCTGGATTTGGGAGATGGCCTAGACCACAGGAGGCTTTGCCAAGCTCCAGAATCAGATTTTTATCCTTTGTTTCTAATTCACTAAGCAATTTCGGAATGCCCTTCTTTTCCTCTTGTTGTATAGAGCACTGAGGGTTCAAATTGTTGTGTCAGCAAGATGTACCTTCCATCATTAAAACCATGGTGAAAGGAGTGAGAAGCAGAGAGAGTGCTGTTTTGGTTAGAGAGAATTATTTATATATATATATAAAGAGAGAGAGAGAAAGAGAGAAGGAGGAAAGGAGAGAGAGAGAGAGAGAATGACATTCTCATCCTGCAGTAAATCGAGCAAATTGACTGACTGCTCACTCAGCTCTTCTTGCTCTTAACAGTTTATCACGAGCTTGGTGCCAATGCCCTCTCTCTCGCTCACTAAAGGAAACATTGCTATTCCCCTCTGCTGGTAAAAAATAATTACAGCAAAAATACCTCCTCTTGCCAGGTTTCTGTGAAAGGCCCTGACTAATCAATGCAGAGTTTTCTCTGCTCACCGGGGCCTCAGTGAGAGGTCCTGAATAGTTACTCGTCCTTGAGCGATGCCACTGCTAGGGATTTGGGGAAGGAATGCGTGGTCTCGCAAACTAGGAGCAATGCCACCAGAGGTCTTGCCAACCATGAGCAATGACACCGGCGGGGGTTTGGGGAAGGGGAGGGGTATCACAAACAAGGAACAATGCCACTGTTGGGGGTTAGGGCAAGCAGTGGGCAGTCTCACAAACTAGGAGCAATGCCACAGGAGGTCTTTTCAATCACGAGTAATCCCACGAGATCTGGGCGATATGTTTGGAATAGGTTTCAGGTTCTCCTGCGGATCATGAAGTGATTATAGCACAGGAGGCCACTCGGCCCACTGTGTCTACACCAGCCCTCTGAAGGAGCAGTTCACTTCATGCCTTCTCCTCATCGTTCCATCCATTCTACCTTTTCAGGGCCTAACACCCATTTCAGACCCTTCATTCAAAGACTGGTTTACTCTGAGACAGTCAGCTACACTCAGTGCACATGGAAACTGGGTTTTTCAATCGGGCAGACATGAGGACACCTATGACCTGCTGTCAGTAAAGTTAAAAGTTTAAGTGTATTTAGCTGAATGGGAAGCTGGAGAGGCAATTGACCCCCCTTATGTCCCCACCCATAGGGCCCTCCCCAGCCATACTGCTTCCCCTCACACAGGGCCTTGGGCAGGAGGTACAGCAGACCCCAATAATCAGGGCCTAGCACTGTAGGGATCCCACTTGTGCTTGGGTCAGGGGTCAGGTCTGTGTGCTCAGGTCAGGGGACTCAGACTAGGGACAGCTCTGGGAACCCTGATTTCTGTCCTTGCCCAGGACCCCCATGGTTGCTATTGTCAAATGATCCTGTTGCTCACTTCTCCCCATTATATGACTACTGCACAGCCAAGTATGTCTGTGTGTATGTATGTATATATGCTTGTGTGAGTATATGAGTGTATGTATATCTTAATGAAGGTGTGTGAGTTTGTTCGTACATTTTAGAATATGTCTATGTTTGTGTGAGTGTAGGTGTGTGTGTATGTTTGTGTGTTAGTTTGTGTGTGTCTGTATTGTGTGCGTCTGTGCATGTCTGTATGGGTTGTGTCTATTGTGTGTGGGTTTGCATCTGTGAGCATATGAGTGAGTGTGTTTGTGTGTGAGCGTATGAGTGTGTGCTTGTGTTTTTCGTTTGAGCATGTGTCTGTGTTTGCATGTGTGTGTGTCTGTGTGAGCATGGATCTGTGTCTGTGTGTGTGTGTGTGAGTTTGCATATGCGTGTGAGCATGTCTGTGAGAGTGAATATCAGTTTCTCCGTGTCTGTTTGAGTGTGTGTCTGCGTGTTTCTGTGTCAGTATGAGTATGTGTGAGCATGTTTCTGTGCGAGCGCATGTCTGTGTGTGGTGAGGCCTAAAGCCAAGACCTCCGATATTAGATCACCATCTTCGCACCAGATCTCTACTGCCTTTTGGCTCCTGATGGCAGTGTAGACCAAAGGCCTGGGAACCAGCTCACTACATTGTGCATGGCCAGGCTTTGAGGCCTAGCCCCAAATCAATCCCTAAACCTTTAGACCATGGTGTTAAAAGGTAGATTAAACCTAATAATAAACTTGGAGCAGCTTTCATTCACGTAAAGAAGATTAAGGTATGATTAGTTAGAGATCTGAAGGGATTGGACAGATCAAGCAGAGAGAATGAGATTGTTTCCAGTGACTGAGGGGTCATTGATGCAAGATTAAATGTGAAGAGATTTAGGGCAAAGAGCAAAAGTCTTATGAAATAAAAGAGGGTTTTGAATATATGCATCAAATAATAAAATAGTTGAGGAAAGATATAGGAGCAAGGTAGGAACATGGGATTGAGATAATTACATTGTGAGGGATAAAGAATAGCAGAGACTGGCTGGGCGAAATGGCCTGTTAACTTGTAAAAATGTGAGGTTATCAACTATGGGAGCAAAACAAGAAGAAAGATTATTACTTGAATGCCTATAAATCGAGAGAGAGGAACGTGCAATGAGACCTGGCCATTGTTGAACACCAGTTGCTGAAGGTAAGTGTGTAGGTGGTGAAGTAAGCACGTGTTACGTTGACCTTCGTAGCGAAAGGATTTGACAGGAGCAGGAATGTCTTTACAGGGTGAGACCGTATCTGGAGCATTGTGTTCAGTTTTGGTCGCCTTCTTTGAGGAAGGATATGAGGAGTTGGTTAGCTCAGTTGGCTGGATAGCTGGTTTGCAATGCAGAGTAATTCCAACAGTGCAAGTTCAATTCCCACACTCATTGAGGTTACCATAACTCCTTCTCAACCTCTCTCCTTACCTGGGGTGTGATGACTCTCAGGTTAAGCTACCACCAGTTGTCTCTCTCCCTCTGAGATTGGAAGTATGGTGTTGATTCTTTCTCTAAAGAGAAGGTGTACCAGACTGATTCCTGGGATGGCAGGACTAATATATGAGGAGAGGTTGAATTCCTTAGGCTTATACTCACTGCCGTTCAGAAGAACAAGAGAGATCTCATACAAACCTGTAAAATGCTGACAGGAATAGATACAGTAGATGCAGGTAGAAACAAGTTAGTCAAGAGGCAGGGCTCACAGTGTAAAGACACGGGATAGGCCATTTAGGACTGAGATAAGGAGAAAATTTTTCACCCAGAGAGTAGTGAATCTGTGGAATTTATTATCACAGAAAGGAGTTTAGGCTAAAACATTGTATGAATTCAGAAAGTAGTTAGATATAGTTCTTGGGGGTAAAGGAATCAAGAGATATGAGGGAAAAGTGGGAACAGGCTATTGAATTGGATGATCAGCCAAGACTTGAAGGGCTGAATGGCCTACTCCTGCTCGTATGTTTTATGTCTGTATGTAATTGTGATCTTCGTTGATCTCTGCAGCTTGTTGTTGGGAGGAGATGCTGAAATGTGAACAAAACAAAACTGGAGTGCACCATAGTTTCAGTGAGGGGCACAGAGTGAATCATTCCTCTCCTCTTTGACTAATCGATGGGCGGGATAAAGGCAAGACTGGGGTTCCTTGAACAGAAAGATAAAAATCACAAAGGGCCTGGTGTTGTGAAGATGACACGTTGTCCTTTACTGTTCCCCTGTTTTTTTTCTCTCCCCATGCACTATCCTATTCAGTTTTTCCCTGTAGTTCCCATGCTGTTGTCCTTGTTTGGTTTCTTTTCCTTGGCTCGAGCGTCTCTCTTCACTCGCTAGCCACAATATAAAATGCTGCATCGTTTTCCTCCCTCCTCCTCTCTCTTTCGAAACAACCCCCACCCTCCGTCTGTCAACCCCACCCTGGTGTGGACCATCCCTCTGACAGCTGCTGGGTCCCACTGCCACTCCCCCTCAGTGCCCTTCCCCCACAGCTCCCCCACCCTCGTTCCTACTTCTGTCGCTAACACCCACCATCTGGAGGTCCCAGGAGATTTCCAATTAACCCCAACACAAACACAAGCCTGAAAATGAGCTCAGTCATTGCAGGGGATTTGATTTCGAAATGGAGAGTCCTTGTTTCTGTCCCTTCCCTCACTTTTATTGGCCAAATTTGTCCTACACATTGTTTCTTTCTCCTTTTTAAGACGCACCTACCCCAGAGCTGAAATCCCTGTGTATTCCCAAATTTCCTTCGCTCCACTCTTGGGGCCTGGGCTCAAAGCTCTGAATTCTTAAAAGTTGTCTACTGCTCTTTCCTCTTTCTTGAAACACCTGGCATAGTGGCTCAGTGGTTAGCACTGTCGCCTCACAGCACCAGGGACCCAGGTTCGATTCCAGCCTCAGGTGACTGTCTGTGTGGAGTTTGCACATCCTCCCCGTGTCTGCGTGGGTTTCCTCCAGGTGCTCTGGTTTCCTCCCACAGTCCAAAGATGTGCAGGTCAGGTGAATTGGCCATGCTAAATTGCCCAGAGTGTTAGGTGCATTAGTCAGAGGGGAATGGGTCTGGGTGGGTTACTCTTCGGAGGGTCGGTGTGGGCTGAAGTGCCTGTTTCCACACTGTAGGGAGTCTAAAAAAAAATAAAAGCGGATCTCTTTGACCGAGCTTTGGTGACCAAGGGGATGAAGGATTGTCGGGGGACATGTAGAGTTAGAATCATAGCAAAATAGGAGTAGGAATAGGCCATTTGGCCCTTCGAGCCTGCTCTCCCATTTAATATGACCATGGTTGATCATCCAACTCAGTCCCCTATTCTCATTTTCTCCTCATACCCTTTGATTCCTTTAGCCCTAAGAACTGTATCTAAGTCTCTCATGAAAACATGCAATGTTTTGACCCCAAATACTTCCTGTGGTAAAGAATTCCTTGGGTTCAGCACTGTCTGGGTGAAAACATGTCTCCTCATCTTGGTCCGACAATGGCCTACCCTGTATCCTCAGATTGTGATCCCTGGCTCTGGACTCCCCAGTCTTAGGGAACATCTTCCTACATTTACTGTGTCTAGTCCTGTCAGAATTTCATAGGTGTCTATGAGATCTCCCCCTTCATTCTTTGAAATTCCAGTGAATATAGTCCTAGCTGGGCAAAATGAGTTGGATGGACAGGAATTCATTGGGATGGATGGGAATGAGTTGATGGAGACGGGAATGGATTGGGATGGTTAGGAATGGGTTGGGATAGATTGAAATAGATAGGAATGGATGGAAATATGCTTAGACAGACAGGAATGGGTTGGGGTGGACACGAATGTTTTGGGATGGATAGAAATGGATTGGTAGTACAGGAATGGGTTGGGATAGAGACAAGAAGGGGTTAGGATGGATGGGAATGGGCTGGCAATACAGGAATAGGTTGAGATAGATAGTAATGGGTTGGGATAGATGAGAATGGGTTGGTAGAGGCAGGAATGTGTTGAGACAGGAACAGGGTTGAATTGCCTGGGAACGAGATGGAAGTGGTTAGAATGGACTGGATTAACGGGACATGGGATGGGAAGAAGTCTGCTTAATGTTTAAATGTGGCTCCATCATTGATTCCATGAAAATGTAGTTCTTCACACCATGACAGACCAGGTAACAATACTTTGTTGCTGTCCATTCCTTCTGTATTTTTTCGACATCTGACAGCAACCTGGAAATTCCAGTTTCTCACTTGACAAATCGTCACCGTCTCGCCATCTCTTCATTGTACCTCGCCTACTTCCTGGAGGCCAGGTTGACCCGGGCACCCGCCCTCCATTTTGAAACTTACTGAACTAGGACAGTGTCCATTTTGGTTATATATTTACAATAAACCAAATACAAATTGGAAATTTTAACTGGTTTAGAATGCTATTGCTTGCTTGACTATATCAAATTAAATGTAGGTAAAAATAAGGACTGCAGATGCTGGAAACCAAATTCTAGATTAGAGTGGTGTTGGAAAAGTACAGCAGGTCAGGCAGCATCCGAGGAGCAAGAAAATCGACGTTTCGGACAAAAGCCCTTCATCAGGAATAGAGGCAGAGAACCTGAAGGGTGGAGAGATAAATGAGAGGAGGGTAGGGGTGGGGAGAAAGTAGCATAGAGTACAATAGGTGAATGGGGGAGGGGATGAAGGTGATAGGTCAGGGAGGAGGGTGGAGTGGATAGGTGGAAAGGAAGATAGGCAGGTAGGACAGGTCATGGGGACAGTGCTGAGCTGGAAGTTTGGAACTAAGGTGAGGTGGGGGAAGAAAAAAAAAGGAAACAGTTGAAGTCCACATTGATGCCCTGGGGTTGAAGTGTTCCGAGGCGGAAGATGAGGCGTTCTTCCTCCAGGCGGATGGTGAGGGAGCGGCGGTAGAGGAAGCCCAAGACCTGCATGTCCTCGTGCAGAGTGGGAGGGGGAGTTGAAATGTTGGGCCACGGGGCGGTGTGGTTGATTGTTGCGGGTGTCCCAGAGATGTTCCCTAAAGCGGTCTGCTAGGAGGCGCCCAGTCTCCCCAATGTAAAGGAGACCGCATCGGGAGCAACGGATGCAATAAATAATATTGGTGGATGTGCAGGTAAAACTTTGATGGATGTGGAAGGCTCCTTTGGGGCCTTGGATGGAGGTGAGGGAGGAGGTGTGGGCGCAGGTTTTGCAATTCCTGCGGTGGCAGGGGAAGGTGCCAGGACAGGAGAGTAGGTTGTAGGGGGGCATGGACCTGACCAGGTAGTCAAGGAGGGAATGGTCTTTGCGGAAGGCGGAAAGGGGTGGGGAGGGAAGTATATCCCTGGTGGTGGGGTCCGTTTGGAGGTGGCAGAAATGTCAGCGGATGATTTGGTTTATGCAAAGGTTGGTAGGGTGGAAGGTGAGTGCCGGGGGGGTGGGGTCTGTCCTTGTTACGGTTGGATGGGTGGGGTCTGAGGGCGGAGGTGCTGGATGTAGACGAGATGCGTTGGAGGGCATCTTTAACCACGTGGGAAGGGAAATTGCGGTTTCTAAAGAAGGAGGCCATCTGGTGTGTTCTGTGGTGGAACTGGTCCTCCTGGGAGCAGATACGGCAGAGGCGGAGGAATTGGGAATACGGATGGCATTTTTGCAGGAGGTAGCTGTATCAAATTAAATGGTTGTGTAATAAAGAGGTTTTATAATGCGTGATATATGATTTACAGGGTAGAGAGAGGCCATTTGGTCAAACAGGTTAATGTCGGCCCTTTGTTGTACTAATTCTTTCCTGAAGAAGGGCTCATGCCCGAAACGTCGATTCTCCTGCTCCTTGGATGCTGCCTGACCTGCTGTGCTTTTCCAGCAACACATTTTCAGCTCTAATTCTTTCAATCCACAGTGTAAGGATTATCATTCTGCTTCCTCATGTTAACACATATTAACTCCAGCATTCAGTTTCCACCTCCCTCTCCTTACCCCTACCTTGGTTCATCTTCTGCTGAAACCTCACTCAAGCCTTTGTTAGCTGTAGATGCCACTGATGATGTATTCCTGGTGGGTCTCCCATATTCTGTAAACAGATAAGACCATAAGACATCAGAGCAGAACTAAACAACTCAGTCCACCAAGCCTGTTCTACCATTCAATGGGGTCATGGCTAATCTGATAATCCTCAATCCCCTTTTTTCCCATAAACTTTGAGTCTTTTACTAATTAAAAATCTGTCTGTCTCAGCTTGGATTATATTTAATGACCCAGCCTCCACAGACTCCTGAGGTAAATAATTCCACAAATTCACTCCCATTTGAGAGATGGCATTCCTCATCATCTCTGTCTTAAATGTATGACTCCTTGATCTATGTCCTTTGCTCCTGAATTCTCCTACAAGGGGAACTGACCGCTCTGCATCTACCCTGTCAAGCCCCCTGAAAATCTTTGTATGCTTCAATAAGGTCGCCTCTCGTTTCTCAAGCTCTGTGAATTCAGGCCCAATCTGCTGAACCTCTCTTCATCACACAATCCATCCATCCCCAGAATCAACCATCTGAATCATCTCTAGTCTGCCTCCGATGCCAGTATATCTTTCCTTAGATGCAGGGCCCAAAACTATTCATAATATTCTCCATGGTATTAAATGATCCAACAGATATTATTCCAGTTCACAGACACAGTCTGAGAGTTAGGGCCAGACTGTTCAGGAGAGATTTTAGGAAGCACTTACACATAAAGGTTGGTAGTGGATGCTGGATCAGTTGTTAATCTTAAATCTGAGATGGATAAGTATTTGGGAAGCAAAAGATATGAAGGGAAATGGGCCAGAGGCAGGTGTTTGGATTTACACCACAGATGGGTGTAAATGGGCGGCACGGTGGCACAGTGGTTAGCACTGCTGCCTCACAGCGCCGGAGACCCGGGTTCATTTCCCGCCTCAGGCGACTGACTGTGTGGAGTTTGCATGTTCTCCCCGTGTCTGCGTGGGTTTCCTCCGGGTGCTCCGGTTTCCTCCCACAGTCCAAAGATGTGCAGGTCAGGTGAATTGGCCATGCTAAATTGCCCGTAGTGTTAGGTAAGGGGTAGATGTAGATGTAGGGGTATGGGTGGGTTACGCTTCGGCGGGGCGGTGTGGACTTGTTGGGCCGAAGGGCCTGTTTCCACACTGTAAGTAATCTAATCTAATCTAATCTAATCAGCCAACATCTCGTTGAATGGTAGAACAAGTGCAAGGGGCTGAATGGCCTACTCCCTTCCTATATTCCTACCACATATTACATTGTTATAGGAAGGATATTATTAAAATGTTAGGATGCAGAAGGGATTTACCAGGATGTTGTTGGCAATGGAGAGTTTGAATTATAAGAAGAGGATGGATAGACTGTGACATTTTCCCATGGAGCGTAGGCTGAGGGGTGACCTTATAGAGGTTTACAAAATCAAGAGGGGCATGGCGAAGGTGATGGTCAGGTGTCTTTTCCTAGGTTG